>NC_092345.1:51673306-52013900 GCF_963676685.1 Mytilus edulis
TAAATGTGGCCAGTGCAGTCGGCCATTGACAAAATTACAGTGAAATCATTGATAAACTACGTATATATCAGTAAATTAGTATTTTTCTAAAACCTTATAAACATAAAATTACAGTTTGGTGCTGTTCTTTACTAATATAATTTAATTAAGCTAAATATGTTATGAAGTAGATCATGTTGAGATTTTCTGGTATCGGTTGAGATATTCTGGAACAATGTTGAGATCTTCTGGTGATTGAAATTTTCAACTATCTTAGTATCAATTATACATACAAATGTACAACCGCCAAAATTCATAAACTTGCTGTATATTGTTTGACATTTCAACTGTCATTTTAATCTTATCTTTTTCAACTGTCATTTTATTCGTGTTTGTATAGTTAAGGCAGACAGCTTCTAAAGAGACCTTTGGTTGTACTAAAGTGAATAGTTAATAGTGAATAGCTGTGTTTTTTCTGGCGCTGGAGATTAATAGTCTAGTAATGAAGATTAATAGTCTAGCGTTTGAGAAGCAGTTTTGCACAGAAGCTATAAAGTCAATAATGTTGTAATTCATATCTCCAGCGCTAAAATGTATTCCTACATCGCTTAACTTGACATCGCAATAGCTAGCTTTTCGAAAACTACATCGCTATACTTTACATTTGCAGTGCTGGAGGTTAACTTTAACTATACACAGCTACTTTTGCATAGGTACTGTTTCTAACAATTTCACAAAGTAAAATGTCAGTGGGTCAGTTATTTTTCTATTACGTTTTTTTCTATGTTTATAATCAACATGAACAGGAGTAAAACTGCGCAGATTGTAGTATTGATGTTTTAATGAGTCATTAAAATACTCATTTTCTAACTAAATGCATATTCAGGACGAGTACATGAAATGAATGTTATATGAACATAAACCCTCCTTTGTACTAGATTGACACGCCGTGTGTGCTTTTGAAAATGAAATTGTTATATACGTCCACTTGTATTTTTGTCCATCTGATGAATTAAGCATTTTCCAACTGATTTTTATAGTTCGTTCCTATGTTGTACTGTTATTCTACTGTCCAATGTTAGGGGAGGGTTGGAATGCCGCTAAAATGTTTAACCCCGCAATATTATGTATGTATGTGTCTGTACCAAGTTAAGAGCCTGTAATTCAGTGGTTGTCGTTTGTTTATGTGTTACATATTTGTTTTTCGTTCATTTTTTTTTACATTAATAAGGTCGTTAGTTTTCTCGTTACTATTGTCATTTCGGGGCCTTTTATCATCTGACTATGCAGTATGGGCTTTGCTCATTGTTGAAGGCCGTACGTTGACCTATAGTTGTTAATCTCTGTGTCATTTTGGTCTCTTGTGGACAGTTGTCTCATTGGCAATCATACTCTATTATATATATATTTATAGTATACAAGGTATTATCCCGCAGCTAAGATTTGTCACTCTTTAAGAACGCATGCACATCCGTAAAAAAACGGACGACTACCGGATGTACAACGGACACTTCATCTGTTGAATGTCCGTTAATACAAAGTATTGAACATGCTCGAAATTCTCCACCGGACAGAAGGGCCATTGATGGATATCACGGATGTTGAACGGACATGAAACGAAAATTAACGGACGTCTTACGGACATGAACGGATTGTAAAAAGTAATCCGTTTGCGCTATCCGTTAAGGTGTAACATGCAATAAAATATTTGTTATCGTTAAAAAAAAAAAAAAAAAGTGTAACATGTGCTTAAATCTCCTGTCACACCTTACCAGATAGCGCGAACGGACGCCGCACGGATAACTTTTTTTCAATTCGTTCGTTCCGTGAAACGAGTGTTGTTATCCCTTATAGACGTCCGTACATATCTGTTTCATTCCGTTCAGTATCAACTTTATCAGTCGACGTCCGGTTGGTCCGGTGGAAAAATTTTAGCATGTTAAAAACCTATGAACGGACGTTCAACGGATGAAGTGTCCAGTAGGCGTCTGTTTACAATACTCGCCCGTTCTGTGTTCGTTTTGTATCTCTTACTCGTCCGTTAAACATCCGTTGGAGGTCCGGTAGACAGGTTCACTAACGATCTTTACCGGACATATAAAGGATAAAACGGATGTGAGACGGACATGAACAGAAGGATAACAGAACGATAATTGACTATAAAACGGATACACACCAATTGAAAATCGCGTCAGGAAAAAACAATTATTGGTATGTTGGTTTTCTTTAGTATCATGCATATTTACGGCTTTTTATAACTGCACTACATGTATGCGGTATGGGCTTTGATCATTAATGAAGGCCGTTTGGTTACCAATAGTTGTTAATTTCGGTGTCATGTTGGTCTCATGTGGAGAGTTATCTCATTAGCAATCATACCACATCTTCTTTTTTATATGATCTTCTAAATCATGATCAGGCAAAGTTATTGGCTTTTTATTCTGATATTTGTTTTCTAATTCTTTTCAACCCCTACCATTTCTCGGCATACTACAAGTCCGTTTTATTTGTTCATTACATAACGGACATAAAATGAAAATTCACATTAAATATCTGCATTCCTGCATCAAATTTTGCTGACTTGATAGAAAGTCTGGACCTTTGGTTCTCTGTTTTTTACGATCCAAGATGGAGGAAGACACCCATACCACCTTAAAATCGTTTTGAGTTACTCTTAAATTTCCTAGCTGTTAGTTCCCTTTTTTAATAAATGTCGGGCGGATATTGAGAATACCCTCGGCACACTAGACCACGATCGCACAACGCTCACGGCGATCTAAAATAAATTCAAATCGTGTTGAGGTCGTGGTATAAGTGGCATAAAATGTCACGGAAAATTCGTTATTTCCATGTTTTTATTCTGTTACAACGTCCTCATTACGATCGTACTAGAATCGACTTTTGTAAAGGATACGGTCTTGAACTGCTGAGCATAACCGTAGAATAGTCGTAGTGGTTGTATTAAGGGCATACGATACAGTTTTGAACATGTATTTACAAGTTGATGAAAATTTGCATATAGGCTATCTTTTACCTCATTAAATCAAATATGCAATAAAAAAATCTACCTTCATGTGCTACTTTTTGAGTAAAATGAGTTCGAAATTTTGTATATTTGCTAAAAATTCAGATTTGTGTCCGTATTTTCTTTTTCGAAAGAAAGACATAACTTTTTTGTTTTAAACGATAAACACAAATGTTTTTTGTTAAATAATCGGTAATTTCTGTATTTTATAAGAATCATTAAAAAATATGCAATTTTTATTCAGAAATAACTCATATTTATCAAATATTCATGAATATATAGAGGAACAAACGTCATTTTTTGCTGCATGTTTATCAAAATTGTATCAGTATTTAGATTTTAACTTACCACAGACAGAAAACATATATATCAGGTTAACCGCAAAAAGGTAAACTCGAATAGTACCGCTCACTGATAAAGTTTCGTTGTTCATTTTTGGAAATAACTTTATTTTTACAACAGAAATTACATTTAATTATTTAAATTAAACTTAAGCATAGCTATTTTAGCAGTTTTTGTCTTTATATAGTAATATTGCATGTGTTTAGGATTGCTAGTCGTAGTTAATTTGAACTTTGAAACCTCAGCGCCAATATTTTAACAATTATATACTTTATGACACAAAGTTACCAGAAAGTCTCAACATTGTGACAGAAAGACTCAACCAGTACCTTTATATCTCAACCATTTAGAATTTTTCATTTTCTGCTTAGAATAGGCTTGACAAAAAATATTTTTGCAATTTACAGACGTGGTTATCGTAAAGCATAAAAAAAAAACCACAAATAATTGAAATATTTTCTTGCTAGGTCATTAATATCATAACAGTTTTATCGGATTCAAAGAAAGTAAACATGATAATCCGTAGGAGAAAAGTGATTGTGACTTCAATTTCAGATATTTTGAACCAAACAGAGACATATTAGCTACAATTATCATTTATCTATGGCATGACATTCTCCTATTTACAAAAAAAGTCATTGATTTTCAATAAATTGACGAAAAGTCGACCTACCCTGTGTTTATTTTGGATATTTTGAACCAGAAAGACTCAACAGGAAGTGCCAGAATACTTTTTTCCGTCTCAACATTTTGGTTGAGATTAGATGGTTTACCAGGCGTGGGTGTAATTCTGAAAGTTGTAACTATCTCAGCTTTGAATACAATTATAAGATGTTGTTTGCTTTATCAAAAGTGGTAATTTTTTCAATGCATAATCAATATAAAAGAGGGATGAAAGATACCAAAGAGACAGTCTAAAACAAACTGACAACGCCATGGCTAAAAATGAAAAAGACAAACAGAAAAACAATAGTACACATGACACAACATAGAAAACTAAAGAATAAACAACACGAACCCCACTAAAAACTCGGGGTGATCTCAGTAAATCATATAAAAGTTCTATGGGATCAGTGTGAAGATAGCAGAATCTTGACATGACATTTATCATTACAAACATATTCACAATCAGAAAAATGTCTGTCATTCTGTTGTTTAAAATTAATTTAAACTTCAAAGTATTACATTTTATTTTATATATTTACAATGTTTATCTATATATAGTTTAAAATTTATTCTAATGTTTGATATTTTGTACTTAAGACGATTTGTTTGGAATTTTTTCCGTCTCGAAAATGAGCATTTGAACAATTGTGGTCAGTTCCGAGCTGTAAGAGATATATCTATAGCACCAATAGATTCTAATGATCAGAACCAACTTGAGGAAATGATGGACGATGAAGAAGGAGATTATCCCAGAACGAATGAAAGAAGAAGGTTACTGGGAGCAAAGTAAGTATTATATATTACAGGTATTTTTTGTAGAAAGTATATGTAGTTGAAAGATATTATACTAGCTTGACTTAATATAAAAGACTAACTGCCTTTAAAATATAAATAAAATTGGAATTTTAATTTTTACCAAGAACATTTATTGTATTTTGACAATATACATTTTTTATAATGGCTATTTTTCATTTAAGCAATGATTTTTATCTACATAATTTGAATTTAAGCATTTTTTTAACTGTGAAAAATCAAATGAATGTGTTAATTTTTTTTTTTTTACTTTTTTTATGGAAACGATTGCAACATTCATCATTAGTTAATGTTAAAGTCATAGGTTAAGTCCCCTTATGGTATTATTGAAAAAAGCTTTTTAGGCCTTGTACACATTCTTTTATCTCATATTACCAAACAGTGAAATAGTTGTTCACGAGAATCTGATGACTCTTATTGTATATAAAGATGTTCATCAAATTATAATCTACCGCTTTGTGCATTTTGCAAAACAGCCATTCAAATTATGAAGGATTATGAAGGAGTTTTCCATGTGGGTTGACAGTTCAAAGCATTTTAGGCTTCTAACATGTTAATTGCAGGAAGTAGGATTCCATCTCTCAAGACTAATATATTTTTGAGTTTGTCGAATTTGTAAAATATCTCTATTTTCAATTTCAATTTTAAGGGCATGCGATACAGTTTTTTCCCATAATGTATTTTTTTATGAAAATTTGCATACAAGCTATTTCTCACCTAAGCAGTTCAAATATGTAATAAAAAAATATAACTTCATGCACTACTTTTAGGGACAGAAGGGGTTGAAATTTTAGACATTTACTAAAATTGTGGGTTCTTTGGACATTTCTATCTTTTAGATAGACACACCAGTAGCCCTTTTGACAAACAATCTTAAGTGTAAAATTAATCTTATGATAAAAATATTTAGTTGAATTGTTAATGAATATTTTAGACTTACAATAAATTTTACATTTTTCAACAGATAAACACAAGTGGATTTTTGTAGAAACATTATGAAAATCTTCTTCTCTTAAATATGTTCTTAATATGTACAACAGTTATTTTGAAGGAATTTATTTTTAACAAAGTTTCAGTTTTCTTGATATAAACAGCATTTTTGCGGTATACATTGTACTTATTAAATTTAAAAAAAAATCAATATTGACTTTTTCATTATAATGGTAACAAATAATCTTCATACGTTATCAAATCTAATGCCATTTTAAAAAAGAGGGGTCCATGTACTCGTTTTCAAGTGAAATCAGTTTAAATGATAAAAATCAGTCAACAAATGCATCTTTTCCTGTTATGTCACAGTTGGACGTCATGAAAATAACATTTTATGTTAGCAACTTCATTACCTCCCCTGAAACTGCATTGAATGCCCTTAAGTATGAAGATGAAGACAATTTTACAAGTTTAAAAAACTATAGCTGAGGAAAAAAAGACAAAGTATGATTGTAAACACTTATGTTTAGGGAATTTCTCTAAATAGCAAAATGAATTTACCATTGACTATTCATTGTATTCCCAAATTTCTGTTCTTTTAAACTTTTACAAAATCATAAATTAGTTCATTTATTATTGAGATTGCTAATCAGAGGAAAGCTGCATTCAAATAATCAAACAGGATTTGATTTTAATGTTTCACAAATCCTGTAGCATTGTTCCGTGCTAAAAACTAGATATCTGAATGATATATTTTCAGGAAACATTTTTTAATGTTCTGCAGTTTATATAAAGCTTTCTAGAACTAGATTATATGAGAAAGAATAAGTTCTCTTATCTTACTTTCCTGCTCTGTATGTATAAACACCTCTTCTAGAATCTTAATAACAGACAATTTTCTTGATGAGAAATCTGACTTGAATATATTTGGGTAGGGAAGGGAATTAGGGAAAGAGTTGAGATTTCAATTTCTGCATCTCAAACTTTATATTATATTGCCCATTATTCTCTGATTTTTTTGGCTCATTTTTCTCTACTTTTTTTTGCCAATTCTTCTCTATCCTGTAAACTCCAGACAGACCTCATATTTTTCAGGTATAAGTATATATATTTTCTTTGTATATTGTATCTATATTTCTACCTCTCTAGAATTTCTTAATGGCTGCTTTGAGTACAGACTATAAATATGTACCTGGTTTGTATATTTATTTTATTCATCTTAGAGCTAGTGGATAATTAAAAATTATTAGGGTGGCAAGTTTAGAACTTTGCATGTTTAATCCTATTTTAGAATGGTATATTACTAAAACCCCTGGTAGCTGATAGAAAATATAATTATAAATGTAGAATAGTTACCGTTTCTCCATCTCTGGCTTATGTTTTTTTTTCAATTGTGGAAAATGTTTAGAATTTTTACTCGGACATTTAAACTTGACAGGCAGTTCATTCTTTTGTACAGAAGCATGAATTATACCAGTGATTTGGAATAATAATGCAATCACCTTGTTTGTCTTTAACTTTCATGAGCTATTTCTTTTATAGCTTTTTTATTGAGGGATGATTTGATATTTTATCTAAAACTTTTAAACATTGAATAAAGGGAGAGAAGAGACTAAGTCTTTACTACAGCTTAAAACAATGGCAAATAAGGATGAAAAGACAAACAGCAATCAAAATGCTTATAATTACTGAAGGGTAAAGATTGTTTTAATTTATCAGTGGAAGTAAAATTAAACATGGCATTGTATAAAGCATTAGTTGTAGTCCATTAAACTACAATTGTTGACAATGGAAGATAACTCATTTTTCAAGATGACTTAAACAATGACATCATTGATATTTTTAGAACAGATACTTGCAAAAGTTATGTAATTTTCTTTACAAGTACAAACATATAACATAATTTTGTAATTATACCCCATGCAACGAAGTTGCGGAGGGTATTATGTTTTTGACCCGTCAGTCGGTCCGTCAGTCCGTCAGTCCTGTTTCTTGTCATCGCAACTCCTCTCAAACCACGCAACAGAATTTCACGAAACTTTTTTTAGATGAAAAGGACTTATTATGTAGTTGTGCATATCGACAGGAAATTACAATTCAATTTTTTTTCTAGGAGTTACACCCCTTTGAACTTATTTGCTTCAATGTACTACTGCAACAGTTTGTCATCGCAACTCCTCTGAAACCACACAACAGAATTTCATGAAACCTTTTTAGATAATAAGGACATACTATCTAGATGTGCATATTGACAGGAAATTACGATTCAAATTTTTTTCTAGGAGTTACGCCCCTTTGAACTTATTTACTTTAAAGTACTACTGCAACAGTTTGTCATCACAACTACTCTGAAACCACACAACAGAATTTCATGAAACCTTTGTAGATAATAAGGACATACTATCTAGATGTGCATATTGACAAGAAATTAAGATTCAAATTTTTTTCTAAGAGTTATGCCTTTTTGAACTTATTTGCTTTAAGGTACTACTGCAACAGTTTGTCATCACAACTACTCTGAAACCACACAACAGAATTTCATGAAACCTTTGTAGATAATAAGGACATACTATCTAGATGTGCATATTGACAAGAAATTAAGATTCAAATTTTTTTCTAGGAGTAATGCCTTTTTGAACTTATTTGCTTTAAGGTACTTCTTCAACAGTTTGTCATCTCAACTCCTCTGTAACCACACTACAGAGTTTCATGAAACTTTGTAGATAACAAGGACATACTACATAGATGTGCATATCGACAGGAAATTATGATTCATTTTTTTTTCTCTAGGAGTTACGCCCCTTTGAACTTATTTACTTTAAAGTACTACTGCAACAAGTTTGTCATCGCAACTCCTTTGAAACCACACAACCGAATTTCATGAAACCTTTGTAGATAATAAGGACATACTATCTAGATGTGCATATTGACACGAAATTAAGATTCAATTTTTTTTCTAGGAGTAATGCCTCTTTGAACTTATTTGCTTTAAGGTACTACTTCAACAGTTTGTCATCTCAACTCCTCTGTAACCACACAACAGAGTTTCATGAAACTTTGTAGATAATAAGGACATACTATGCAGATGTGCATATCGACAGGAAATTATGATTCATTTTTTTTTCTCTAGGAGTTACGCCCCTTTGAACTTATTATCTTCAATGTATTTCTGCAACAGTTTGTCATCTCAACTCCTCTGAAACCACACAACAGAATTTCATGAAATTTGTAAATAAGAACATACTATGTAGATGTGCATATTGGCAGAAAATTATTATTCAATATTTTTTCTTATACAATTTTTTTTCTTACACATAATTAATATCTCCAATGACAATGTGGGGACGTGGGGTATGTGAGCGTGCTCACTAAGGTTCTTTAATTTGAATAATATCTGAGCATATATTTCATCGATTAATTTCTGGAAATATTTCTGGATAGGATGCATATAATGTTTTAATCAATGCACTATATTTTGTGTATGTCAAAAGTAGTGATAAACCTAGGAAGATTTAGATATCAAGTCAGTATCATAGGTTTTTGATTGGATTTCATGCAATCTTTACTAAAAAATTAGACAACTGGTCATTTCAGGCTTTTATGTTAAGTTTGTGAGTCAGCTACCCAGTTATCGCACCAATAACTCAACAGAACAATTGTTTAATCCTTTTAATTTTCATGTAAAAATCTGTTATTTTTTCTCTCTATTTCAACTTTTTAGCTCACCTGGCCCATAGGGCCAAGTGAGCTTTTCTCATCACTTGTTGTCGTAAACTTTTTACATTTTGAATTTCTTCTAGAGAACCACTGAATGGAATAAAACCAAACATGGCATGAATGTTCCTTATGAGGTGCTGACCAAGTGTTGTTACTTTGTAGCCGATCCATCATCCAAGCTGGCCACCAGCAGGGTGACTTAGTTTAACATGGGACCCTATGGGAAATACATACAAATATCTTCTTTTAGAGAACCACTGAATGGATTGAAACCAAACATGGCGTGAATGTTCTTTATGAGGTGCTGACCAAGTGTTGTTACTTTATAGCACAATAAGAATTGGTTATAGGCAAATTATACACAAGTGTCATAAATGCTATAAATGACCTGCTTTAATTATACTACATGTATCTGAAAATCCAACCTTTGATTTACCTATGTTTTTAATTTCAAATGATGGAATGAAGCAATCTAATTGGTTGGTTATAAACAGTATATTGTATTTATTGCAGGAAGAGATCATCACTTGAAAATCTTATTCAGTAATGATGAAAGATAGTATGATATTCCTTTCGCTTTAAAATTCCATACATAATGGCAAAAGTCATAAAATGGACATTTGATAATAAAATTATTTTCATTTCACATTCAAAAAAAGTGTTGAGGTCTAAGTGTTGTTCTTCATGAGGAGAACAAACTTTTTCTTTCTATGAAAAGATTTTTTTGTTTTTTTTTTTATCTCAGCTCTACTTAAAATAGTTGACTGCGGTTTTATTAAATAGTCAAATTTGAACTGTTGTACACTATGGCAGATAAGCTTTAAATATTTCAGAATCTGATATTTTATCTTGTTTCCTGCAGGTAAATGTTGCAATACTGAGTTTCTAACTTATTAAATGTCCATTTTTACAAACTATACATATAGCTCACACACTGAAATTACAGATCCACAAATATGCATTCCCTCCTTGTAATTCATCTCTCCTACTTACGGTTGCTTGAATTCACTATACATTCAAACCAGCTCATAGGCCTGACTTTTGATTTGTGCCCTCCAAAAGAGAATGTCAATTATCTGACAGCTAACTTAAATGAGTAAATTCCTAGCTTATGACTAGGCATTCAGTTCTTAATGTAGACATTATAGAGCAGCAGACTATAATGACTGAATTATTTGTTTTTAAAATATGAATTCCAACATCAACTCTATCACAGTATACCCTTTCCTGTTTCCCCTTGATACACATCTTTCATTGTACAACGTTTGCTAGTAGATTGCTAGAAGTCACTGTATTTGCCAATACAACACATACAAAATAAATTTTTTTAAGATAAGGATTGCCTCAGAATTTTTTGGAGGGTTGTTTGTTAACAAGTTTCAAATCAAATCTTATAATTGAATCTGATATTCATTGTAGTATTTGTCTTTTTAGATAATATTTCATCTTTTTTGTATATAATATATATCGATATATATGCATGCAATATTACATTAATTATTTTATTAGTATCTATGTCTTATCGGTATCATTATCCATATTAAGATAAATGACTATTCAGTGACTAGACATAAGCTTTCTATTAACTAAATATAGAATTTTCAAATGTTAATTCAGCCAATTTTTCTCTACTTTCAGATCTAACAAAAAAGAAAAAGGATGGATTGATGAAGATGAACAAACTAAGCTTAAGTCTCTACCAATGAAATTCAAGGGTGTGTGACATGATATGCCTCAGGGATATTATATAGGAAGAGATTTCATTAACAATTATCTCCCTTGCAACAAAAAAAGTAACACTGCTACATCTGTGAAGATGATGTTTTTAAAGTAAAAACAATTTTTACCTGATCTAAAACTTTTAAAGCTTTAACCTATATAATTTGTACCTGTTTTGGTTATTATGATATACTGTTAACCAAAAATACTGAAAAAAAAACCATACATGTACCGGTATGTTGGTTTACAGTAATGATGTCAATTGAGTAATGCAGTTTTGCCTGCAAGTTATACAGATTCATAAACAGACTATATATACAGATTCATATGTACTTATTTTGTTATCATGATATACTGTTAACCAACTAGTTTAAAGTATAAACAATTTTTACTTGTTCTAAAAGTCAAGCTTTAACCTATATAATTAGTACCTATTTTGGTTATCATGATATACTGTTAACCAACTTATTTTTGCGTATGGCCCTTTTCAGCTGATTCAGAGGAGATTTATATTTTCTTTTTTTTTTAAATTTGTTTGTGTATTCATAATAGGTAAGATCTTTGTTACTTTAAACATAGACATCATATATGTTGTTGCCTCTTTGACACATTCCTGTTTCTAATGTCAATTTTATTATAGTTTTCTACTTCTTAAAAAAAACATTCATGTATGTTGGTTTACAGTAATGATGTCAATTGAGTAATGCAGTTTTGCCTGTAAGTTATACAGATTCATAAACAGACTATATATATATTGTTTTATTAAGTGCAGCCTGATATAACATTATAATACAAATATGAAACATATTTTTTCAGCCAGCCGTCATAGGCTTATGATGCACTGTACTTTTAAAATTTTCATAGTTATCTGTTATAATTATCAAATATCAATTTAAATGTACAATAAATAATTAATGTTTGTGTTCTAATATCAGAAATGTTAGTGATAAATTTTGACACTATTTTAACACCGGCACTAAGTAAATATTTAAATTTATCCATGTCAGACATGTTATCAAAATTACAGTTATATCTCTGTTGACAGTCCATAAACATGTGATTTCTCTGTAACGAATAGGTAGGACAATGTAATAGAAAGTGTTTTTCATCTTCTACGCTTCCAGTTCTGCAAACTTTACAAAGTCGTCTATCAGCTGGGACTCCCCGGTAACGCCCTTTCTTGATTTCAAGGTGTGAAATACCTGATTTTAGGTACGGTTGAACACTGTATGTGGTGTTCAAGTCTCTATACGTGTGGAGTTTTGGCATAGCTTCTACGGCTTTTTCCCATGTGATCTGGTACTTTTGCATTAGCATGTCTTTTGCAAAATTACTAATAAACTTGGTACTAAGTCCATCCGTACATTTCGAGTTAAATAGAGTATCAAGTCCACTTTCATTCATAATTGATTTTATATTGTTGTACCACGTATCCTTATGATTTCGTGAATAACTACAGTCCAATGCATATATCCGTGATGGTAATCTTTCCGAGTGCATATTTACAATACGACACCAAAGCTTTATCATCTGACAATGATTTCGGATAGAGACTGGAATCCATGCCATTTCACCTGTCATTCCCGGTATCGGTGTAAACTTCCTGACTCCTAAGAAAGACCGTATAGCCCTATTTTGCAGTTTGTCTAGTCCTTCATACGCTTTAAACCCCCATACTCCAGCACAGTAGGTCATAATTGGGGCGACTGTACTTTCAAAAAGTTTAGTATACGTATCATAATCAAATCCATCTGTACTGTAATATTTCGAAACAAGGGAACCCAAAGCACGACTGCTACCAGTAATCAACTCATTTACACTGATGTTGTAGTCTAATGTTTCTGACACTGTAAGACCTAGATAAGCGGTACTGTGAAGTATAGTCAACTATTATACAGATTCATATGTAACACTTTCCAAAAATAAGTCATATTTTGTTGTCATTCATTTATTTGATATTTTTAATTTCATGGTGTTCACGATTCACTTTGGTGCTTATTAATCATGTTATGTAAAATTTTGTAAATATTTGTTTTGTATAAACAGATGATTGTTTTTTTGTTGTTGTTTGTTTTCATTTACAACTAAAGCCAAGATAGGTTCTGGCTTAATATCAAGAAGCAGTCGATCTGTTGAAGAAAAAAAAACACAACACATACCTCACTCCCCCACATTGTCACTGGGAAAACAATAGCTCACCAGATTCCTAAGTTCAAAAACTTTTAAACCCACAACAGATTTATTTTTTATGTGGTTATAGATATAAGAAGATGTGGTATGAGTGCTAATGAGACAACTCTCCATCAAAATCACAATTTCTTAAAAGTAAACCATTATAGGTCAAAGTATGGTCTTCAACACCGTGCCTTTGCTCACACCAAACAGCAAGCTATAAAGGGCTCCTAAAATGACATGTAAAACCATTCAAATGGGAAAACCCAGGGTCCAATGAATCTATATAAAAAACAAGAAACCCTTATGAACCATATATGCACATCTAAATAGTATGGGCTAATTATTTACAAAGATTCATGAAATTCTGTTTTGGTTTAGTTGATATGAAAAACTCTTGCAGTAGTATATTTAGTCCAAAAAAAAAAAGTTCAAAGGGGTGCAGCGCCGCACAACTCAGACAAAAAAATCATTGATAATTTCCTGTGGATATGCACATCTACATTATATGTCCTTATTATCTACAAAGTTTAATGAAATTCTGTTGTGAGGTTGCTGCGCAGTTTAGATACCAAGAACAGGACTGACAGGTTATTTCTCCTGTACTCTATGCAACTTTGTTTGCATGGGGTATATTTATTGTTTGTCCTCCTAAGGGGGCTGAGCATATGTAGGATCTGTTAAGAATAAAAGGATCTGTGGTATATAGGTCAATGAAACAGCAACCCATCTAGATAGAAAAAATAGCAGAAAAGTCATAGATCAAAATACAAAAGGTGAATGAAGTTACTGTTAAAATAAAATCAGTTAAATTATTAAGAAAGTTTGTGGGGTGGGGGGAAATTGCCTCACTTTCTTTCTTTTTGATTTTTACAATTGCAAGTAGATTTTTCTAGAAATAGAAGTTGACAAGAGTCCAACAAATATATTCCATTTATTCAGGCAACAATTTCAATATGCGCAAACAGACATATCATGTGCTCTTTATGCAGCTGCTTAATGGCATTATTTCGGAAGGTTTTTTGTTACTGACATCTTAGTGCAGTAAAAAGACACAAACATACAGAACTCATAGGACACCATATCAAAACAATGTATGTGTATAATCTTTGACATTGACCTTCTAGATAAAATCTTGGTACAAGATCATGATGCACTGTTTGGATCTTGGAAACAATCATGTTTCAAAGAAAAAGTATGAGTGATCCAAGACAATAAAAAGACGTCAGTCACAAATGATACAGTGGAATATATAAACAATTTAATAAATAAATTAAACAATGAAATAAAAACAAAATTTTTATTCACACATACTCAACAATAACAATAACAATAAATAATAAAAGAATGTGTCTATGAAAAACAAATACCCCATTTGTAAATATGAAATGTACTAATTCAAACCTACTGACATTTTTTAAGCAAATTATAAATTTTTTTCTATAAAATGACTTCCTAATCAGTAATTTCATACACCTTTTTGGTATTAAGTTCAACCTGGTGTTTGGATTAAAAACTAGAGGCTCTAAAGAGCCTGTGTCGCTCACCTTGGTCTTTGTGCATATTAAACAAAGGACACGTGACAAAATTGTGTTTTGGTGTTTGTGATGTGTTTGTGGATCTTACTTCACTGGACATTCTTGCTATTTACAGTTATTTCTATCTATGATTAATTTGGCCCAGAAGTGACAGTTGAAAATAATTTGTAAAAATTTACACAAAAATTTACATAACTAACAAATATTGTTAAAAATTGACTATAAAGGGCAATAACTTCTTAAGGGGTCAATTGACCATTTTGGTCATGTTGACTTATTTGTAGTTCTTACTTTGCTGTACATTATTGCTGTTTACAGTTTATCTTTATCTATAATAATATTCAAGATAATAACCAAAAGCTGCAAAATTTTCTTAAAATTACAAATTCAGGGGCAGCAACCCAACAAAAAGTTGTCCGATTGGTCTGAAAATTTCAGAGCAGATAGATCCTGACCTAATGAACAATTTTATCAACAGCGGATTTGCTCTTAATGCTTTGGTTTCAGAGATATGAACCAAAACTGCATTTTACCCTATGTACTATTTTTAGCCATACAGTCATGGGACACATTTTACGAACTAGATACCCCATTTATGATTGTGGCAGAGTTTGGTTAAATTTGTCGCAGTAGGTACAGAGGAGAAGATTTTTTAAAAAGATTACTAAAATTTTAGAAATATGTTATCATTTAGGTTAGAATTATTGTGTGCAAGTTAGTTATTATATAAGGAATGATAACCAATAAATTTGGGGTAAAAAATAAAAGCTGATTGATAAAAAAATGGTCAGTTAATAGAAGTAACTCTTACGTCCTAGTACCCAAATTGCACTGAGCATCAACAAAAATTGCTGCAAAAAAAAGTTCTTTGATACTAAACAATTTGTATTTTTATAATTTGATGTTGTATACTTCTTTCAACAGATGTAAATATATTTAAACATAAACAAAATGTGCTTGTATAAATTGACAGAGTAAGTATTTATTGGGAAAAGTAAAATCTACGGAAACATCGCCAGCAACGTTAAAAAAAAGTCATCTGTTCAAAGCATCCATTTCTTAACAAATTGAATGGTAAGCTAAGGTCAAATTGGTCTAAATATTTGAAGAAATACATTTAATTATTTCTGCGTAGCAAAATTTCAGTGTATACAATGTTTATATATACATATCAATGTTATGGAACAAAGACTAATGAATTCATTATCATTGAATACATTGTAACTGTATCCACCACTACAACAGTAACTGTCAAGGAAGCCAGCAGACCAGACTCTATCTGAATAAATTCTGAAACAGAAAAAAAAAAAACAATCAGAAAGAGGACTAACATTCAATACAATAAATTAGTGAATAAATACCCTTGATAAAAAATATGGACAACATACAATGCAATAAAATAGTCAACAACCTCATAGACATTCCAACAGCACCATACCTCATACCAACATATATATAGAGAGAGAGCTGTACTGCTATGGCACATATGGGTAATTATGAATATATATCCAATAAAAAAGATAAACAATATACAATTCAATATTCTTAATAAAAAGAGGAACACTGAACAGTACAATATCATCAATCTGGACAATTTTAATAAAAATAAACAACATCATAAGGTTAGTACCAAAATGTACACAGTTCAGAATTATTGTATCTCATACATATAAGGTGTATATACATCTACAGGAAACTAAGTTGTGTGTTCACCTGGTAGAGTTTTTTTAAATATGACTCAGACTGATGTTCATAGTTTCCCATACCTAAACATAAACTCTGTCATTTCTGCTGATCTTGTTTTGTTTTTTTTGGTCTTTAGAAATATTCATTTATGTCACTTTTTTATGGTCTTTGTTAAATGAAGGGTTATAATTATAGTCTGACATTGTATGGCCCCTAAAAATGCAACAATCTTTAATTCTTCAATTGCTTCAAAATAAAGGCAACAGTAGTATACCGCTGTTCAAACTATCCATGGACAAAAAACAAAATCAGGGTAACAAACTAAAACTGAAGGAAACGCATAAATATAAGAGGAGAACAACGACACAACACTACAATGTAACACACACAGAAACGGACCAAGCATCAGACAAAATCCCACGAGAATAACAAATATAACATCAAAATCAAATACATGAATTAGGGATAGACAAGTACCGTGACACGTCTTATCGCAATGTCAATTTACCCTAAAAAATAAGAGAAAACAAACGACCTAATTTATTTTATTAATTAGGAATGATATAATTTGAAAACAAGAGTGACTTTTGATTCTTACAATTTGATGTAAAAAAAAATGTTGTAATTGACATATTTGTCCTATAAAAATTGCCCTTTTAAACATAGGCAAATTAAATCATAAGCAACAGCCTCACCAAAAGTGACACAAGGCAAAAATATTAACAAAATTAAATAATTGTTCAACATTTAAGATAATAATACCTGGAGGTGCTTCTGAATCTGATTGGTCCTTAGTGAGTTCTATTCTGAGATAGGTTTCTGATGTATCTGTCCCATCAGTACAAGCTATAACAATCTCATATTCAGGAATCAAATCTCGGTCAAGTGTGGCTGATTCATTCAAATAAATTGTTTTCCCTAGAAATATGTTAACAGAAAGAGTAATACATTTGCATCTTAAACTTTTTATGTGTGAAAAGAACATAAATCTGAGAACATAATCTTTATCTGTTGATTGTATATTTGTGTATTAGTTTGTTAGCTTTTGAATCCAACTGCATGTATGTTCTTAAGGATTTTATCTGACAATCAGCCATTATATTGAGTTTACAAAAAAGGTAAACAAATACAGTTACGAAAAATTCAAAATAAAACTATATTAACATTGATTATGAGATAATCAAAAAGAACAATTAATCCCCTTAGTATCCTCTTAATGATACATGTATTCTATTTAATTGATTTCTTAAAAGAAAAAAAAAAAAAAAAAAACAGCTACTCTGCGAGGAGTGTAAAAACTAGCTTTTTATCTCCATGGAAATGAAATTTACCAATGCTAATACAACTACATACCATATGTCATTAACCTACCACTAGTGGTTCCCCTTACACAATTCTTATCACAACCTAATTAATTGTTGTCACCACAATCTTAAACAGCACAATTAAAGTCTTGCCTACATGACTTCATGCATGAGGTGCAACGCGATAAAAAAAACAAATAATAAATTGATGGCGAAGGAAACAAAGGACTAAATTGTTAACTACTTCCTTTCAACACCACATTATTAATTCTAAAACTCAATAGTTATACCTTCAAGATAAAACTTGTGGCTTTCTGAGCTTGGAATAGATCGTAACATTTCACATGTAATAATGTCAGGTCCGTTAGATGGATCATCTACTGTAAATGTATACAGTGCACCTGTCTTGGACTCGCTAATCAATGCTGTCTTTGGTAAATTAGGAAACGTTGGAGGCTAAAAAGGAAAGTCATATACAGCAAAACTTTGATATCTTAAACATAAATGATTAAAATTCAGCAACATGTATTCACAGTGGGTCTCATTGGGGTCTAAGCGTGACGCGGGATTGCCGATTTGTAAGCGTGACACGTGAAAATCAAATTATTGTTTCGGGAAAACAGGAAATGAGGTCTAGTGGGACCCGGGAAATGACAAGAAAATGAGAATTGCTTACGTACATAGTGTAAGCGGGATGCGGGAATCTGACAAAACTGTAAGCGGGATCCAGGATCGGAACCCCCTAATGAGACCCCCTTCACAAAAATACATTTTTTTCTCAGTCCCTGAAGGTTGGTATCCATGAATATACTGTAAATGTATCAACAGTATAGTGTTGGTAATGTAAATTAAATTCTTTTGAAACCTCAGTAACTAAATGTTCTACTCTAGCAGTGTAAGTCCATGAGAAATCAGTTTTGATGGTCTTGTAAGTAAATATAAATAGAGATATTAAAAGTTCTGCAACTAGGTAAATGTTTCCAATTCAGAAGTAATTGTAATTGTAAAATTTTCTTCTGTTTCTAAAGTCAATATGGTAAACTTGCATATGAATGGTGGCTTATATCAAAAGCTGAGACACTTGCATATGGCTGGTTTCATTTACCAGTTGGCAAGTGAGCCTCTTATTCAGTTGGTGTCCTTAGTTTCTGTCTAACCTTATTTGTTATTTGGTTTCTGATGAAGAGTTGTCACTTTGAAAGTCATACCACACATCCATATTTTAATATACTCGTACATCAAAGTTCAGTAATTATATTTTCAGCAAATTGCCAAAATAACCCTACAACAACAAATATTTCCAAATCAACATTGAAATCAATTCCATCAGGCCATAATATATGTTCTTTGTAAGCAAGCAGTAACCTTTAAGCCGAAAAATTCTTGACTTACGACAAAATACTGTATAGCCAGTTATTTTTGTGGGTGTAATATCGCAATTTTCATTGAATAAAGTTTACAAAATATATTGTCGGTTATTATTTTGGTGAATTCAAAACTTTCACCAATACCTTTGCATGTGCATTTTTAATTGGGGGAATTTATTTTGGGGATTTTGTTTTATTCACGAAAATAAGGAAAAATTAACCACCCAGCGAAATAACCTGCTATACAGTATTGTGACAACTTACTCCATTGAATGTGGTTATTGTAACAGTTCCAGTAACTCTGTTGTAACAAGAATCTTCAGCCCATACTATAAACTTGTGGTACTGGTTTTGTTGACCAACGATATGGAGTAGCTCATCTTTAACATGGACACTTTCTACAAAAAATAAATTAGGGCTATTCCAGAAAAAAATGTATGGGGGGGTTGGAAGGCATATTATATTTATAATACATGGGTGATGGATATCAGAGCAACTTTTCACACGATAATGCACTATAATTTTCAATTACAATTGTCTGGGTGGCGGGTGCTGACAAAAACTGCCTTCCAACCCTCCCCCCCCCCCCCCATATATTTTCTTCTGGAATAGCCCTTATGGATAATCCATTAAAACAAAATGGACTTAGATATATCAAAATCACTAGACAAGTATGGTGAGCTGTCAAATATATTTTTGCACTAAGAAAAAGAAAGCAAAATAACAGGTATAAACTAAATAGAAACACAACTGATTTAAAATTAAAACCCTTTCAAGTACTAACAAGAATGTGTCCAAAGTACATGGATGCCCACTCCCACTATCATTTTCTATGTTCAGTGGACCGTGAAATTGGGGTCAAAACTTTAATTTGGAATTAAAATTAGAAAGATCATATCATGGGGAACATGTGTACTAAGTTTCAAGTTGATGTAACTTTAACTTCATCAAAAACTTACCTTGACCAAAAACTTTAACCTGAACTTTGCACTATCATTTTCTATGTTCAGTGGACCATGAAATTGGGGTCAAAACTATAATTTGGCATTAAAATTAGAAAGATCATATCATGGGGAACATGTGTATTAAGTTTCAAGTTGATTGGACTTCAGCTTCATCAAAATCTACCTCGACCAAAAACTTTAACCGGACAGACGAACGGAGGCACAGACCAGAAAACATAATGCCCCTCTACTATCGTAGGTGGGGCATTAAAATACACAAAATTTGAAAATTAACCTGTAAACAATTATCAATAAACTATGATAGAATTATTCAAATTTCTTCATTGCTGTTCATATGACAGTTGTTGTCCATTCCTTTGATGTGGTAACCATTTGATTTTGCCATTTAATAGGGAATTTCTGTTTTGAATTTTCCTTGCAGTTCAGTATTTTTGTGAATTTGCTTTTTTCGGCATCAAGAATGTTCATTTATTTTTATCAAAATACTTACTAGAAAATGTATCATAATAAAAATAAGGATCATCATCGTACTCTGGTTCAATATCATCAAACCAGTCAGCATAATCAGTATCATTAAAGTAAAGGTCCATAATACTGAAGTCTATATCTGAATGGTCAGGTATTGTCTTATCATATCTTGATATGTTGAAATATGGGGGAGTATCTACAATAAGAAAACAGACATTCATTATATATCATTACTTCATCAATTAGTTCTAACCCATTTCAAATTCCAATAAAATCTGAAAATTTAAATTAATTTTGACCTGGTTTTCAAAAAACTGAAACACCATGTTTACACTTTCATCGCGGCACTAACCAAGGAAAGATAAAAAATTTTGTTTGCAATGTTTTTCTTAGGTATATACAAATCCCGGTCAAATGGGACTCAACATCAGCTGTCTGAAGCGTTGCTGAAAAGGTTAAAAAAAAACTAACACTTGTAACATGTGATTTGAGAAAACATTTATAACAATTTGTTCTAACAACTTACTATCAACTGTGGTTATCTGCATAACATACACTCTGTCAATATAACGAGTTCCAGACCACATGAACACATCTTTGTCTTCTGGTTCCTTGTCCAAGGTCATTTTATAGGTCTGTGTTGGACAGTAATTTGGTCTTAAGTCACGATGATCAGGTGTTGATGCATTGTATGCAGAACTACAGTTATCATAGCCAATAATATTGGCACCATCATCAAACCTGTGAACAAATTTACATTAAGGTTTAGATCTACTAAAAGTGTATAATATCACCCTATCAAGAATAAATTTAACTTATATTCAATAAAAAAGTGCTAATCTTAGTTATACATTTGTAATTATAGAAATTTAAACTGCACTCGTTCTATTTGAGCAGTCAAAATGCGTTGACTGTATATTTCTATGTCATATACAGTCACTGACCTGATATCACTTTTTCTCATGAATATTTAAATAGAAATTGAGGAAATTATCAATCAATTATTCATACGACCTATTCAACCTGTTCTTGGTTCCAATGTATACAACGACATAAACTTATTTCTTTTTCAATTGTTAGAAAAAAAAACATATTTCACTTGTTAATATTTTTGGTTTGCAAACTATATATCATTATGTTTTATGCTTATTGTTGATATTTTAGTTCAATCTCAAACAAACTTGTGCATCATCGACTGGAGGTAGATGTACATTTCATTGTGCTGTACATTTTCTCGCCTGCATGATATGAGGCCTTTTTATAAAAGGGGGAAGTTTCCCAATATTTAAATTAAATAAGTACATACACACTAAACAACAATTGAAAATGTACTATTTTAGATTGCAGTATAAAGACAACAATAGTGCATTGACTTGACATATCAACGATATTAGGATTCGGCCTGAAACGGGGAAAAAGCTTGGCAGAGCCTCGCATTTCCCTGTTTCTAAGCCTCATCCTTATATGGTTGATATGTCAAGTCAATGCACTATTATTGTCTATGTCCATTTATTTGGACAAAACACATTTGAGTTATCACAGAGACTTGTGAAAAAAAACATGAAAGATCTGCAATGACAAAACTCTGATAATCACTCAAATCAAACTAAGAAATATGTCTTGATGTAGGTAAACATAAATTCTGTAAGGAATGGATAATTTCAAAGCAAACTTGTTGGCATGACACGGGTTATGTTCTTCTCATATATGTTATGATGGTATGATACTAAACCCCTAACGGGAAGGATTGTGCCTGATGTACATATGATGAAATCATAATCTTTCAGTCAGTTTAATTGAAGTCTGGAGCTGGCATGTCAGTTAACTGCTAGTAGTCTGTTGTTATTTATGTATTATTGTCATTTTGTTTATTTTCTTTGGTTACATCTTTTGACATCAGACTCGGACTTCTCTTGAACTGAATTTTAATGTACGTATTGTTATGCGTTTACTTTTCTACATTGGTTAGAGGTATAGGGGAGGGTTGAGATCTCACAAACATGTTTAACCCCGCTGCATTTTTGCGCCTGTCCCAAGTCAGGAGCCTCTGGCCTTTGTTAGTCTTGTATTATTTTAATTTTAGTTTCTTGTGTACAATTTGGAAATTAGTATGGCGTTCATTATCACTGAACTAGTATATATTTGTTTAGGGGCCAGCTGAAGGACGCCTCCGGGTGCGGGAATTTCTCGCTACATTGAAGACCTGTTGGTGACCTTCTGCTGTTGTTTTTTATTTGGTCGGGTTGTTGTCTCTTTGACACATTCCCCATTTCCATTCTCAATTTTATTAAATTATATTCATACAAGTTTTAATGTCTTTCCAAACAAAGCTACATAACTGTACTTTACATTTTTTTTTACTTTATGAGATTTATGCCTTTTCCAATCATAATTGAATTTGATTGTACTGATCAAAGTACATATATGAGTTTGATGTTACTATGGTTACCGTATCAATCAAAACTTCACAGATATTGTGCTCTTTTATGCTATCTATGATTCAAGCCATTAAGTTATTCTTATACATTTTTGTTACTTTAACCTACCATCCAATCAAATCTTCTGCTATTATTGAAATACGATCGGAATCATCAGGTGTAAATTTAAAAACACTGTTGACATCTGAGGCTGTAAAAATAAATTAAAAAAATACTATACATGTAACATGCTTTATTGTTATTTTGCAAGCTAAGACAACTATCACTAACGCATTCTATTTGAAAAAGAGAATTTCTATTTTATTCTCTTTTTTTGTTGTTTCAAATTTGGTTGACGATGTGAATTGAAATAAACACTTTTTGTCAACAAATCTATAAGTTAATGGAAATGCGCTTACATTATTTTATCAAATTTGAGGAAATCTCCCCACTCAATGAAGAAAACTAGTATTCTTGAATTGAAAAACGTACCAGTGGGGAAAATCCTCACATACACTACACATATAAAACCAATAACATTAGAATGGGAAAATATCCCCACATTCACATCTACAACCAAAAACATCAGAATGCCGAAATTCCCACGATAAGATTATTAATTTGAAAATACAAGCTTTAATATTGCTGACCATCAAATGGGGAAATTTCCCCATAATCTCATTATGTTCAAATCATAGAAAATATTGTTGACTATCAATTGGGGAAATTTCCCCATAATCTCATCATGTTCATATTAGATATTGTTGACTACAAATTGGGGAAATTTCCCCATAATCTCATCATGTTCATATTAGATATTGTTGACTTCAAATTGGGGAAATTTCCCCATAATCTCATACGATTCAAATTTACGGCAAATCAAATAATTGTATGTACTAAAACTGTCATCCCAAGTCGTGAAATTTAGACAGTGTTTAGACAGTTGACTACTTATGAAACAAATGTGTACCAATGAGACAACTCTCCATCCAGGTCCCAATTTGTAAAAAAAAACCAACTTTATAGGTATAAAAAGGTCATCAACACGGAGCCTTGGCTCCTACCGAACAGCAAGCTATAAAAGGCCCAAAATGACTAGCGTAAAACCATTAAAACGGGAAAACATAAGGTCTAATCTATATCAAAAACGAGAAACGAGAAACACTTATGAACCACATCAACAAACGACATCTACTGAACATCAGATTCCTGACAAAATGTTTGAATATTTTGTGGTTATCCGTATGAAGAAGGCAGAATGTTTTGAATACAGATTGCTTTTAAACACGAGGAGCTTACTTTAAATCGTCATCATTAGTAACAGACCTCCTTAAAAGAGAGGCAAATGATACCAGAAGAAAATTCAAACTCATAAGTCGAAAATAATCGGACAACGCCATGGTTTAAAAAGAAGACCAACAGACAAACAATAGTAAAAACACAACATAGAAAACCAAAGACAAAGCAACAAGAACCCACAAAAACACAAGGGATTGTTATATTCTTACGAAACCACAAAAACCACAAAACGCACACAAACAAGGAATTTAAATCTATGGTTGTTTAAAATGTAATAAGCAGACACTACCGACCGCACTACTAAAAATCAATTCCAATCAATTTGTTATACCAAATATCGATATTTTCAAATTTCAAATAGTTTTCCTGAAGCTGTTGATGTTCAGAAAATATCTATCCTGTATGTAAACGGTGGTTATGTTTTAGTGAATTTATAAAAGTAATTCTGTTAATGATGAAACTCAATAACTTGCACAAGTACATCATCATAAATTTTAATATGCTAGGATTGTGTTTACTAATTACTATAAAAAGTGCTCTATGACACATTGTTACATATTTTAATATTGCAACTATATTGAACAGCTTTATGTGCATAATGTTGTAACACACTTGGCGATTCTACGCACATCTATCTGTTGTTGATGATTTTTGCATACTTTTTCATCTATTTATTTTCGTCGTTGATGTTGTCTCATTGATGGTGTGATAATTACTTCTTATTCTA
This sequence comes from Mytilus edulis, assembly GCF_963676685.1. Lineage (NCBI taxonomy): Eukaryota > Metazoa > Mollusca > Bivalvia > Mytilida > Mytilidae > Mytilus > Mytilus edulis. The sequence continues at coordinate 51,698,441 of NC_092345.1, forward strand.
CATACAGTTTGTCATATAAAATTACAAGCACATTCAGACCAAACAAGCTAATTATGTGAATGTTTGTTTTTTTTGTCATTAAGATACCATGATAATGTCCCAATATAAATTAAATAACATATATAACCTTGTTCATTCTTGTATACATGTATAAATATATAGGATCATTTGACTGATGTTAAATGTCTTTTGTTCAAGGACAAGGAAATACAGCTTCCTTTTGTTGTTGATATTGTTTATTATATCCTGTTTTGAGAACATTATCAGATGACTTGTGAGTTTCTTTTAAGTTCATATATATATGAAAGTGTTTTGTTAAACAAAACACCTTCAGCTGAATTCATCTCGATGTCTTTTGTCGTAGATTCTGTAGACCTAACACTCTTACTAAGTTGTCGTCTGCAAATACGACTTTGTAACCTGTAAAATAGAGACTATCCAATCAAAGGGACAGAAAACCAAACACAAAGTATGCATATACAATTAGATCAAACATATATACATCTTTCCTTTCATATGATGTTTCCCTAGACTTTATCGAAATGTTGACTCCTTAGTGAGTCTTTTACTTCGAATGATATGTGCATTGTTTCTGTTGATTGGACATGTGATGCTCTGTGTTCTCTCCAGATACGCCAATTTTCTCAGCCAATAAATGCAAACGGTCATTTTTATATAAATTAGACCGCTCTTCGTTTTCCTGTTTGAATTGTTTAACACTAGTAATTTTTTTGGGCCCGTTATAAAAGGTGTCAGACCACCAATTAAAAGTCCCTATCTGTTCAACCAAATTTTGCAATTTTCATAGATTTCTAAATTTTTTATCTTAAGTTTAACCTCTTACAAACCAGGTATGTCCTGAATCGTACAGGTATCACCTTTCTTCATTCCAATTTTCGACATACCTTTAAAGCCATATAAGAAAGAAGAGACCTTCCGAATGGATGTACCACTAAAAATAACCCCTGGTTTTCTTGAAATCTTAAATTAGTATACTATGGAGCGCATTAATCCTCAATTTTTAATTTCAACTCATAGACAAGTAAATTTGGGCTCAAAATGGTCTTAATATGTTTCTCTTTCACCAAAAGTTTCATTTCTGCAAATTTGTTGTGTAGTTTAAGTAAACAATGACATCAAATGCACTATTTTTTGTCCCGAGTAGGCCTACTTTTACGTTCTAAATTTGAGGGAGTAATTGGTGGTCTGACACCTTATAGCTTGCTGCTCGGTATGAGCCAAAGCTCCGTGTTGAAGGCCATACCTTGACTTATAATTGTTTACTTTTATAAAAAAAAATTCATGGATGGAGACTTGTCTCATTGGCACACATACAACATCTTCCTATATCTATGATATAGCCTAGAGTGCACAATGTGGCCTTAAACAACAACAAAAAAACTACCTGACAATCAATCAACTCATTACTCATCGTTCTTTTGTAATCTCTCTTTAATGTATATCATGGTTTACCTGATTTTAGTTTTTTCTAGGACTGTTGCATTATACCATTTCTTCTCCAGTTTCCAGAAGCCCATTACTTTTTCGTTCATTGCGAAATCCTGAGAAAAAAATTTAAACAATGTAATCTTCTTTAGAATTTCACCTCTGTTTGAATGCTGCTTTTAATTTTATTAAAATGATATGTTTTAAACTAAATAGGAATACAAAGATGTGGTATGATTTCTAGTGACAATATCACATAGACGTAAATTGATTTGGATGTAAGCAGCTATATTTTACTGTACAATATTCAACAATAAGCAATCATATGCCGTAGTGTAAGCTTAAAAAATACGATTTAACATAATGTCAAACAAGAATGTGTCCATAGTACAAGGATGCCCCACTCGCACTATCATTTTCTATGTTCAGTGGACCGTGAAATTGTGGTCAAAACTTAAAATGAAGCGCACGGACGAACGAACGGACGTACGGACGAACGGAGGCACAGACCAGAAAACATAATGCCCCTCTACTATTGTAGGTGGGGCATACAAATTTAAACGTGAATATCAACGGCCGATAAATAGAAATGCTTCATAGATCACAAACAGCAACCAAAACGACCACTAAATTACTGATTTGGGACAGACATTTAACATGTACAAATGTGGCCCAATTTAACGTCAAGTAAAAAACAAACAAATATTTCAATTAAGTGTGAAATCATTCCAGCAATGACACATTACTGGAAATAATTATTAGATTATTTTTGAAGTTCACAAAAAATGCAAATGTATCATGATGTTCCAGGTTTACACCCCCTCCCCACCTTTTCCGCGAACTGGATCCCAACCGGTTTTCCAAAGAAAGCTGAATTATAACACAACGTGCAAATCTGAACTTAAAAATAATATATATATATGTTTTTGTTTTAGGTGCTCGTTGATATTTTGCGGAGAAGACAGAAATATAACGGTCGATAGCTTAAAACTACATTGCATACACATGTTATATATTTCACTGATTCACTTTGCCCAAGGCATTACAATTTTGTAATCTAAGTTTCAGTAAATTATTTCATAATCCACGACATGGGACTAGCAGAAACAAATAAAACATATTCATACTTCATACTCACATTTGTTACTTCCAATGATCTGATGTTTATCTGATTCTCAGGTATCTTCATTTCCTTTGAAAATAATTGAGTTTGTAAATCAAAGTAATCAGTGTTTTGTTTAATTGACTAACCACACATACTGAAACGTCTCGTCCGATTCACTAATCACTGATTTCATGTGGAAATTATTAAAGAATAAGCTCTAACTACAAGTATCGCATAAACTTGACATTTTAAAATATGATGACAATGAGCATGACGAGGTGAAGGTCAGATAAATCCTGTCAGACAGATATATACACAGAGTTCGAGTCAGCCTTATCCGGCCATCTTTTAAAAATCAAATATCTCGAAATGAGCTCCATGACATTTCAATGTATTTAGCTTATTTTGAGGCTTATCTAATGCTCTTCCGGGTAATAGTAACTATCTTAAATTTTTGCTTTATTTAATTTCACCTAAGTTCATCCTCAACTTACCTCGTTTGCATGTAAAGTTCTTGACTCGAGCTCAATTGTCATCTCTGTTTCCTATCAAAATAATATTTTGTTTTGATAAAAACTGTCACATTTTTACAAATAAAATCCTATTTTGAGGTTCAATTTATCATATTAAAAAGGTTAACCGCACAATCAGCAGTAAGCATACACTACAAACTGCTCAGAGTCTGAATTGACCAGTTTTTGTGCTCGACCAGTAAAATCGAGCACACATTTTACTCGACTAGTCTCGACATTGTCTCGACTGTACTTAACTGTACTTTAGTGTACTCGACTATGTCTCGACTTTACTTAAATAGTCTGATTCAGTACTTGATGATCTTTGTGTAGTCTGAAATGGTCTTGACCAATGCTCGACCTGTCTCGACCTGTCTCGACCTGTCTCGACCTGTCTTGACTAGTCTCGACCTGTCTCGACTAGTCTTGACCTTCACATTTAGTTTTGACTGGTGTTAATCAGCCCATCTAACTAAATTAAATATTGATTTTACAAAATTCAAGCTTATTAGGTAGTTTATTTTATTGCTGTGAAATGAAAGAATTTAATTTTACAATAGGTAAAAATTAAAATTATTATATAAATTCAGATAGGCATCTTTAATTTTTTTTATAACTTTTTCAAATCAACTTGGATTTTCATCAAACTATGTAGCTATCTTAGATATATATATTAAGCTTACTAAATCCCAGGTCATTTTATTTTTTCTTGTATTGCTGTCAAATTCAAGAATTAAATTAATCTATTTATTTTTATCTATTTGTGTTACTAAGGAAGCTACCATTTAATTTCTAAATGTTCAATGACTAACAAAAGTCTTACCACGCCTTTAAGAAGGTTGATCTTGAAAATAAAGTCCCTTTGAACTGGTCTTTAAATAAGGATTTCTGTGTATCGAAATCTTTAAGCTGAACACTTTGAACCTCTCCATCCACTCCTAAAACCTGAAATATTCAAATTAGTCAACGAAATGTATTGCTTGACCCTTATAGGTGTAATTTTGCAATAAAGATTAGTATTAACAAAAACCATAAAGCCTTGAACCTGATCGCGTTCAGTTATATTTAGAAAAAAATATATGCTTTGCGAATTGATGTATATCATGTATTTAAAATCTAGGACGCAATTACATCGGACATTTTAAGGGCAAACGTATTTACCCATTTCAAGGCAAATATTTGTAGTCAAATATAGTTAAAAGTACAATTGCATCAATTCCAATTTTACAACAACATAAATGAATTAATATCTTCCTTTTCTTAAAAATTGTTTCACCTTTTAAATTTTTCTAGCTATTGTAGTTTTCAAGATTATAGGAAAAGTTAGCTTACTACCAATTTAATGCTTTGAACTCTGGTGGATAGCTTTCGCATTCGCATTTCCTTAAAAACGTAAAATATTGGTAAAACTCATCCTGTTACTGATAATTTGAGTATTTGTAACTTATGTGCAAATTGCGTATTGTTGATCATTTCTTGCTACATCTATTTTAGATGTTAAAATAATTGGCTATAACGCAAAAGTCATTATTATATATCATGTATATAGTGCTATAACTAAACTTCTAGATTTGATCTTTTCGGTAATGCATATATTGCCTTCATTATTATTTTTAATGTATCTTTTATAGTAGACTATTTTGAAACAAAATGAAACTAGAGGCTCTAAAGAGCCTGTGTCGCTCACCTTGGTCTATGTGAATATTAAACAAAGGAAGCAGATGGATTCATGACAAAAATGTGTTTTGGTGATGGAAATGTGATTGTACATCTTACTTTACTGAACATTCTTGCTGCTTACAATTATCTCTATCTATAATGAATTGGCCTAGTAGTTTCAGTGGAAAATGTTAGTAAAAATTTACAAATGGCTACTAAGGACAATAACTCCTTAGGGGGTCGATTGACCATTTCGTTCATGTTGACTTATTTGTAAATCTCACTATGCTGAACATTATTGCTGTTTACAGTTTATCTTTATCTATAATAATATTCAAGATAATAACCAAAAACAGCAAAATTTCCTTAAAATTACCAATTCAGGGGCAGCAACCCAACAAAAGATTGTCCGATTCATCTGAAAATTTCAGGGCAGATAGATCTTGTCCTGATAAACAGATTAATTTTGCTCTAAATGCTTTGGTTTTTGAGTTATAAGCCAAAAACTGCATTTTACCCCTATGTTCTATTTTTAGTCATGGTGGCCATCTCGGTTGGTTGGCCGGGTCACCGGACACGTTTTTAAACTAGATACCCCAATGATGATTGTCGCCAAGTTTGGTTTAATTTGGCCCAGAAGATTCAGAGGAGAAGATTTTTGTAAAAGTTAACGACGACGGACGACGGACGCAAAGTGATGGGAAAAGCTCACTTGGCCCTTTGGGCCAGGTGATCTAAAAAAGAAAACCTGTTAAATTCGTCAATTAAGAAAAATAAAATTTCTCGTTAACACATGACCAGTACTGAACCATTTCCGGTCATTATCGCACCCTGGTGGATAATGACGTTTAAAGTCTTTAACATTTCTAAAACAATAACTGAAACCAAGCAAAATGTACTTTCTTGAAAGTGAATTTTAATGAACTGTTGAAATTATAAGATTTATTGATTACTTGTTGGTGTTTAATGCAACTTTCATCACTTTTGGCTATAATATTATAGTGGATGTCAGCTTTTGATTGCCCAAAGGCTAAAAATAATTGTCAATCAAAACTACAAAATGTATTGAAAAATGTAATTTTAAATTAGAAAAATGTGAAATTATAAAAAAAAAATCGTTCTCATTTTTTTCTGCATTGGCATAAGCCAAGACTAAGTTAACTTAAGCTACAGTACCTTTTTAAAAAAATCCTAATCCTCCAGGTATGATATATTTTATGTTTCCCCATTCGAAACGTCCAAGCACAAGATAAAAATCACCACTGTTTAATACAATGTCCCAACTTGCCTTAATGAATATCTTACCATAGATGTAATACCCATTACATCTATGATCCTACCAATGAGTGTTTAATTAATAATATGTTCACACTAATTTATACTTCTCACCCTAGCCTGCATGTCAATCACAGTTAAAATTTGACCCTTCTCTTGAAAACAGCCGGTATTTGACACGCCCACATCGGTCTAGATGTGTACTTTGAAATAATCGTCGATTTTATAATTCCACCATGGTTTTCCTAATTTAAAATGTGTTTTCTTTTTATTTCTTTCAATGCTTATGATATCCGATGCCGTATTTAGCGACAGCGAAGATGAGACAGAAAAGGGACAGGTATGTATAATTTTATTTCAACTTATTTTCAAATTAAAATCGTTATCATGGCGAATGTACGCATAATATGATATGATATACACTTTATGAAAAAAAGCAATAAAGGTTACGTTCAAGTGCGTAAAACAAGTATTACCATTCCTTAAAACCACAAAGGAATTTCCAATATTGCAAACGTGTATTTTCAGCACATTTTTCATTCCACGCATGTATCTATTTTCTCCGCGAGTGTGATAGATATATGATATATGTACATTGTCGGAAAATATACAACTTATGTGTATGAGCATTCGAAACATGACGAAAAACTAACTTCGCCGAGCTTTTCTCAGACTCGTAGCAAGTACTTATATGTGTTTTCTCCGAAAATAAACGTATATTATTTTTATCCTGAAATTTACACCATTCACTTGAAATTTTAGTTGTATAAAATCTAAAAAATGTGTCCCTTATTTTTCAAAGAATTTGACATGTAGCTTAACGCGGACCCCAAAAATTAACTGTTACGTAAAAAAAGGAATATCCGCATTACCGCTCGTTCAACAACAGAACATTAATTTGAACAAGTAGAAATAAAGCAACAACAAAAATATTAGTGTACCTGTTGTTTGTACAATAGTTGGCTGATTGCACTAGACAGATGCATCTTATACTAGATAAGGGATCCTCCATTTGTTTTTAATGGGGAGGGGGAGGGGGAGGGGGGGTGCTAGGATGAAATTTGAAAAAAATAGGCAGGACAGGAGTTTTGAGTTAAAAAAAAAAAAGGCAGGATGAGACACTTGCAAAAAAGTCAGGATGACAATTTATGTAAAAAAAGTCAGGATAAACTAAGAAAAAAAAACAGGACCGGATAAAGTTAAAAAATAAAAAGGCAGGACAGAGATTAAAACTAAAAAAAATGCAGGACAAGATTTTTCATCCTAGCACCCCCCCCCCCCCCCCCCATAAAAATCAAATGGTAGCTCCCTAACATTTTACAAATATAACTAGACAGATGCATCCTGTTACCTCTGCACGCAGAATACATATGTATAATATGTGATTCTAGTACTGTCAACGGTACAGAACATTTTCTTTTTTTCCATTGCAATGAATAAAGACGATAGAATGTCTATGTTGTCTAAAATTGCTAAATTGCAAAAGTTACTGACAGGGCTTTCAATAATGGCTAAAGTCATCACAAAATTATTTTGCTATCTAAGAGCATAAAACGTGTGTACATTTAGAATATATCATCTTTTAAATGCGTATATCTTAAAAAGTCAAATGTAGCACATGAAGTTGACTATAGTCCTTAAGCGTGATAAAGATATTTATTATGCTAATGTTTTTAAATTGGAAAGGTAGCAATGTTGATACGAAACTCTACTAGTACTGCCAAGCTTATGTTTGTAATGTTCATGTAACCCCGATTTAAACTTCTCATGGGCGGATCCAGCCATTTTAAATAGGGGGGTTCATGACCCACGACAAAAAAAGGGGGGGGGGGGTCCAACTACATGTCCCAATTCAAATGCATTTATCGTCCAAAAAAAGGGGGTTCAAACCTTGGATCCACCACTGCTTCTCTTCTCTTCTATTCTATTCTATTTATTCGATAGGACACATTTCCACACATTTAAAACTTGACGGTGACACCGTCAAGTTTTAAATGTGTCTAATGTAATTTAATTTTGTTTTAATCTTTAATGAGGTCTTAAATTATTGATGTTATTGCATTTGTCTATCGGTTGTCCTTAATTTGCACACAGCACACAGCAACAGTTAAAATAAAAATAAGAATGGGTATGAATAAAGGAGGAATAAAGGTAAAACAATTAGACTGCCAAAATCATCCGTGAACTAATATAAAAAAAAAAAGGCATTGAAAATTTGGCGGGAAATCATTCTCTCTATATTTTTCATACATTTAACATTTGCACCTTTTTTCTTACAAAAACTTTTAAAAAAATAACAAGGATTTTATTAGATTTTTAAATAGAACTTTGTGTAATAACATTATGAAAATATATAAAAGTAGGGGTTAGCGGGCAAAATATTTTGGGAAAGTACATAAAAAAAAACCCAGAGGATTCCGAATATCTTGCAAAAATCATAAAAACAACATGAATAAACATCCTAAGACGCTTAAAAAACGTTTTACTCACTTACAAACGATTTTTATGAATTAATGTATAAATACGAATAAGCATAGAGTATTACATGGTATTCATTTGTTCCGCTCTTTAACGAATGGCCAGTTTAGGTGCATGTATAATGAACCTATCTGGTTTTCCAGATTTTTGTATACTAGTATACATAATTGTTTATTTATGATTACGATAAAATAGCTTGTGTTTGTGTCAAAATATGTTTACTGTCTCAGACGCGAGATGTGGTATTGTTGTTATAATTTTTACTACAAGCTTTAACTTGAGTTTTCATCGCAGATAAAGATCAGTAATTTTACATTTACAATGATTCGTTCGTTCATTAGAAACTATATTATCTCTGACATATATCAATACAATAACTAGTAATCGACTTGTCAATTGGTTTTACCATAGATGTAATAGTTTTACATTTTACATCATCTGAAAGGTGTATGCACTACACCACTCCTTTATTCAGCTACACAAGAAAGATCCCATGTGGTTTGATTCTTCAACTGCCCGGAAACGTTTAATATTAAATGATATCCGTGTTATAAAATGAATGAAAGCTAGTGTATATATGAGTGGTTTACTATTTTCGACTTTAAAACTCTTTCCATTAAACAACCATCTAGTATAATGCATAATACATGTAATACTGTGCTAGCTATCAAACACATACAAAACAAAAGCGTAAGAAAACTAACTAATATTTACGGTATTAAACTTTTTTCAGAGAAATTTTATCTATACAGTATCATGGTAAAACAGCATAATTACTTTTTGGTATGTTTTATAGTAATTGGTCTAGATCTGATGTGTGACATGGCACAGTATTTAAAAAAAAATGAACAGAACGACTGATGAAGATATTACATGTAAAGAATAAATATATGTCGACATATTTTTTTTTCATAACTATTACTTTTATGTATGCACGTTTTTTTAAAATTAGTGTTATAAAATAGTTATTCTAAGTTAAATGTTGTTGGGTTTGTATTTTTTTTGCGTAGATTTAACATAACAAATCACTGTATTGTGTGCAAAGTGGCGCAAAAGCATTACAATAAAGCGGTCGTAAGGATTTACAGGCTACCCGTAGGTCTTTAACAATGAGAAAAAAATATCACATACTATACTCATGGTCGATTCAACAAAACTTAATCTTCTTTTCTGTATTTTGAAAATATATATATTGAAAAAAATTAAGGGATATCGAGATGAAAAATATGATCGAATGGAGCTATAGATTGTTTAAAAATAATTTAGATTTAAAAACTCGTTGGAAACGCTTTACTTCATTCAAAAAACAAATGCATACATTTTACGAACTGGACTCGACGATCTTTCAAATCGTTCCCTCAAGATACTATGTTGTTCCCACAAGATAAATATGTCGTTTCCTAAAGATGATATGTCGTTCCCTCAAGATGTTATGTTGTTCCCCCAAGATAGTCATCTTGTTCCCTCAAGATGATATGTCGTTCCCTCAAGAGATCATGTCGTTCCCTCAAGATATTATGTCTTTCCCTCAAGAAACGATGTTTTCCCCTCAAGATGATATGTCGTTCCCTCAAGATGCTATGTTGTTCCCTCAAGATAGTTATCTCGTTCCCTCAACATAGCAATATCAATACAATGTTAAAACTATGTTGAGGGAACAACATAGTATTTTGAGGAAACGACATAATAACTTGAGGGAACGACATAACATCTTGAGGGAACAACATAGTATCTTGAGGGAACGACATAGCATCTTGAGGGAACAACATAACATCTTGAAGGAACGACATAGTATCTTGAGGGAACGACATAACATCTTGAGGGAACAACATAGTATCTTGAGGAAACGACATAGCATCTTGAGGGAACAACATAACATCTTGAAGGAACGACATAGTATCTTGAGGGAACGACATAATATCTTGAGGAAACGACATATTATCTTGAGGGAAGGAGATAACTATCTTGTGGGAACGACATAGTATCTTAAGTGAACGACATAGCATCTTGAGGGAACGAGATAGCTATCTTGTGGGAAGGACATATCATCTTGAAGGAACGACACAGTATCATGAGGGAACAACATATTTTTTTTTCTTTCATGTTCGCATTCTGCCACCTACGGTGGCAGAATGCGGCCATGAAAGAAAAAAAAATTATGTTGTTCCCTCAAGATACTATGTCGTTCCCTCAAGATGCTATGTTGTTCCCACAAGATAGTTATCTCGTTCCCTCAAGATACTATGTCGTTCCCTCAAGATAGTTATCTCGTTCCCTCAAGATACTATGTCGTTCCCTCAAGATGTTATGTTGTTCCCTCAAGATAGTTATCTCGTTCCCTCAAGATACTATGTCGTTCCCTCAAGATGTTATGTTGTTCCCTCAAGATAGTTATCTCGTTCCCTCAAGATACTATGTCGTTCCCTCAAGATGTTATGTTGTTCCCTCAAGATGCTATGTCGTTCCCTCAAGATACTATGTTGTTCTCTCAAGATAGTTATCTCGTTCCCTCAAGATTTTAAAATTGTATTAATATATGATTCATTTCGCCCTTCGAAGCGGAACTGTAGACGTGGCCAGATCCCAAAAGTAGAATATTTGCATAATAATAATGATATAATAATTCTGTATTTAAAGAGAATAACTGAGAGGGGATAGGAGGGGTCCTGATCCAGAAATCCCGGGCTTAAAAACACGAACTCTCGAAATCCCGAATTTAAATAGAGTAAATCCCGACGTCCCGTAATCCGAAAAAAAGAATTCCCGGATCCGAAAGGGTCAATCCCGAAATCCCGAGCCTAAAAACACCCGATCCCGGAGTCCCAGTAAAAGTAGCACTCCACAGTTAGATGTGTAGTTTCGCATTTTGGCCCCTGAGGATTTTTCAAATATAAGAGCTAGTGTGCAATAAAATTCATTTTTGGATAGCTGAGTATTAAAATAGCCTTCGTATTGGGTTTATATGAACATCAAGATCATATAATGTATGTAATATAGGCTGTTTTCTGTATGACAGTCCGTATTTGTATGTCCATACCATACATTGGTCCGGCAATTTTTGTAATGTTTTTTTCCAACTTTTTGTCGCACGAACTTTGTGATTAGATTTTTCGAAAAAATTAGGCGAAAGACACCCATTTTTTATTTGATCATTAGGAAGATTTATGAAAACTGTTTCTAAAAAGGTATCACTCAAAGGCATTGGAATTCTAGTTTGATCCAAATTTTTTTTTGGGGGGGGATATGTGACATGCATGTTTACCCCCTTTTTGCAATATTTTATGGTAAATAAATGCAGAATGTTGCCATGGATACACAGAAAAGGAATTATTTTTCACCCTTTTAACATTTGAAAATTAAATCTAAGGAAGATACTGATTACATACATATGCACATGCACAACACAAACAGTTAGGTTAATGTATTAGAAATCCATGAATAGGAGATGATAAAACATTTTGTGGCTCATTTTTAATTTTATTTTCTAAGAGGGTGGTAAAGGGTTATTTTCGTGCAACGTTTTCGGCCTTTTCATTTTACGTGTTTTCGTGATTTGGTGTTTTATTTCTCGTTTTCTCGTGTTTGGTTCGATGTGCGTGCTTCGTATTTCCCCTTATTTATTTTCCGTGTTTCGTGTCGGTGGTCTAAATTTCTCGTTCTTGCATTGTTCCGCATTTGATTAAAAAGTGAATTGGAAGTAACTCCACGTCTTTACTCCACCGTTTCGAAGTTGAAAATAAAGAATAAATCAATATAATTGTATTGCTATGTTGAGGGAACGAGATAACTATCTTGAGGGAACGACATAGTATCTTGAGGGAACGAGATAACTATCTTGAGGGAACGACATAGTATCTTGAGGGAACGAGATAACTATCTTGTGGGCACGACATATCATCTTGAGGGAACGACATAGTATCTTGAGGGAACAACATAACATCTTGAGGGCACGACATAGGCATAGTATCTTGAGGGAACGAGATAATTATCTTGAGGAAACGACATAGTATCTTGAGGGAACGAGATATTTATCTTGAGGGAACGAGATAACTATCTTGAGGGAACGAGATAACTATCTTGTGGGAACGACATAGCATTTTGAGGGAACGACATAGTATCTTGAGGGAACAACATAACATCTTGAGGGAACGACATAATATCTTGAGGGAACGAGATAATTATCTTGAGGGAACGAGATAACTATCTTGAGGGAACGACATAGTATCTTGAGGGAACGAGATAACTATCTTGAGGGAACGAGATAACTATCTTGTGGGAACGACATAGTATCTTGAGGGAACGAGATAACTATCTTGTGGGAACGACATAGTATCTTGAGGGAACGACATAGTATCTTGAGGGAACAACATAATTTTTTTTTCTTTCATGGCCGCATTCTGCCACCGTAGCCACCGTAGTTTCATGACCAAACTACAATCTGAATTTTTTTTTTAATTGATATACATATTTAGACTAACTTAAAGACCTTATTGCTAAACAATTGATAATTCAATAAAAGGCTATTGTTACAGTTTTCAGTCATGATTTACCTCAAAATTTAGTGAGTCAGGGGCCTGGTTTTCGAAAGTATCTTATGACTAAGACATGTCTTATGATGGTCTTATGACATGTCATAGTCGTAAGATATGTTTTCGAAAGTGTCCTAAGTTACGAATTGTCATAACTTTTGTGGTAAACTTAAGACCCCTCGCGACATGACTTATGATGGTCTTATGATTGTAAACTAAAATTTTAATTACTTTTCATGTTTAATTTCATGTTAATTGCAATACAAATATTTGTTGTGTACAAAAAAATGTATCTCAGTTAGCTTAATAGCAAGGATTTTATTTTTCTCAACTACGTGAACTAAAATTTGAATCTCCTGCGACATATAATTTTGAATTCTTTTCTAATAGTCATGGTTTTGTATAATACATATACATATTACTTAGTTCCTAGTATAGTTAATAGAACCAGAGACATATATATGTCTCTGATAGAACTATATCAACGTATGTGCACGGGCATTTCGATAAGCGGGTACTCGATGTACCGAATCTAAAAAGTATTCACATTTAAAAAAAGTATGATTATACACGAAAACGAAGTTCAAGTTTATTATTTATCACAAACTAATTTTTAACAAATTTTCAAGTCAAATATCAATTCCTTTTTATATAAAATTTCATGTCCATTATATGAAAGAAATAAAATATTCGTAAATATTAATATGTTCATACTTTTCATTTTAATTTTTATATTTATCACTTTTTAATCATTACTTAAAATATTAGAAAATAATATGTCCTAAGATATATCTTATGACATATCTTATGATACTTTCGAAAACCAGGCCCCTCAGGACTCTAAATTTTTGTTGAATAATAAATATTTGAATACAATATATATATTTCTATCTTTATAAGCCTCTTTTCGTGCTTTTAGTTTGTTCAAGGAGAAATAGTGAACAAAATTAATAAGAACAAATAACACATTATACGTTTTTAGTAAGTTTAGGTAATTTTTTTTAACATTATACTTTTGTAAACTCCATGGTATATAATGCTACTTTGATAAACTATAATCTCCAAAGTCATGAAATAGTAAATACAGAAATGGTTTGATCCTTTTGGTAATTCGGTATTTTACAGATAAATGCATGGATTTAATTTTACAGTCAACATTACGCTTTCAAAATGACAGCAGAAATCACTATTCCGTTAAAGCCTTTGCGATTTTTTTTTATTTTCAAGCGTCATAAGTTTATTTGTCTCTATAGATTTGACCACAATGTTTATCTAGAAACAATATTTAACTTATTAAAACTGCAAGTATTCTGCATGTATGATTTATTTCTCATGCCATAGTTTATTAATTTAGAAATATTTACATAGCCATGCAGTAGTGAACAGACAATTTGTGTAGTAATCAATCCTCATGAGAAAATAAAATGACCAACGATTGCATGATAGTTATTAAGTAATGTACGAGATAACTAATGACCGCAAAATCTGAAGTTTATCCCAACAAATTCCCATCTGCTAATTCCTCAATGTCTTGTTTCATGATTTACATGAACGATCAGATTCAGTATAATTATTTCCGGAGTTACTAACATGACTAACATGTTTAACCCCGCCACATTATTTATGTGTGTGCCTGTCCCAAGTCAGGAGCCTGTAATTCAGTGGTTGTCGTTTGTTTATGTGTTACATATTTGTTTTCATTAATTTTTTGACATAAATAAGGCCGTTAGTTTTCTCGTTTGAATTGTTTTACATTGTCTTATCGGGGCCTTTTATAGCTGACTATGCGGTATGGGCTTTGTTCATTGTTGAAGGCCGTACGGTGACCTATAGTTGTTAATGTTTGTGTCATTTTGGTATTTTGTGGATAGTTGTGTCATTGGTAATCATACCACATCTTCTTTTTTATATTCTCACCAAACATGCTCAGTATACAATATATGTTAGTTCAATTGAACATAACACTACTGCACAAAAACAAATACAAAATAAAACCGCGAAGAGCCTTAGGCCGCCATCATCGTCATTGTATTTAACTAAAATATTTAAGTTATAATATGAAATCTACTTCAACATAATATGCTACGAAATGAGGCCTGTATGGTTTATTGCTTAGGGCTACGTAACGTTTTCCCTTGACCTAAAATTATCCAGTTATGCAGGGTTCTGTTCGAAGAATGAAACCAAAGTACTGAAATACTGAAAATCGGATGACCGCAAGTTCTTGTGAATGGTCTGAGAAGCACTTGTCTCAGAAAAAACCCCATATCTATACCTGAAAATGAGGTTTTATGTGCAGATATAATTTTTTTCTTGGACAAGTTCGTGCGTAGATAAATTAATGACAGGGAATTCATTCTCACCGTAATGACTATTATATTGAAGTACGTGATACAAATCCGTATAGTTACTCAGGTATATTATTGTTATATAGTATATTAATACTTGTATATTACAGTTACGTGTATTTTCATTGTATATCATTCTATTCTTCTATATTAATAATAGTGCAGTGCTAGTGCATGGTTGAGTTATCGTTGCTTAAGATTGCAAACGTTCTTGAGATATTCTACCGCATGCGTGTGCATATTTATTTTGAATGATTTTTCACTAAATGTTTATACGTATAACAAAACATTTCAATATTATTAATTTATCTTTTCAAAAAAAGTATGTGATGAGTAATGGATTTTTAACAAGCGATAAGGAATATAAGTTTGCACTTGATGATGTCTTCATCATGTTTATAGATCGGTTCAAAAAACCAAAACGAATATTACGTAATGGAAATCTAGGCGATAGCAATACACCGGAATGCCCTCATCCGCTGTAAAAATTGATAATTTACAACACCTGGCATTCTTGACCTTGAAATACATTTTAAAGAAACTAATTATTATATCTATACACACAGAAATACAAAAGTAGCTGTCAATCACAGCATGTATTCCGAGGATTTATTATAGGTGAAGCAATACGGCAAATAAGAAATATAAGTGGCCATAACAAATCAATAAACGATGTAACTAATGTCAAAGTGAAATTATTAGATAGGGGTTATTATAACGTCTAAATATGTGAAATAAAATTGAGAATGGAAATGGGGAATGTGTCAAAGAGACAACTACCCGACCAAACAAAAAAACAACAGCAGAAGGTCACCAACAGGTCTTTAATGTAGCGAGAAATTACCGCACCCGGAGGCGTCCTTCAGCTGGCCCCTAAACAAATATATGCTAGTTCAGTGATAATGAACGCCATACTAATTTCCAAATTGTACACAAGAAACTAAAATTAAAATAATACAAGACTAACAAAGGCCAGAGGCTCCTGACTTGGGACAGGCGCAAAAATGCGGCGGGGTTAAACATGTTTGTATTTATATTGATGCTTTTTATCAATTGACGTAGTGAATTATTACAACAAAACAAATCGAAACAAAAAAAAAAATATTCGGTTTTAATGATCTTTAAAAACTAAATATAACCCATATACATGTATACGTAAGATTAAGAAAAGTAAGTACTAAGTAAGTAAATTTTGTTTAGGGTCGGCTTATATATACACAATAACAGACAAAACATGAGCTCTGACTACTGATGCTAAATTTGGTTGATTATGATATAGGGAATTACTGAAACAGGACCGGAGCGGCCCCTCTTAGGCAGTCAGTGGGCCCCGGCTTGTGAAAAATTCTGGATCTGCCACTGATCAATGGTATAGTGTTTCATGTATACAAACCTTTGGATATGGTAATTACAAATGTAGGTGCAAATGTCAAAATAATCGGATTTATAGCATCTATGACTAGCATCAGTGGAAATACTACATTAGAATAATAGAGATTAATTAGTTTGACAAATAGCTAATGCATTTACAAGTCGACTGTGGTTTAACCGCATTAAAAATAAATACTGGCATCTGATTTGTTTCAGATACTTCTGATATTATCAAGCAAGTGATAATATGAACCCATAATTGATATCTGAATTTATCAACTATTATATATCATGTAGCAAGAAATTTTAACCTATTCCACTATTGTCACTCATTGCATAGTAAGTGCCCGCTCTCCACCCCCGAGTAAACTTAAAGCATTATACTTACGATATCATTTTATTAATGATTTTATATTAGACATTGACCATTCATTTTTTGTGGAGGTGGAGGCGGCAAGAACTTTTTAAATAATTATTGTGGGTTCCCATTGAAAATAACAGGATTTAAAAACAAAATTGTTCATATTGAGATAAAAATCGAATGTCGAAAAAAATGATAGTCCGAGAATCAAAAATTCCTTAACACGCATGATAGTAACTACTTTCACAACGAGAGGATTTCCCTCAATAATCGTGGTTAATCCTTTAATAACAGATAGAAATATTAATATACCTATTCCAATCAAAATGTACAAATGCATTAATTATTTTGTTTATATAAAAGCTTTAAGAAGTAGGCACTTCACATCGGTATTAATATTTACGCACCCAGCGGCAAGTTGTCATAAATCACGCACTATGAAGCTGGGGTTATAAAACGATTTTTTTTTGGCACAGACATTTTATGAAGATAATATGGTATTCAAAATTAAAACTATGATTAATCTAATTGATCGATGTGTGCAGCCGATATGTTTTATTACTAGATGCTTCGTTCACTCTGCATTGTCATAAAAGGAAAATTAACATAGTTTACTCAGACCTAATAGGCCTCAAAAGAATTTTCGAGTACTTTTTGCGTGATACTTTTTTTATTGCATAATTGATAGGCATGGGAGATACTTTTATTAAGTACAAATTGCGTTAAAAAAAGCAACAGCAACCTATATTTTTTTTTTACTAAAACATACTACAATTTTCTTTAATACGGTTTCGTTCTTAAAATCAACATTCAAAGGCTCGAGAGAGAAAAAAGGCTACTATTGTACACGTTTATGACTGAGAAAATAAAATAGTTTGTCTTGTCTTGTCGTTTTATGGGAAAATCAATTGTTTGCCCCCCCCCCCCGAAAATGAAATGGTTGCTGCCTAAGACATGTACTAAAAATATGGCGATGGTCAGTTTATTTTGCTGTTGAGCATAGTTTACAAAGTCATTGCATATCGGTTTTCTTTAATAAAATAAAATAAGTATATTTGGGCTAGTGAACAGGATAAAGAAGAAAAAACGGATTACTTTTGAAAAGTCACAAAATACATTCTCATGTTGTACCGTTGTACCACTGTCCCAGGTTAGGGGAGGATTATGATCCCGCGAACATGATTACCCCCCCCCCATTATGTATGTATGTGCCTGTTCCATGTCAGGAGCCTGTAATTCAGTGGTTGTCGTTTTTTTATGGGTTACATATTTGTTTTTATGAATTATGACATGTGAGAAGCAAAATGTATGTTTAACACGCATATTCATTAGAATATTTTTTGTATGGCGCGCGAGAGGGTCAAAAAGCGGAATTGAGTATTGTGTTATTCAAAATCAATTTCTCGACCATGCTTTCAGGGCATCACTTAAGTATTGGCAGGCACACCAGCAGCTGCCCTTAGTCAATGCACTACTGTTGTGGCCACAAAAAAACTTGTCCCGTGTTGACGTAAAGCGAATGTAGCGCTCCTCCCTTGACGATGGTTGTTTTTGGTCTACGACATATTGACCTATCCAGTGCTGTTGCAATTTGTTGATAACTGTTTTTCAGTCTATAAACTGTTGACTTATGCACATTAAATCGATCCACTACGTCAGTAACACTCATGCAAGCATCAACCATTCCAAGAGCCATCTGACGGTCATTTTCGAAGAGGCCTGGTTGACGCCCCATGCAATTTTTTCAAACGTTTATGTGTTTTTCTTACCAATGGTGTGTTTCTGAACGTTAGTGCAAAAACGAAATTAAATTTCGTCTTAAAAGTACAGGTACAGAAGGTAAAACATCAATTACACGCGCAAAGCTAAAATGGCGCAAAATCAATCACCTGGAAAAAAGTACGACTGCTTAAAAATACAGGTAATACTAAGGATTATATCAATGATGTTTATTAAAAAAAAATCCAGAAACAACCAAAAAAAAATTTAAAAAAAAGTGTTGCTAAACTTTTTTGGCTCAGTATAGGTTAATTTAATTATTTAGGAATTGTTTAATCATGTCATTGTTTTAATGTCATTTACAATGATTATTTTATTTGACGACACATTTGTTCTGCTATTTTACACACGATTATCTCTGCCTTTGCCTTTACTTGTATTGATTTATTTGTAATAGAAAAGCATGTATTTCATAATCATAAATGATAAATTTATAGAAACCACCATTGCAGAGTGCTGGAATGTGACAAGAGATCAATGCCACCAAAAATTACAATTATAGATCACCACACAGCCTTCAACAATGAGTAAAATCAATGTCCATAATCAGCTATAAATATTACAAAACAACAATGCAAATATAGAACAATTCAAACTAGAAAATTTCAAATAGCCCTCAGTAGAAATGATCCGAAATAGTGCAATACACAGATTATCAGTTTTGTGCATACATAATTATATTGACTGAAAAGATTCACATTATGACTGACTAAATTATGCTATTACTAGATAGTAATATCTATTAAACCGATTATCTTTACTTTTCCACTTTAAGGATGAACTACATATTAAGTTCATGGTTAATCATGAAGAGACATAAAAAAAGAAATATCATTTTTTTTGTTATCTGTTAGAAGTCAAGCCTACTAAAATGGTACAGCCTCGGTGGTTTAGTATTCTTATAGAATATTTTGCATTATAATTGAATATAAAATCTATGAAAAATTTATATGTGTTTACATGCATACGTATGTGTTTAAGTCGACTTCTGCGGGTGTCTGCAGTGGCGGATCCAGGGGGGGGGGGGGGGGGGGGGGGTTCCGGGGGTGCGCACCCCCCTTTATTTTTGCCGATCAATGCATTTGTATCGGGACATATGTTTTGCACCCCCCCCCCCCTTTGCCCTGGGTGCCCTGGGTTAGCACCCCCCCCCTTTCGAAAATTCCTGCATCCGCCCCTGGTCTGGGACATTCTTAATACAATGTATCTTGATATACAAAAAGCAACATGGATTTCAACCAATATTTTGTCTTTTCATAATTAATATCGAAGTTTAATTCGGTTATGTTACAAATATAGCATATACCATACCACATCAAGAAGGGGGAAAACATTACAACTACGATGACAAAACAACTAAAAGCAACACGGTAGGGAGGAATAACACATATTGTTGTGTATGTTTATTGGACATACTGTACTTGCTAAGGCAGTATCATATACTTGCAATTATTTTAGTCAGCTACAGCTATTTAGTGGACAACAAACTCCTGTTTTGACACATCAAGTAATGAATGAGCAAGATAAATAAAATAACATGTTTAAGGTTTGAATTATAATTTTTGCAGGGTGGAACGTTGCCTCCAGTATTGTATATTCAAGCGGACAACTGCTGGCGGGAAAACAAAAATAAATATGTTTTATCGTTTTGCGAGTTACTGGTGCACATGAAAGTATGTCAAGAGGTAGACATTTGATATCTTATAGCCCACAGTAATCATACTACTGTTAGATAATAGAATTCCTATCTAAAAAAATTCAGGGAATACAATCATGACAATGGACACACGTATTTTTATGCCCACCTACGATAGTAGAGGGGCATTATGTTTTCTGGTCTGTGCGTCCGTTCGTCCGTTCGTCTGTTCGTCCGTCCGTTCGTCCGTCCGTCCGTTCGTCCGTCTGTCCCGCTTCAGGTTAAAGTTTTTGGTCAAGGTAGTTTTTGATGAAGTTGAAGTCCAATCAACTTTAATCTTAGTACACATGTTCCCTATGATATAATCTTTCTAATTTTAATGCCAAATTAGAGTTTTTATCCCAATGTCACGGTCCACTGAACATAGAAAATAAAGTGCGAGTGGGGCATTCGTGTACTGAGGACACATTCTTGTTCCTACTGAATTGATCGGTGATTCCTCCTACCATTTTAGTAAGGGTCGTATCATTATGTATTAACATGAATAACTGTATCCAAATGAACATGATGAATAAGATATAATAAAGCGAGAAAATATACCGACGGAGAATCATAATGAAAAGTCGATTAAAATAAATCATCTCAATATTCAACAGTAAAACAACTAAGACAAACCATTACATAATAATATAAAGTAACTCCAATACCACCGGAAAACTCGGTTAACAGCTCCTCGAGGGACACCCGTCGTATTTTTAGACTAACTGAATTCATGATATGGAACACCGTCCCTGAAATAATGTATCAAGTGTAATATATAAATACTCCACATACATCCACTATCATGACTGTCGCAATATTGCTTCAGAGAAATGTCAAAACAATTAGCAAAAGAATGCACATACAAGAATCGTAATGCGGACAGTTTTAAAATATAAATCAATATAAAATTTGATAGAATTTTTTATGAAAATATTTTTTTTTGCAGGTTCACCTTTCTTTTCTGTATGTTGGACACACACATGAGGATATTGACGCCGGTTTTCAGCAAAATAGTAGATTCCCTCCGTCGAAATGACGCAGAAAAAATCCCTGAGCTTTTGGATCTCTTACCAAATCCAAGTAACTTAATTTGGCAATACGATATTAGGAACTGGCTTCAACCATTTATTGCTGATGTACGGAAACATATCAAGCCATTACATTATAGATTTACAATGGATGAAGTATCTAATAAGATTAAACTGTGTTACAAATCCAATCATGCGGGGCCTTGGAAGATTTCAACAAGTGGAATGTTCATGTTTAACGATAAAGGTGAAGTAGAATTGCCAAAGGGTGTACCAAAAGTATCCACGCCAGTTTTTGACAAAATATTTATCGAAAAAATTGAAAGTGGAATTAATGACTGGAAATGTCTCTTCACGGATCAAATGTCAAACGCGTTGTCTTTGCTTGCTAATATCACTGAGAAAACTAAATATTTATCTTCTTTTCAAATTAAATATTTTTCATTTGAGCAAAACATCTGGACGTTTTATAAGCAAACTCAACTCGAAATCGGTAATTGACTACTTTATAATATTTATTTGTTTTTCTTTAATCATCAACTAACAACATTTAAGGTCGAAATCAATCGTTGTTTTTTTTTTTATGTATTTTCAGGAAATACGAAGAACATGACAACTAGACGCACCATATATAGCTCATATCTATATGGCTATATATGTCAAAAGAAACAGATATTTTATTCTATAATACAGGAACTAATAGAACTCATTTTCTTTTTTGATTTGATTTGTTATATACATGAGGTATCATATTTGTTGTGGCTATTTTACCTAGCAGTTGAACAACATATGGTTTCAACAGCAACAGTACAATTATGTTTTATTCAAAATAATGTGCATGCTTTAATATGTAATTTTCAAGAGTTTAAATTTTCTACTTGTGCTGTACTGACATTAAACAGTTTGTAATTATGTTTTCTCTTGAAAAAACATTGATTTCTATCTCGTTTACTTTCCTTTAATTTGATGGATACACGAATACGTGGTAGCGTGATCACCCCGAGTGCGAGAGGTCGAAGTTTGGAACCCGGCTGGATGAAAACGGAGACTTTAGAATTTGTATTTGTTGCTTCTCCGCTTAGCACGCAGCATGAAGGAGTTTGATCAAAGGATTGATTGGCTCGAAGTGATAATGCTATGTCCGTTTCGGTGGACTGTTATCTTATGAACAACGTGACGGTTGTCACATGTGAAGCAGTATTTTCTTCCCTTTCGGAGTTGCCGAGATCACCCCAAGCTTTTGGTGGGATGCGTGTTGCTTGTAGGTTTTAATTTCTTTGACGTTTCTTACTCACTATTGTTTGTCTTTTCTTTTGTAGCCATGGCGTTAGTTTACTTTCGATTTATGAGTTTGAATGTCCCTCTGGTATCGTTTACTCCTCCTTTATGAATTAGCTTGTTGAAAATCCGACTCTGCGTGTGGTTCAAGTGAAAAGTAAAGTTATTTTTCATGTTACATTAACTTGTTCTTGTCCTGAATATGCATATTTATTTCCCACTGGACAGTGCGAATCCCCAAGATTCATCTTTTATTTCGTATTTGAATGTTTCAAAGTCATTTAAAGTCTTGCACATGTACATTAGTTAGTGTTAATTATGACCTTCAAATCTAAGGCCCGCTATCTAACTTTGCAAAAAGAATTTAAAGCAGTATTTTCATTAGCTTGACTTGTTTGCAATATAAAAAAAAATCAGTTGAAAAGTGCATTGAGAATCACACTGCTTTTCCAAGCTTCACCTGATAAATGTTCGTCATTTTTATATTCAAGATTGACATTTTTAGACGGAAAGTAAATCTTTGCAAAATGCTGTAGAAATGGATAAATACACATAATGGGGACATTTCCCCATTCCATGTATATTTTTTATTTCTTCGACATAGAAAATGACCAATTACACAGCTTGTTTTAAAGATTATTTTCATGTGGGGAAATTTCCCCAATATTGTTAAGTGTTCACGTATGTGTTGTCTTCCTGTATGGATGTTTTCCCACTACTTGTAATTTAATGGGGAAATTTCCCCATTTCGTATTCTTTTATCACCATAATGAAAGTTATATTTAATTTGGGGATATTTCCCCACTTTATTCATGATGTTAATTACAGTTACTTACACATACTTCTCAAACTTATAATTATATTTGAAGAAAAGTGGGGATATTTCCCCAGTCTGAAGGTCTTTTTTCTGGGGATATTTCCCCAGACTAAAGGTCATTTTATTCCGGGGATATTTCCCCATTTTCATTTATTTTTAAATTCATTATGATAATAGATGAGGAAAAATTTCAATGAGTTTCATCATTCTTTGTTGCTGCATGAATATAAAGTTAACATCAGGTGTAATTCTGGATAAATTTTCACTAATTTTTAGCAACTGAATCGCCTCGCTTCTTCAAATAAAGATGTTTTTTACAATAAACGTTGACAATCTTTTTGTTTACCGAATTTGAAACCACACTAAAAAGAGAATAAAATAGATTTTCTCTTTTTCAAATAGAACGCGTTCACTATATATGAAGCCACAAATACTTTTTCAAATATCAGTTAATGTATTATATATCTACTTTGCTAACCCTAGATTAATCTTGACAGTTTCTGAAAATTCTTTCAAACAAATAACAAGCGGTTATATATAGTTCATCAATTTAAGAATTT
This sequence comes from Mytilus edulis, assembly GCF_963676685.1. Lineage (NCBI taxonomy): Eukaryota > Metazoa > Mollusca > Bivalvia > Mytilida > Mytilidae > Mytilus > Mytilus edulis. Next base: position 51,722,665 of record NC_092345.1, read on the forward strand.
CCTATTTCAATTACTGATACAATTTTATGCAGATGTAATTTCTGTACGTTTTCTCTTTTAAAAAAAAAAAGCTTGATTAGGATTCTACAGTACTTAGCATGATTTAAACTGTAGTACAATTAAAATGTGCTCATGAATGTGGGCTCTTAGTGTTTCCAAGAGATGAATGAGACAGAACTTATAGTTTCTTGTTTTAAACAATAAACATCAAATGTTCCATAGTGGATGGTAACTTACAATGATTGGTGACACTTGTGGAACAGAAACCAAACTATTTCTGTGTATTGTTTGTTCATCTTTTCTTTTGAATCTGGTTTTATTGGACCATCTTCCACCCATGTTTTTTTTTATTTCCAACTTCGTATTTAAATCCTCCCTTATTTTTTCATATAAGCACAAATAATTTAATTTTGGATGAAACGAACACATCTTCTTATTGGCTGGAACTTTTTGGCTATCAGCTAATAAAAGTAACATTGTCATGTGACTGTGACATCATCAATGTTCTTTTCATGATTTGCTTCATGAAAAATGAATTTAGTATTATTAATTATATTTAGGAACTGTTACAGTAGTATTTTGTTACGTCTATTTGAAATAACATCAAAAAGGTGATACACACTTTTATATAACCAGCTACACAGGTTATTAAAGTATGTACTACATTATTTATGATATTTTTCTTCATGGACAGAAAAAATAATTCAGTCATTTTTTAAAGAGTTTGTCCTATACTTTAGTAGTAGCCAATCAACAGTTCTCCATACAAGAATTTCACCATAACCAGATTTATTAGGACTTACCAGAAATATTGACAGAATTGGTTCCTATAACTTCATAGTAGTTATCTACACCAATAGATCTCCACACTATAAACTTCAAAGTTCCAGGATTTACTGGGAAAAATTCCCAATAGGCAATTAATCCACAACATCTTATGATGTCTATATCATTCTTCAACACTATGGCATTTCCTATAGCAAAAATTCAGATATTTCAAAATATAATTAGATCCGGAAAAGTCCAACACATTGGCATTTTCTAAAATAGCATACATAAGATTATCTATAGTTTTGAAAATGATGGGTTTTCCCAGCTAAAATCTATTCAAAGGGGATAACCCTGAGAAACTTCCTACAGTTTGAAAGACCTCATAAATCTGTTTCTATCACTATTTTGCGTATTTTTCCCTTGTTTTTTTTTGGTTATTATTTTTCAAATCAAGCTACTGGCTTGGAATGACAATTATTGTCAGAAACTAATGGTGCACTTGATGTTATCAATTTAAACATCAATGATGTCAAAGGCAAATTAGCAATAAACAGATTATCAAACTCCTGTCAGTGACCTTCAATGAGATTGAGGAAGAGAAACACACTCTTGTTTGAATTTTGAAACACCATTGGTTATCTTAAAATCATTTTTTCCCTAAGCAAAGTAAAAATATTATGTCTGCAATCTCACTCAATTTTGTTTAAGGAAAACCCATCTAATTCAAGCATCTCAAGTTAGAAAGATTTAAGGAAAATTTCAGAACACACTGATATTAAAAAACATATTGTCAGCGGTCTTTAACCTTCAATTTTAAATATATTGAACAATTGACTAATTAAATCACTTTGGCATATTTGTATTTCTGTTTAGACAATTGACAGAGTGCTTGTCTTACTAGATGTTAGTATGGAACGCATGGTTATATTTGGCGAAAGTAATAAGGATATATCTTTTCTATAGTAAAATATACAGCAAGTTATAGCAAGATTACAAATGCAGAATTATAAGGCAAAAACTATGATGAAATCAAATATCAAATAGTACAATTTGTACTCATGAGGAATGTAATGGGTGGCATCGCTTTTACCGTTTATGAGTTATTCCCCTTTTAAAATGGGAAAATTGTTAATTTTGTGGTTTCCATTTTCTAACTTTAGTTTGCCACAATCAAACCAAAGAAACGAAATATGTACACTCATAAATAAAGGAATCATGAGTAACAAAACTGTAAACTGATAAGAATGAAGCTACACAAGAGATAATTTAAAAATGTTTGATTTTTGATTAAGTAAGGAATATAAAAAAACCTGGTAATGTTTAAAGTGTTTCACTAACCTTCATCAGTATCATTTTCAGCAGTTCTCATGGGCACTTCATCACCATAAATAAATGTTCTGTCTTCACAATCTGTTAATTTGTGAAAGATATTATAAAAAAGAATGTGTCCATAGTACACAGATGCTGCACTCACACTATCATTTTCTATGTTTAGTGGACCATTAAATTGGGATAAAAACTCTAATTTGGCATTAAAATTAGAAAGATCATATCATAGGGAACATGTGTAATAAGTTTCAAGTTGATTGGACTTCAACTTTATCTAAAACTATCTTGACCAAAGACTTTAACCTGAAGCGGGACGAACTGATGAACAGATGAACAGATGAACGAACGAACAAATAGAAGGACGGACAGACCAGAAAACATAATGCCCCTCTACTATCATAGGAGGGGCATTAAAAACCTTTACAGGATTTTGAATATACTTTTGGTAACATTTTTTTAAGGAAACCAATTCTTTCAGAATTTTTTGTTTGTTTGAACATAAAAAAAAATGTCTAACTACAAATATCATTTGATTAATATTTGAGAGAATTTATTTACATGTAATGATTTGGAATGGTAATGGAAAAGTAATGTAATCTACTAATTTATCACTTCCCAAATTTGTACATACATAGGCAGATCAAGGAATGCCCCCCTTTTTTCATCGGAAAAATTTGATTTATTATAAAGGGAATCATAGAAGTATTGCTGTAGCAGGCACCCTCTTATGGCAGTCAGTGGGCCTCCTTCTAAATGTTCTGGATTCACTACTGACATACCTATTTTCTGTTTTTATCCTAAAGCACCCTTTAGATATTGAAACTTGTTAATCTCATTAAATTACTGCAGTATATGTATGTGAAAGTTTTAACAAGTACTTACATGTACAATAACGATGATTCCCCAGTAATAAACATTCTCTCGTCTCCAGTGTATGGGTTTCGTCATATCTCTGTCCACATCTGTTAATGTACCCATCTTCTGTGTCAGATTCTGTATCATCCTTACAAATACGTGTTCTTTCTTGGAATCCTCTATCACATGTCTGAGAACAGTCTGACCACTCAGACCATTGAGTCCATTGAGGAACTAGGAAGAAAAAATCAAATTTATGTACGTAAAAATATGATTAAATTACAATATTTTCCATTGCAATCATGTCTTTGTCATTTTTCAGTAAAAATATTACATGGACTGATTAAAAATATATTTTTTTTAAATATCTAAACATTAATTGAAATCTAATATAATGTTATGTATACAAACAATCAGGTCTTTATTAATTCCCAAACAGTACTACTAAAGGGTTTTGAAGAATAATTCACTTAAAACAAAAAATAATTGACACTTGAGAACTTTTATGATTGATTACTCTTGACAGTGCCAACAAATAAGATTCAAGTAAAAGAAAATCAAATCAACTTTTTAGAGAGCAAGTAGTTTAAATCTCAAATCAGTTTTTTTTCATTAAAACTCAAATATTTCAATGCTTATACCAATATAAGATATATATTTGAGGGGGGATAGGAGGGGTCCTGATCCCGAAATCCCGGGCTTAAAAACACGAAATCCCGAGGTCCCGAATTTAAATTAAGTAAATCCCGACGTCCCGAAATCCGAAAATAAGAATTCCCGGATCCCGAAAGGGTCAATCCCGAAATCCCGAGCTTAAAAACACCCGATCCCGGAGTCCCGATAATGGTCCTATCCCCCCTCATATTTGTTGTCATTTTTAATGTCAAAGCAAGAAGAAAAAGACTCACTTAAGCAAGTATAACTCCATCTCAAGACACCACAAATTGAAATAACTCTGGTTGTGTAATATCTCCATTTTGTAGTTGTGTAAGAAAGCCATCCCCAACCACTGCGGTGATATTCCAAATAAGTTTCATTGACCGTCTGGTACTCATCAGTGTAACAGGGATACAGATTATCACTAACCAATACACTACAATCAAAATGGTTCTCACAATCTGCTTGAACAACAGGAAGAACCCAATGAAATGGATCCTCTGTGTTATAGTCCCATGCACAGCCATCTCTGAAGTTACTTTTAGTAATGGCTAATGTACCGTTGGTATCATAGATATAACATGTAGGATCAAAGTAGTCATTTCGACATGTTTCACTACTATCTGCAAATAAAAAAATGTAACATAATAACCCAAAGAAGTAATTTTTACAAGCCAGTCATACTTTCTATAATAAAATATCTAAAGGCTTCCTGTGTCGCTCATTTGTTTAGGAGCCCGCTTAAGGCCAACTCTGGGTGCAGGATTTTCAGCTGTGTTAAAGACCCATTGGTGGCTTACACTGTTTTCTGTTAGTTGGATTGTTGTCTCCATGACACATTCTCCATTTCCATTTTCTATTCTACTTGGAATGATTGAGAGCTTGACAGCTTATATAATTATATTAATCTTATGTTATGAAAATAGGGACCCACCCTTCCCCCCTATGCCAATGGTGCTAAACACTGCCTCATTTCAGCCTGCCTGCCAACGCTTGATATGGTATGACTTATATAACGTCCTAAATCAAGTTTGGATACACCCAAAGGATTCAGCGGCCAAATAGAACATAAGGCAGTGTTGGTTATATATCTAAACAAAGACAGGTTTGGGAAAACTAACCATAGTTTATTAAGTATGCATGTAATTATTTCAATTATACAATAATTGAACATAATGCTAAATGAATTAAGGCAAATACAAAATGTAAGTAATGCATGAATATCAAAGATAAATGATGTGTAATAAAAACTGTGGTTCTCCAAAATAGAACTCCAAACCTACACTGTTTCATCGGTAACTATTACGCTGTACCACACGAGTTTATATCTTGAAGTCCTCGGATTAATCACTGTATTCCTATCAAGAAGTTTTTTCACAGATGAAATCACACTTTCGTTAGAATCGTAAATTCATTACATAGTACTGTAAATGTAAGATTTCCATCGTACTGTATAGACTGTCCACTTTCGATTGTTAAACTTATAATTTTCGATTGTTAAACTTATAATTAATAAGTATGAGAATAAAAATTTTAAGCCTTAGTTTAAACAAGGTGTTTGCTGCTGCAAGTTATTATTTTGAATGCTGAAACTGCCAATGATGCCAAACGATGATAATTTACTTAAAATCTGATTGGCTAATTAATGAGGCGGGAAATATGAATACTAGCTCTTGATTGGTTTATATGAAATGCCAGACGTATCAACGGTACCTATGCTGCATCCTGATTGGTCAATATGAATAAAGTTATGATATAGAGGCGCAGGAGATATAAACAATGTACATAGTTACCAGATACAATTGCAATGCAATCACTGCCCTGCGATTTCAACCATGATTAATAATATATTTAAATAAAATATCCACATATCTCTAATTCTGTAGCAATCTAACCCTTTCTGAATGCAAAATATAATTTTTTTAAATCAAATCAGCTCACTAGATGAATCGAAATATGCTAACAGGTGTTGATGAAATCAACAACTTTGTGGAAAGAGGAATACACTTGATGGGTTTTTTCGTTTAACAAAAACAATAATTTATTATTCTTATGAGAAACAGATTCTTACATAGTAACATGTGGATTATTAGATTTATCCAATCTTGATAGTTAAATAATAATTTTAAAGTCAAACCCTCAGGCTGGGACTATAACTAGAGGCTCTAAAGAGCCTGTGTCGCTCACCTTGGTCTATGTGAATATTAAACAAAGGAAGCAGATGGATTCATGACAAAATTGTGTTTTGGTGATGGTGATGTGTTTGTACATCTTACTTTACTGAACATTCTTCCTGCTTACAATTATCTCTATCTATAATGAACTTGGCCCAGTAGTTTCAGTGGAAAATGTTAGTTAAAATTTACAAATTTTATGAAAATTGTTAAAAATTGACTATAAAGGACAATAACTCCTTAGGGGTCAATTGACCATTTCTGTCATGTTGACTTATTTGTAAATCTTACTTTGCTGAACATTATTGATGTTGACAGTTTATCTCTATCTATAATAATATTCAAGATAATAACCAAAAACAGAAAAATTTCCTTAAAATTACCAATTCAGGGGCAGCAACCCAACAACGGGTTGTCAGATTCATCTGAAAATTTTAGGGCAGATAGATCTTGACCTGATAAACAATTTTATCCTGTAAGATTTGCTCTAAATGCTTTGGTTTTTGAGTGATAAGCCAAAAACTGCTTTTTACCCCTATGTTCTATTTTAAGCCATGGCGGCCATCTTGGTTGGTTGGCCGGGTTACTGGACACAATTTTTAAACTAGATACCCTAATAATGATTTTGGCCTTGTTTGATTAAATTTGGCCCAGTAGTTTCAGAGAAGAAGATTTTTGTAAAAGTTAACGACGACGGACGACAACATACGCCAAGTGATGAGAAAAGCTCACTTGGCCCTTCGGGCCAGGTGAGCTAAAAATTAATAATTTAACTACATGTATGTTGATTGGATAAATCTGGTAATCCACTGGTATCAATGTCAAGAATCTATATGTGTCCATATGATGCCATTTATTTGTCATTTGATTATAATCATCATTTGGTTGCTGTCTCATTGACACACCCCCACTAATTCATTTTATTTAATAAGTAAATATCTTACATAGACATATATGTGTATTACACTGTTCCCATTCGTTATCTATACTGTCTTCACAGCTACGATTTGATCCAAAGTAGTTCACCGGTGGATTGGTACATTTACGATATCTTACTCTATATCCACCATCACACGTTCTGGTACAGTCATGCCAGTTATTCCATGCTGTCCAAGCTGCATCTCCTAAAGTGACATATAAAAACACTTTATATAAGAATAGAGAAAAAAACATAATTTTTGTTGTTGAAATTGAAGATTTGGTTGCTATCTTATTCATGTAAAACCAACATCACCATAAGGTTGTATCTAACACTACAGGGAGATAACTCTGTAAAGTCGGCTAAACGTTTTAATTACGTTGTGTTGTAAAAGGAATATTAAGCTTGTCAATGATCAAAATTGGTGTTTGTCAAACTGCTATATAACCAGTGTAATTTTTCTGACAAAACAGTTGGTTCAAAATCTTTTAAATTTTTATATTTTCATAAAAGGGTCAAAGTAAATACTTTGACAAAATTTTATGAAAAATTAAACGAGCCAAATAGATTTTAGTGAAAGTGTTGGGTACCACCTTAAATCCATTTAACAAAAAAATAAATCGATGGGAAATCTTTGATGCAACTATAACAGAAAAAAAGTATCAACGCATTTAAAAAATGTATATGTTTTGCAGATAATTATTGTAAAATCAGGTAAAAGGGTCAAATGGCTGTGTTGCATTCCTTAAGGTTTATAATGTGAAAGATCTTATAATGGTAATTTTTATACAATTATTGACTTTTGATGAGGATAATACAATGATTTATCAAAAGAGAAGAAAAACAATAATGTGCATGTTGTCATTATAAAGCTTATTTGCTACATGCTAGCTGTTCCAAATCTCATATTAACCTCTCAAACTTTTTACCTCTAAGTGAATATAATGTTCAAGAAAAAAAGATTCACCATGTTTTAGCCAATAAGAAACCAGTTTGAAGTCACATACTGTGTTGTAAATATGGCGCGAACACAACACAGGAAGTCACTTATGTCTTATATTGTAACGTCAAGACTTTGTGACGTGTCACTTGTATACTTGGGCTTCTTATAGATCGATTACACATATTAGAACTTGTAACATTTTATTACTTAATTCATGTATTCCCGACATTTTGGTGCTGTGACCAATGGATATGAATAAGCTGAAATCGATTAGGAAAGCTCACAGAAGTGTAGTTACAAGACATTTACAAAAAAATCGATGATTTAAAAAACAAAGCAGAGTTAGCCAAGGTAGATCTTTTAGCAACATTCGAAAGTGTGGAACAGAAGAAGAAATTCTTGGAAGATAAAAATCAACAAATTATAAGTGCAATCGATACAGAGGATATTGAAGAAGAAATTCTCAACACAGATGAGTACACTTTTGTATATTCATACAGATTTTAGACAATTGAAAAATCATAAAAATCAGCAGTCTACTTGACGTCATATCAAACATTAAATTATGAAGCACCACCTTTTATTACAACTTCATGTATTGAAAATCAGCAACAGAGTTTTATCGCACCATCCCTGTCAACGTTCAGCAATCAAACACACCACCTTCCGAAATTAACTTTGCCCAATTTCAGTGGAAATATTATTGAATGGCAATCTTTCTGGAATTCTTTCAATTAAATACATTTGTTAAATTTACTTATATGAGCTATAACAAACAAAATCAGAAATAAACAAGAATGTGACTGTAGTATAGATACGTCTCATCTGCACTATCATTTTCTATATTCAGTGGACCAAAAGATTATATCATAAGAAACATATGTACCCTGTTTCAAGTTGATTGGACTTCAACTTAATAAAAAAAATACCTCGACCAAAGACTTTAACCTGAGGCAGGACAGATGGACAGAAAAAAGAACGAACAAATGGATGGAAGAACGGATGCACAGACAAGTAAACATAATGCCCATAAATGGGGCATAAAAATACTTATATATGAAAATTTTTGTCTCACTCTTTCTGTTCTTCATAGTCCATATTTTCGACCTTGAACTTTTAGTACTTACTGACACAATGATATCTGACCCACAATGCAGCAGCCCCTTCTGTTCCACATTGACTGGCAACATTGGCATTGGTTACCAGAAAGGAACAAGTAGTTTGGTTGTCACACCTGTCCTTGACACCATAGGTCAAATTATGAAGACATCCATAATGGCTGGCAAGGTCATATGTTACGTTGTCAATAACGATAAACACATCAAGAGGAGGAATGTAGTCAGTGTAATTTTCTTTTGGTATGACCTCATTGGCACATTCCATTAATGAAGCTGTGTTACCTTCCACAGAACTGTATTCATAGTATACTGTTGAAAAGCAAACAAATTTGAACTGAAATTCCTTTACATCTTTATTAATTTAATTCAATGTTTATATAAGTCTAAATTTCAAATTTCCATAAAAAATATAGGTCAGGCTTATACTTTGAAGTATATGCCTCCTTGTTAATAGGTCGTTTCAGAATCTAAAGGACTATGGGTAATTTTATTGTTTGTAACCCCAAAATGAAAATAAACATCATGTCATTGGTTGGATTTCAATTGTTCATAAAGCACTTTTTAACCAATCGCTTTGGTGTACACTTAAGTTTTCATTTTACGGTATCTTTCCCCTCTCTTAAGGCTAGCCATTCTCCCTGTCATGCTTAAATTTCTTGCTAAATGGAGATGCAGCAATTGCCAATTCTGAATAGAGGGGTAAAACTTTAGTGAAATGATATGTCAAAAAATAACTGCAATTTTCTTTGATTAGAACAATAATTTTCATTGGAGAATGACAAACATTTTGAAGGGTAAGATTCCACATTCTACCAGTCAGTAACTAAGGAAAGCCACCATTTTGAATACTGATTTTTTTTTTTCTTAATAATTCACTATTTATTGAAAAAGTAAATATAGTGGCATATTTTGATATCCTCTAATTCTTTAAAATTAAAAAAAAATAATTAAAATTTGAACAAGTTTGAGATCAGGTTTTAATAAATTCCAACTTACTGGGTTCTAAAACAGGAGTTACTATTACATCCACTGTTAAATATTTGATTCTTGCTCTGTCATAATCATATGTTCGGATTTGTAATACATATTGTAGAATTGATGTATCTAGAACAGTCCCATTTACCAACATTATTGTTGAACCTGTAAAATACATTCTTCAATTCAACATTTGACACTATAATGTTTTATCAGTAAAAACACAGTTAAAACATAAAAATACCACCAACACTTCAAAGTATAGGTATATTTTATAATTTTTTCCAATAAATGAAATATACCATAAAACTATTCCAAAAATACTATATAATATAAATATAAATAAACAAGAATGTGTCCCCAGTACACAGATGCCCCACTTGCACTATTATTTTCTATGTTCAGTGGACCATGAAGTTGGGGTCAGAACTCTAATTTGACATTAAAATTAGAAAGATCATGTCATAAGGAACATATATACTATGTTTCAGGTTGATTGGACTTCAACTTCATCAAAAACTAACCTGACCAAAAACTTTAACCTGAAACTGGACAGACGAACGGACCCACAGACCAGAAAACATAATGCCCCTCTACTATCGTAGGTGGGGCATAAAAATGTCTGGGATTCATAACTGAATAAGACTAATCTTCAACAAGAATGTGTGCACAGTACCACATGCCTCACTCACAATATCATTTTCTATGTTTAAGGGACCGTGAAATTGGGTTTAAAACTCTAATTTGGCATTTAAATAAATTTTTAAAAACTCTATACCCACAACAATTTATATAAGTGTTTAATAATATTATATAAACAACATAGACACATACCTTCAAAATAAAACATATCTGTTGAAGGAGTTACTCTATTAATCCTCCAAGTAAAAGAATCATTTTCTCTATCTTCAAAATCAACAGTAAAAATTTCTCCATAAGTCATAAACTCAGATATATTTACTGATGCATCCAGATTGTTCATAAAAGGTGGCTGGAAAGTCAAAAGAAATTTTAAGTAAACCTTATTAGAAACACAGGAGATTTGTAAAGAAATTACTTTTTTTTTTATTTTATGTATCTGCAAGACACAAATATTGAGTACTGTAAATTTAAAAATTATTGCGAGGTTTTTATTATTGCAAAAAATGTGACAGAGTTGTAAACGGAATAATTTAAAATTGCATTTTGAAATATTTTATATGAATCATACAGGATTTTTCTCAAAATTAGAATAAATTAAAATCACATTTAAGTCTATTATGACAAAATGGCAATAATAAATGCACGGAATAATTTCTGAATTTACAGTATACAAATTAGCATCTACTTGAGTATTTTAATAAGTCTTATTTAAAGCAAGATACCACACACTAAAATCTTGCACCAACTTTCTGATCATGATTGAATTTGTGTTGAAAGTTTCAAGTAAGATAAAGTTTTTTACAAGTATCACATTAACAGTATCATTGATTAATGTAAATGAGTTCAAGGTCAGATAAAACACGCAAGGAAGATGGACATCTCCACTTTACAATTATTCCATACTCCAGACAAAGTTGATCTATTGCTGCTAATACAGTATCTGAAAAACAGTTTCAACCAAGAATACCTAATGTTTACTAATGAACCTTGAAAATGAGGTCAAGGTCAGATAAAACCTACCAGAAGGACATGAATACATTACAATCATCCCATTGACCAAGTATAGTTGACCTATTGCTTAAAGTATCTGAAAACTGACATACAGAGGAAAACTTAACTTTATCTGATGAATCTTAAAAATGAGGTTAAAGTCAAACAATCTTGCCAGACAGGTATGTACACCTTACAGCCACACCAAATATAGCTGTCTTATTGCTTTTCGTATTTGAGAAACTGATCAAATCACAAAAAAACATAATATTAACCAATGAATAATGAAAATGAGGTCAATGTCCGATGATACCTGCCTAACCGGCATGTAACCCTTGACACATCTTCCAATATCTAATCATCCCATAACTGAATACTATTGCTTATAGTATCTTAGAAACTGACCTCAAATCACAAAAAACTTCACATTGTCTTAAAACTAGATGAACCATACTTTAGTTTCTGAGATACAGACTTGACAAGGATAGATCCAGAACAAGAATGTCTCCCAAGTACACACTATCATTTTCTATATTCAGTGGACAGTGAAAATGGGATAAAATTTCTAATTTGGCATTAAAATTAGAAAGATTATATCATAGGGAACATGTTTATTAAGTTTCATGTTGATTGGACTACAACTTCATCACAATCTACCTCGACCAAAAACTTTTACCTGAAGCAGGACGAACGGACGAATGAACAAATGGAATGACGAACAGACGCATAGATCAGAAAACATAATGCCCATAAATGGGCATAATAAATGGGGCATAAAAAATGATGCTGATACATTAAATACATACTGTATTGTAGGTTGTCATGGATACAGTTCCTGTCACTGGATTGTGACAAGAATCTACAGCTGTCACAACAAAGGTGTAATAGTGATTGCGCACTGTATGTTCATGGAAAATATCAGTCTTTGTACGAATTTGTTCTGAAAAGATTAAAATCAAAATATTTCAACATTGTATTGATGTATCTAAATTCGTCAACCTCTCATATAAAAATTTTCAAAACTGGTTCACTTTGCTATTTAACAAGCTTTGCCCTTTCAGCCCTTTCAGCCAGTGTTAATTATTTTTAATGTTCAATTTGTATCAACATTTAACTTCAGAGTACTTTAAAAGATGTGGATCAGTGTCAACTTTTTTAGTTTTTTATATCTGGTTTCAAGCACCACTTGATAAATTTAAAAATGTACATACAATTAATTTGGTATCATGACTAATTATTTGTTGGTTGCTTAATGTCAAGTGGCAAATATTTCATTAATGATCAGGACGATATTTTTGTATAATGTAATTTTGTACTAATTAACAGACAATTTGGTTTTCACTGATGGACAATATATGAACAAATTATCTTAAAAAAAATAAAATAAAAAATTATCAAACAAACAAACATAACTACATACGTCTAGTTGGGTCCAAGTAAAAATACTCATGGTCATAATCTGGGTGTATATCAGCAAAATAGTCTCCATAGTCGTCATCCGTGAAGTAGAATGACATCACATAGATGTCCTCTGTCCAAAAATCTGGTACATTTTTTGTATACTTGGGCAATGCGAAGTATGGTGGTGTGTCTGAAAAGATATTGACTCTTAATGCAATAGACTTCTCTTAGGTTGGAACCCCCCCCTTTTTTGGCTGATCAATGCATTTGAATGGGAGCATATAGTTGGAACCCCCCCTTTACTCTGGGTTAGGAACCCCCCCTTTTCAAAATGGCTGGATCCGCCACTGAATAATTGTCTCACATTTTATCATTTTGGAGTTTTTTAAAGATGACTTTACAGCATGGTATTTGCTCATTGTTGTAGGTTTTACGGTGACCTATAGCTGCTTACATCTATGTTATTTGGACTCTGATGGAAAGTTATTTCATTGGCAATCAAACCACATATCTCCAGACTTTTATATTAACCGGTATTTGAATTTAATTGGATTAAAAAACAGATCCTATGTCTAACAAGGATCTGAAAACACTCTGTTCTACTTTTTGTTCTGGTAATAACAACATCAGCTAATCAAATTTTAGCCTTTAAAATCTTTAAAGGCATGTATCAATTATCCACAATCTTTATTCAAATGGCTTTCACATATTCAAATGTTTAAAAGTTTTAGTATTTACACAAATTTGGACAAATACAAATGACTTACTAGCAACCATATAATACTGGACAGCGTAAACTCTTCCTGTTAGAGCTGTAATATTCCAATCTTCTACATTATCAACTGCAGGAGTACCTATTGTAATTTTACGTGTTTTTGCAGGACAATAATTCTTTGTAAAGAAGATATGATCTGTTGTGGAGCCTGATAATGATGGATCACACTCATCATAGGCTATGATGTTGTTACTGCTGGTGTCATACCTAAAAAATACACACAAGGTTTATGATTGGTTGAGTTACTGTAGGGTGGAGCCTGATAATGATGGATTACACCCATCGTAGGCTATGATGTTGTAACTAAATAGACACAAGGTTTATGATTGGTTGAGTTACTGCAGGGTGGAGCCTGATAATGATGGATTACACTCATTGTAGGCTATGATGTTGTTACTGCTGGTGTCATACCTAAAAAATACACACAAGGTTCATGATTGTTTGATAAACTGAAGGATTCTAAATGTCTAGCAGGAAAGATTGTATGCATATTAAGGACTACTGTGGATTCATTATTTTTCGTTGTATACCAATTTCCATGGATTTCGTGGGCACAGGTGAACCACAATTTGAATGTTAACGAATGACAAATTTTCCATTGGCTTGTATTCAGACAAAGACAAAACCACAAAATTAAATATCCATGAAAGTGTAAGTTTTCCTCAATCCACGAAAAATTGGTAACCACAAAAAATTAATAAATTCTCATTATAACATGTTTATGTGATATGAATATATTTGGCTTCTAGCAAAGGTGCTATAACTATTTAAGTTTTATAAAAACAGTCCACAGGAAAAAAATCCACCCTACTCTGATACATTACAACAGAAGGTTGATGGTTCTCTCAAGGTAGTCCAGAATCCTCCACCATCAAAAACTAGCCACCACAAAAAAGCCATGCTTACTTGAGTGGGGTTAATCACTTAAACTGATATCAGTACATTATTATGACTCAAAATAAACCAATATTTGCTCTTAATCCTCAATAAGGATTCTTGGCAGATAAGTAGTAAATATCATTATTTAGTCTTGGGTTTGACACAACAAGAGATCAAACCCACAATCACCCACATTCAAGGCTAAGCCTGCTACCATGAGATTGTAGGGAATAATTCAGCTTCCAGGTTATATTGCAATAAATACCTGAATATCAGGAATTATTGGTGGATTATAAACAGCTAGAAAACCAATTCAGTAATTACTAGAGCTGTTTTGGTCATAGTTTAAAGTTCATGAAAGAACCAACAGGTCTCTTTCATTCATTTTGGTTTAAATGCTGGAACTGTTTACAGACTAGATGAAAATATCCCACTATTATACTATTGGTATTGTAAACATCATATTTCTTATTTCTGGACATCATATTTCTTATTTCTGGACATCATATTTCTTATTTCTGGTAAAAATTATCACAACATGTATACATACATATAATTGGGTATTTTCATGCGAACCAATGCAGTATGGAAGGATAAATCTCAAGTTAGTGAACCTGTTGTATTGAGGTATAAATCACAAGATTTTTACAAATATAAAATTGGTTTAAATTTTGAAAGCATTTATTTTTATTGTGACTATATCAAAATAAAAAGATCTCAGTCTGTGGAAATCAAACATAATTTACAAATGTCTAGTTACAGGCTCATTTATTTGTCATTTATACCATTATTTTAATGGACACACTGAAGATAGAATACAAACCAGCCAATCATATCACCATTGGTAACAGCTATCCTCTCTGTGGTACCCGGAGTGTATGTCACTACAGTATTTATCTCATCAACTAAAATTTAAAAAAAAACGGTGCATAGGATATTTAAAAGGTTAAAAAATGGATCATTATTTTATGTAGATATTTTCTTTTAAATTTTAAAATAATGATATCTTTAATATAGTAACCTTTGGATAGATAAATGAAAAGCTAATTCTAGATCTTCAGTAGGTGGACATGAGTTATAGTCAATTGCAATATGTAAAAAAATCATCATATAAATCACATTTAAAAATAAAATTGTGGTTATCTCTTGTCAGATTTTAATCAACTCAGTCTTTGTACCACTTGAATGAAGGTTGCCACATATTTCATTGTATATTTCGAACAAATCATGATGTGATCAATCATTGTCATTTTCAATTGATTTTCACACAACTTTAATTTTAAGTATATGAAAATTTACTAAATAACAATTTTTGAAATAATTCTATGAAAAATTGTGATGTTATATGAAATATACAGGAAAAAAATATAGGCGACAAAATATATTAATCAGGTCTATACACTGTATCTGTTTTAATCAAGTAAATGTTTAAAAAACTTACTAGAAACTCTATAGGAATTAATTCCAATAACCTTTCTGTACTCATCTTCACCAGGAAATCCTGTAGGTCGCCATACAACAAATGTTACCAAACCAGACCGTGCTGGACGGAATACCCATTGTGATATCAATCCACAACATCTTATGATGTCATAATCACTCTCCAGTAAAACAGCGTTTCCTGAAATACAGTTAAAAATTAAAAGAAAATGTTACCTTATAGAATTATCATTACTTAATACCCAATTTGATATACATGTTTTTCTAATTTTAACACGATTTATCCTTTTCCTGACCTGTTGATTTTTTTTAATCAACATGTAGTTCCTTAGATCACAGTTCTTCATTGGTCAAAATCTGAATATGGTGTCAAACTTTCTTGCTTTCCTCTGAATTTCCTATTGTCACGTCATGAAAAAAGGCGACCATGTCTTATGAAATCACATAGAAAGAGCAAATCTTCATCAATTATTAACTTCCATACTTCAATTAACTTACATACACATCCTCAGCACATCATCACACAAAGTTGACTGTATCATTCTCAGTACTTACCAGATGAGCTATCACTATAGCCATTTGCCATGCTAGATACTGGAATTTGGTTATAAGGGTAATGCCACTCATTTATACAATCTGAAATAAATAAACCAATTAGTATAATTAAAAGGAACATACAATACTCCACCATGGGTGGATCCAGGGGGGGGGGGGGCCCTTTCATGAGAAAAATTTGGTTGGTTATATAGGGAATCATTGAAGCATGACTGGAGTGGCCCCCCCTTAGGAAAAGTTCTGGATCTGCCACTGTCCACCTTCTATAATCCAAACCTGTCAATGCATATAAACATCTATGTGTAATTACCTAGGCTGAATGAGAAGAATAGGCTTTTTATACAGAGCCATTAATAATTTCAGTGGGAAAGGAACAATTATACACGTATAAAGATTTGATTTAAATTTATAAGTACAGGATTTTATAGTAAACATTTTTTTTAAATTCTGGACAAATAAATTAACAATCATCACCACTTTTGCTTTATACAAATAAAGAAAGTATGGTTAAAATTTATCTATAAAGCAAACAAATCAAGAAAAAATATTCATGGTTTGACAAGAATATCATTTTCTGTACTTATTCAAAATAATTCAAATATAGTATTTTTGACATTGTCTATTTTGACTTTTGTCTAGATTTATTTTACTTTTATTTAAAAGTTTAAATGGACAGGTAGTTATCAGGTGAATCTATGGAAAGGTTCAATTGGGTTCGCAATAAAAAAAACAAGAGGCTGTCACAACGACAGCAAACCAGATTTATTTACATTTATTTGTGTCCTGGCAATATCACAAGAACCATTACTGATGAATGGTGAAAGTGAAAATCATCAATATCAAATTTGACCTCCATTTTGTCATCAGTATCAACATTTTGAAATAATAATATTTGAAAAGCTTAGATTGAATGGTTCATGAGTAAATGCAACAACGTGAATGGAAACGCCATTTTACAATCTTTCAAGAACCATAACTCCTGAACAGTAAAAGTCAAAATCGTCATTATTGAACTTGACCTCCATTTTGTCATCAGTAACAGCATATTAAAATTTCGGAAGCTTTGGTAGAACAGTTCATGCATAAATGCACGGACACGACTGGAAACTCCATTTTTCAATCTTTCAAGAACCATAACTCCTGAACGGTAAAAGTCAAAATCGTCATTATTGAACTTGACCTCCATTCTGTCATCAGTAACAACATATTAAAATTTGGGAAGCTTTGGTAGAACAGTTCATGAGTAAATGCACGGACACGACTGAAAACTCTATTTTTCAATCTTTCAAGAACCATAACTCCTGAACGGTAAAAGTCAAAATCGCCATTATTTAACTTGACCTCCATATAGTTGTCAGTAATAACATATTAAAATTTTAAAAGCTTTGGTTAAACGGTTCATGAGTTAATGCACGGACAACAATTGATTGCCGCCTTTCAAGAACCATAACTCCTGAACGGTAAAAGTCAAAATCGCCATTATTGAACTTGACCTTCGTATAGTTGTCAGTAATAACATATTAAAATTTTAAAAGCTTTGGTTGAACGGTTCATGAGTTAATGCACGGACAACATTTGATTGCCGCCCGCCCGCCCGCCCGCCCGACCGCCCGGCCGCCCGACCGCCCGCCGTACATCCCCAAATCAATAACCGACATTTTTGTCACAAAAATCCGGTTAAAAATGGAATACTAACAAGTGCAGTAAGGCTGACTTCCTTTTAGAAGACAATCCCGGGTTTCTTGTCTATGTTTTTCTGACCCATCCTGAGAACACACGTTGTTATATCCATCAAGGGTTGTATGGTCATTTTCACAAGACCTATGCCTGGTTTGAGTTCCTTGACCACAGGTAACAGTACAGGATGACCAATCACCCCACATTGCCCATTGAGGTACTAAAATAGAACAAACAAAATATTTAGACCCTAACTTTAAAGTTTCTTTGTTTAAACAATGTAAATAGTATCCAACCATATAAGCATTTCTAGTTTTTATTAAAAATTAGTTTTTGTTATAATATATTTTTATTATCAGATTTTAAATAAGATTATGCTATCAATGTATATACATTCATACAATTTGAAAGTTATTGTAAGAGTTGCAATTTTGAAAAAAAAATCCATAAAAAATCAATGGCAGTTATAGTTATCATGGACAATATTTAATGGAAATCATATTTGAACAGCTTCCTAAAATTTTTGGTAGAAATTTGTCTTGTTACATTTCTCAACTTTTTTATTTTTCATAATGGTTGATATCTATAGTTTTCATAATTTTAGGATGATATTTTGGGGTTTAGTGTTCCACTTCAATGGTGAGTTCAGTGGTGACTCTAAGTGCTTTAAATGTGTTAAAAAGGTCATCAGCCATTTTTTAATGAGATCACAAATTAAATGTATCTTTCCTCAAAGTTTGTTAAAATAAATTTGTAAATTGCATTATGCTGAATGGTTCAACTTGAATAAAAGGAGTTTTTAACAAATAGAACAGGTCTAGTTGAATAAAAAAGTTGTTTACAAATAGAACCACTTCATGGAAAAAAGGAATTTCTTTGCCAATCGAACAGGTCCATCTAAATAAAGAAATTTTTTAATTTATATACTAAAAGAGCTCTATTTGAATAAAAGAAGTCTTTTTTTTTTTACAAAAATCTGTAAATTCTCACTTGTACACTGATAATCCCAGTACAACTTCCCGCAGTATGACAAAGAATTCAACTTCCGGTTAGAGTCAGATACTGTCGAGTAGCAAGAATACCAGCCATTTTGTCCACACCAATACATTGACTCATATGTAAAACTGTCTGTCATATAATCCATTAAACTACAGGACTGTCCCATGTTACCGTCACTGACAACAACGGGACATGTATTACGATTGCCGCAGTGGGATTCAAGAGCAGATGTCACGTCATGTGACGGGTCAGCTGTATTGTAGTTCCAGGCACAACCATAGGTGTATGTACTGCCAAGTATTGAAATTCTGCCATCTGTATCATAGTCTCTGCAAACTGCTGTGAAAGTTTCATCTCGACAGGTAGCTCCATTGACTGGAACATAAAATAAGGATCGTTAAAATATTGTGTCTAAACATTCTTTAATACACAGCAGAATTCAACTTATATATGTATACTGACTAACATTTCTTACGCTTTTTAATAAATAAATAAATAACTACAAACCTCTGCAACAACTTCAGAGTTAAAGAGTCTTTAAAAGTTTTTATGTAGCACAATATACACTCCCAACAAACTTATCTCTACATTAAGTACTTAAGATCAGAAATTAGATTTTAAAAAATAAATTAAGAAGTATTAAGACCAGTAGTCCTTTCTGAAAAACCTACTCATTACTCAACTTGCCTCTTACACAATTATGTTATTTCTGTATGAGTTGAAAATGTTCTGACAAAAAAAATCGTTTTTAAATGGTCAGTGACTTTATATAGACCCCTTAAAAAGGCTTAATCTACTTACATGTGCAATCATGCATATTGCATCTTTTAGTATCATAATGAAGTTCATCTTCACGTGCAACATTTTCAGCAAAGAAATTTGATTCAGGATTGGTATAATTTCTAAACCTTTGGACATAGCCACCAGCACAACTCCTACTACAGTCTCCCCATTCTCCCCATGTAGTCCAAGCTCCTTCTCCTATTCAAAAGATTAATTACCTTTTTTTAATATCTTATTAAATCAATAACGAAAAATTCAAATGAATCTAAGTCTGGTTCCAAAAAGTGAAATTTGTTCTTTTAAAAATAAAAACTGGAATGCATTAAAACAATAACTTGTTGTTTTCTTCTTCTTTTTTTTTTTTTTTTTTTTTATCTCAACAGTTTTATCCCTATATTGTAGTCAAAAAGTTGGTGGCCTTTAGCTGTCATCTGTTCTTTGGTCAGTTTGTTGTCTCTTTGATATATTCCCCATTTCTATTCTCAATTTTATCATCACACATTTTAAAAAATAAAATTATATAATGAAGTGCATGTATATGGATAAGAAAAGCATAAACTTACTGACACAGTGGTAACGAACAAATAATCCACCTATCTTTTCCAATGTATTACCACAAGAGCTAGCAACATTTGACCCTGTCACATCAAAAGTACATGTAGTTTTATGTTCCCGCTCACACTGATGGTAAACTCCATATTGAGCTGTATGAATACATCGAGCGTCAAAAAAAGTATAAATGACCTCGTCTATGACTATGTACACATCTTCTGGGGGAACAAAATCGATATAGGAATCATAAGTTCTAACTTCTTCACTGCAATCTAATATTGCTACTTGTCCCTCTGTCTGGTTATAATAATAGTGAACTGCAAATTAGAAGAAAAACAAATAATGAAAATGATTGTCATAAAAACAGAAGAATAAAACTGCCAATGATGGTGGTTTATAGAATAGAAGACAACAAATGTTCATGATTTTTTTGAACTATGTTTATAAAACCTGTAAAAATCCATCAGAATTAAATGTCTTTAAGACTAAACAGCCTATTAATTTCTACAAGTGATTTTTCCTAAAATTTTGAGTAAAGTATTTCATGATTTTAGGAATAAGACATGAAACAATAGGGGGGTACCGACTACGTTTTGTCACTATAACAACCTCAGTTTTGTGTGTTTCAGCAATATGAACATTACTTTTTGTTACTTTAAATTTAAAATTATCAAAAACTATAGAACATAGGAGCATAATTCTTTTTTCACATTTCCAGTAGATTTGTATTTTTAAAAGCATGATTTTTTCAATCCTGCAAAAAAAAAAGAAAAAAAAGGCTGTTTGGTCTTTAAAATAATTTTTACATCCTTTGTTTTGGATGACAAGATATATTCCCATTCATGTTCTCAACCTTCAGTTGGGTGACATGATAGTTTGATTATTCTTTTTAAATCTTTGGTCATGCATATTTATGGGTTTCGATGACTTACAGAAAAGAGCGACGACTTACAGAAAAGGACCAAAAAGAACCGAAAATGACCGAAAAGAACCGAAAAGGATATGGATATTTTTTTTTGTATTCAAAGGAGATTAGCAAAATGCAAATCATTTAAGTCTATAAATGAAAAGCTATTTATCGAAATTTACAATTACGTGCTCTCACCATTTTTTGTAATTTTGAAAACAAGTGCCAAAACAAGCCTTTTTCTTTTTCTTGGGGTGACGATTATCATGATTAAATCACATGTCAGAGTGGCACATTAACAAATGTATTTGACATTTAACATCCGAGAGGAAACGTTGATGATGACATGTATAGTTTTTGTATTACACTGGGCAAGATGCTGACCGTGTATCTTCTTATTACCTATTATAAACAAATGATTAAATGATAAGATTAAAATCCTTGATGAAAAATAAAAAGTTAAAAATCATTTAGCATACTTGAATTAAAAAAAATATTACTAAAAAACCAAGCTATATTGTTTCTTTTTTGCAAGTGCACATTTCTGTATAAATGTACGAACTAAATTTGAACTATGCATTTATTATTTAAGAGGAATTGTTAACAGTATAAATTAATCGTGTATATATGCATTGCTTTTATTCTATATAAAATATATATATGAATGCTCTTTTTTAGGTTCTTTTTGGTACTGTTTGGTTCTTTTCCGTAAATTGTCGCTCTTTTCTGTAAATCGTTGGACCGCATACTTATCAACGAAGCTAGTTTAGGATCACAATTTCAGCTAGAATACAGTGTATACTTACGTTCATGTTCTCCCTCCTCTGTTATATTCCTCCTAAGTTGGATCACTATATAACTACCGTTGGTATCTGTTCCATCATTACATTCTATGTCCACAGTATACTCAGCACCTGCATCTTTATTCATAGCAGCTGAACTTGATAATGCAACATTCCAACCTGATCCAAAGGTATACAGTCATTAATGTATATCGCCTTGTTTATGACAATGACAATGCGTTGCCATAGACTTTTATTTATGATGCATTAAAAGTACAGGTTCACAGATTTTTTTTAAACTTATAAAATGTTTACTTGGAACAAAATACATTTAATAAATTTATGTAATTTTTATTTTCATATGTGAAAAAATGTCCAGGATTCTACGAATACAAGTCTAGCAATAGATTAAAAACTTTAAAAAAATGCAAAAGGACAGAAGGTAAGCCAAACATTATAATATCAGTTGAAGAAATATCTTTAAAACCAGGAGTCGGTTTCACATAAAAACCTTACAACTAAGATTTATCGTAAGTATACTGAATTGTCCATGACTTATGATCAGTCTTAAGTAAATTGTATATTTTTTTATGAAACTGACTCCAGCTTCTTACCATTTAAAACAAACATAGTTGTTGAAGGACTGGTTGCTGATATCATACAGTTGTCTGTTGGATCACCATAATCATCCACAACAGTGAAGGGTACCAGATCTCCTGTGTCAGTTTCATCCACCACAACTGTCTTTGGTAAGTCTGGGAAGTAGTTAGGCTGTTTTATAAAGATATTCATTTATAATTAGTGCCTTTGATCCACAAGTTTATTTTATATTTTCTATCCTCAAAATGTCAAAAATGAATAGAACATCACTATTTTCTGTAACTAACTGCTCATCACAGCAAAAGAAGACAATGTGCTTGCTATTTATATGATAAAGACATACTCTTTCAATCAGTCTAATTGAGGTCTGGAGCTTGCATGTCAGTAACTGCTAGTAGTCCTTTGTAAATTTATGTATCATTGTCATTTTGCTTAGTTTCTTTTGTTACCTATTCTGACATTAGACTCAGACTTTTTTGCGCCTGTCCTAAGTCAGGGACCTCTTGCCTTTGTTAGTCTAGTATGTTTTTTTAATTTCAGTTCATTTATATGTTTTGAAGTTTAGTATGAGGTCTATTTTCACTGAACTAGTACACACTTTTATTTAGGGACAAGCTGATGCCCACCTCAGGGTGTGGGACTTTCTTGCTGCGTTGAAGACACATTGGTGGCCTTCTGCTGTTATCTGCTCTTTGTTCAGGTTGTTGTCTCTTTGACATATTCCCCATTTCTATCCTCAATTATATTTCTCAGAAGTTAAGGTGGTACCTAACACTACAGGGAGATAACTCTGTAAAGTCAGCTTAACGTTTTAATTACGTTGTGTTGTAAAGGGATTATTAAGCTTCTCAATG
This sequence comes from Mytilus edulis, assembly GCF_963676685.1. NCBI lineage: Eukaryota > Metazoa > Mollusca > Bivalvia > Mytilida > Mytilidae > Mytilus > Mytilus edulis. Next base: position 51,746,242 of record NC_092345.1, read on the forward strand.
ATCAAAATTGGTGTTTGTCAAGCTGCTATATATATAACCAGTGTAATTTTCCTGACAAAACGGTTGGTTCAAAATTTTTGAAATTTTTATATACTTGTTTTAGTGTCAAAGTAAATACTTTGTCAAAATTTTATGAAAATTAAACGAGCCAAATTAATTTTAATGAAAGTGTTGGGTACCACCTTAAACTAAAATTTCTCTATCTGAAGTGTAATACAAGGGTTCTTGTCACCTGACATTAATTCTATGACTTAAAAAGATGATGAATTAATAAATTGCAAGGTTTTGGAAATAAACAAGAATGTGTACATACAACACTGACACCCTACACTATCATTTTCTATGTTCAGTTGACAGTGAAATGGGGATCAAAACTGTAATTTGGCATTAATATTTGAAAGATTATATTATAGAGGACATGTGTACTTAGTTTCAATAGTTATCAAAGGTACCAGGCTTATAATTTTGATATGTCAGACGCCAGTATCGTCTACATGATACTCATCAGTGAGGCTCAGATCAAAATTATTAAAAAGCCAAACAAATATAAATTGGACACTTCATCAACAAACCACATTGACCAACATCTTTAACCTGGAGCAGGACAGACAGACAGTGGGACAAACATACAAACAGACAAACAAACGGCTGTACAGTCCAAAAAACATAATGCCCCTAGGTGAGGCACAAAAATTCCCTAAAAAGATTAACAGAATGACAGAAAATACACGAAATAAAAATAAAAGGGTAAAAAAAAGCACTTTCCACTATTAATTTTATAAAATTATAAATATTGATTGTTATGACTTACCTCATTGAAGGTTGTTATGGTAACAGTTCCTGTGACTCTATTATAGCAGGAATCCTCTGCCCAAACAATAAATTCATGAACCTGTTCATGTGTACCAATTGTTTTTGGCAAGACAGTTTTCACATTTACTGTGTCTGTTAAAGTTTGTAAAAAAATATTATTAGTAAAATGAGCATTCTTATATTTTAAAGATCAATTCTTATAATGAAGTGGTTCAAAAATGCTGATGGCCAGGTTATATGAGATGTACAAATACAAAACAGAATAATCATAGTGCGAGTTACACAACCTAAACAGTTGCACAACTTTATGTGAAGTTTCAAATGCATCAATGCTGAGTTGAAAACTGCAGATGGGTTGATGTAACACAAAGGTACTTTTTTTGAAAAATTGAAAGCCAACAATTCCATACAAAACAGGTGCAGAAAGTTAATGGATGTGTAATATTTATGTGCAGTTTCAAGGGTCTGAAAACTGTAGGAGGCACAAATTAAATAACTCGTTTAGAAAAATGTTGCTGAAAAATGACAAATTTTCTAAACAATTCAATTAAATGTTGATGTTGGGTGCCATTATTTCTAAGTATCACTATAAGGTGGTGAGAAAATCTGACAAAAATTTTGCAAGGACTGACTGGTTCGTGAAAAAAAGAAAGTCTACTGTTAATTATTTTAACATTATACATACCTAGTGTAGAGTCATAGTAGAAATATGGATGGCTCTCTGAGTATATATTGACAAACCAGTCGCCATAATCAGTATCGTTAAAATAAAGGTGGATAACACTGGTGTCAATAGGAGTATGGTCTGGTATAGACACAGATGTGGGAGAGCTCATAGAAAATGTTGGTGCTGTATCTGAAATATAAAGAAGGTGTTTATCTTATGATTCTAAGCTACTGCTATCACAAAATAATTTGCACAAGTAAATACACACTGGATTGGTTGTATACTTTACAGCACTCAGGCTAAACTTCTGATTATATCATCACAAGCAAAGTACATTTTTGCACCTATTCCAAGTCAGGAGCCTCTGGCCTTTGTTTGTTTTGATGTTTTTTTCTTTTACTGAACTAGTACACATTTGTGTTTCAGGGCCAGCTGGAGTCTGCATCTGGATGAAGTATTTTCTGGCCATGTTGAAGACCCATTGATGGCCTTCTGCTGTTGGTTGTGTTATTGTCTACTAGACACATTGCTCATTGCCATTCTTTATTTCACATCTAACTTATTTTCTTACCAGATACAGGTCTACACAGTGATCAGTGTACTAAATATTAATGCTTTAAATTTTGGGCTCAGCCAAAGTTTTAGATGAAAATGTTTACAGTTCGAAGTCTTTCAAATGGGGTCTGTGATGATGTCCATCCATGTTGAACATAAAAATGTGTAAGTTAGAATTTGCAATAATTAATTGGACGTTACTATTGTTTAATCCCATGAATATGATGAGTTTGGGAAATACATGTTTAAAGTTAGATTATAATTATCAACAAGAATGTGTCCATAGTACACGGATGACCCACTCACACTATCATTTTCTATGTTTAGTGGACCATGAAATTGGGGTAAAAACTCTTATTTGGCATTAAAATTAGAAAGATCATATCATATGGAACATGTATACTAAGTTTCAAGTTGATTGGACTTCAACTTCATCCAAAACTGCCTTGACCAAAAACTTTAACCTGAAACTTGCACTGTCATTTTCTATGTTCAGTGTACCATGAGATTGGGGTCAAAACTCTAATTAGGCATAAAAATTAAAAAGATCATATCATAGGAAACATGTGTACTAAGTTTCAAGTTGATTGGACTTCAACTTCATCAAAAACTACCTTGACCAAAAACTTTAACCAGAAGCGGGACAAACGGACAGACAGACAAACAAACGGACGGACAGACACACAGACCAGGAAACATAATGCCCCTCTACTATCATAGGAGGGGCATAAAAATAATAACAAATGAGATTGTTCCATAAAATTGCATTGCTTTCAATGAAAGAGTAACTAAAGTCATGTAAAATTCACATAAATTATTTTTGCTTGTAAGAAAATAGAGTTGTCTCCCATTGCCTACTATCTGTCAAAACATACTATCTGAATGAAATTATATGTGAGGTATACACTAATGAGACAGTAACCCGACTACATAATGTATGACACACCTTAAAGGGATAAATAATAATGGTCCAAGGGGTTTAAAAGTTAAGAGTGTGGAAACCATTCGTGACTGACAGACAAGCTGATATCATATGTCTTCCACAAATAAATAATCAGGACCCTTATTAGGTACAATGCAGTGATCACTTACTTGTTGTAACTTTATATTCCACGGCATAAAATCTTGTGTATTTGGAACCTGTTGTATACTGTATTGTAGCACCATCTACTGGATCACCAATGGTCAGTTTGTAAGTTTTGGTTGGACAGTAGTTTGTTTGATAGTTGAGTGCAGTAGCTGAGCTGGCATCAGGATCCAAGGTTGAAGAACATGTATCATAGGCAATAACATTTGCACCATTATCAAACCTGTAAACAATATGGATATAAATAAGTTCGTCAGATCCAATGGATAGCATTACAAAAATTCTTTAAAATAATACTTGGTCATTTAATATTAAGAAAAAAAACTGATGCGATAGTTCTCAAAATTTAGGAATTTTAAAGGAAACAATATTACTAAAGTAAAACAGGCCACTTAAAATTGAGAACCATCAAGTATTGTTAATCTATATGAAATAACATTTACTAGATTTATTGAAGGACACGGTCCAGTTCATTTGTTCATACACACAAGACATTAAATTGTAATATATCAATAGGATAATGATATACTTGATTTTGTCTGTTTAGTTTATTTAAAGCCTTCGAACATTGTCAAGGCCTCAGTTGCTGAGTGGTCTAAGTAGTTCAATTTCTTTAATCACTAACCAGTCAACACGTCATGCATGTTGTGAGTTGGAACCCTGCTCTTGGGTGCACTTGACTCCAATCTTAATTGACTAGGACTGTCAGTTCTCCTACCGAATGTCAATGGTTTTCTCCAGGCACTCTTCCAGCACCAAAAAAAACTGACAGACACAAAATAGCAGAACAGTGCTGAAAGTGTTAGTAAACACTAATCAAGCAATCAAGCTAATGCTGTCTTTTGACAAAATATACAGAACAAGAATTTGTCCATAGTACAGGGATGACCCACCAGCACTATCATTTTCTATGTTGAGTGGACCATGAAATTGGGGTCAAAACTCTTATTTGACATTAAAGTTAGAAAGATCATATCATAGGGAACATGTTTTCCGAGTTTCAAGTTGATTGGACTTCAACTTCATCAAAACCTACCTTGACCAAAACCTTTTAACTAAAAACGTAAACATGAAGCCGGACAGACAGACAAAAGGACAAACGAACCAACAGACCAACAGACGGAAAAACATAATGCCCATAAGTAGGGCATAAAAACTATGAATAAGTCTCCTTGAATGATTATGCAGTTATATTTTAATATAATCAATAATATATAAATATGACTATAATATAAATGTTTTACCATCCAATACTGTCACCTGCAGCAATTGTCATCTTATCTGCTTCATCAAGTACAACTGTTTTCATACTGTTCAAATCTCCACCTGTTGGAATATTGTTTTAAACATAAACTGATTCTGTATATTGATATAAAATAAGAAAATGGCAAATAAAAGGATTGGATTGATGATGATCCCTGTCTAACCTATTCTAGATCTTGCCTTGCTGATTATTTTTGATTTAACATTTTCTCTCTATCTTAAATATATTTTTTTTTATCAAACGCAAAATTGAGCATAAAAATCTAATTAAGGGGCTATAAATCTTTTAGTTATCTGACCTTTCAGTAAATTATTACAGTTTTGTCAGTGTGAGATTTCTCAACTGAAGATATTTTTCCAAATAATATACAATATTTGCTTTTTAATCCTATGTTCTATGTTCTATTTATAGCCTTAGCAGCCATTTTGGTTAGCATAATTTTTTCAATCACTCCCTCAACATGGGAAGTTAGTGACATTAATGCATCTAAACACATGAATGATGTTCACTAAAACAAAGTAAGTTTTTGATGGAAATGTAACGAAACAATCTAGTGTAACTAATGATATTGATAGTTATGATTATAATTAATATATTAATTTTTGTTTTCTGATTTTGATACTTACTGACCACTGTGACAGAGTAAGTGGCAGCAATTCTCTTGTAATCAATATCTTCAGTAGGTCTAAATACCGCAAATTTAACAGTGCCAGCATTTTTTGGATAGAATCGAAAGGATGTTATTCTTCCACAACATCTTATTATGTCTACATCACTCTCAAGCAGAACAGCATTTCCTGAAACATATTTAATGATATTAAATGAAAAATTTAATTCATTCTTTTTTTTGTGAAAGATATAAGGAGAAAGGTAGGATACTGTGGCTTCATTTACTTTTGTTGTACCAATTTCGTGATTTAAGGGAAACTTGAAGGGGGATAGGACCTTTATCAGGACTACAGGATCGGGTGTTTTTAAGCTTGGGATTTCAGGATTTACCCCTTCGGGATTTGGGAATTCTTTTTTTCAAAAAACGGGATCCAGGATTTAACTTTATTTAAATTCAGGACCTCAGGATTTTGTGTTTTTAAGCCCGTGACTTCGGGATCAGGACCCCTCCTACCCCCCTTAAACTTGCATTTTTGAGGATATTTGATATTGTCGTTTTCCAAAATTCTGCATTTAATCATATAGCAAATTTGCAATTCCATACCTGTCAACCTGTGACGATGAAAATGCAGGTCATGACCTGCATTGAAGAATCAAATATCAGGTCATAACGCGTACGAACTTTTTCGAGCTGAATTTCAGTATTTATGGTACATTTTCTTATAATGTATATCAAAGATACCAAAACATCAATGCATGTTCACTTGGTTAAGTCATTTTAAATCTTATTTATTATTATTTCATTACACTTTTAAAGATATTTATAAACTTGTATATCACAGTCTTATGTCCTTTCCTTATTGTCATCATCTAAAATTTATATTTCAAATGAAATTTTAAAATGAGACTACTAGCTATAGCCTTCAAACATACCATGTAGAGGTATTACGTGTATGAACATTCACCTTTCAATTGATAAGGAAATGAGATTATGATAAAATATAGTAATACAGTTAAAGGAAGTATAAATGTAAAAAATAATTTTCAACTTTTTTTTAAAAATTGTATAAAGGTATAAAAATAATGAAAAGTTATTTTTCAATATGTATTTGAATTTTATATTATTATGATTTAATCTTTTTCACCCATAAAACGTAAATATAAGGAATAATTTTGAATGGTGACAAATAAGGGGAAGTAACTCTTAGTTGAAATATTTTTGTAAAACAACAGGGCAATTTATTTACGACCTAAAGCTAAGGTAATTGGTGTTTATCAACAGTGTGTTTGACACCAAAGCTGTCAAGTGAAGCCATGCACTTAATGGGTCACTTAATTTGACAGTTTACATAGCTAGATGAACTGCATGTTCATGGAAGAATTACGAATTTGCCGGTATTTCAAAGGAATATTACTTATGAAAATCAATCTCAAGGCTAAGAAATACGGGTGAAATCGGGTCATTTTCGGAATTTCCGGGTTATTTCAATGACCCGGCGGGTGATCCGGGTGATCCCTCAGAACTGTGAAAATCTCGGGTCACACCCGCAGAATCCGGGTCAGTTGACAGGTATGCAATTCTCTAAAATTTTAATTTGTGGTTTACCTATATCCACAAAACCCACAAAAATTGGTATCCTACGAATAATTATGAATCCACAGTAAGTGGATTCATAATTTTTCCCAGGATATTTCATATAGCATCTTGGTAAAAAAGGAAATTTGAAATACCATCATGTTTCTTAAAGTTATAGCATCACATCTATAATACAATCTATTAGAGAATCAATTCAGAAATATAGCATCACATTACCATGATGCTAAAAGGTCTTGGGGAGAACACTGAGTGTAAGCTAATATATCTATATCAGTATATATTCCTGCACTTTATAATTGCAACTTGAAAACACTAAAACTAATAGTCACAAATAGGTTAAAATTGCTTCCCTAAAAACGATACATAAAAAAAAATAAGAACATCACAAAACTAGAAAACTGACATGTCAGCAAGACCCTTGCATCAACATTTTTGTGTGAAACAGATTCTAGAAAAATTATGAAATTCTTAAAAACAAAGAAAGCTTTCTGTTTTAGACACACGTAGAGAATAAAAATCGGTACATGAAAAGCACTTCATATTCAGATCAATATGTTTAATAATACTATAACTTATTGGTTCACCTTTTTTATCATACTGTAAGGGTGTAAGCTCTTCAAATCATTGCTAAACCACTTGTTAACAAGAATGGCTCAATAGTATATACAGATGCCCCACTTGCAATATCATTTTCTATGTTCATTGGACCATAAAATTGGGGTCAGAACTATAATTTGGCATTAAAACTAGAAAGATCATATCATAAGGAACATGTGTACTACGTTTCAAGTTGATTAGACTTCAACTTCATCAAAAACTACCTTGACTGAAAACTTTTACCTGAAGCAGGACAGACGAACGAAAGAACAGATGGATGGACAAATGAAACAGACCAGAAAACATAATGCTCATCAATGGGGCATAAAAAGCATCTGTTTAGATGAATAGCAGCAACTATTATAGTGCTATTCCTTAGTTTTTATTGATTTCTGTTATCATGTCTTATTGTCTATACATACCTGATGACGTATCGCTATTGTACGTCATAGAGTCTATACTGGTGTACTTGTGCGTAGTTCCAGTATCACAGTCTAAAAAATACATTGTTTTAAATATTGCTGATGAATTCATGGGTTTCATTTCGCTGTTTTAAAAAAAAAATCAAAGAAATTAATAATAAACAATTTCTAATGAATCAACATGTTTCTATTTTGGTTTCTTTAAAAATGTCAGGCATTTTAATAAATTATTTATATGGGGTTAATCAATCTAAGACTTATACAGTAAACCAGTTTCACCTGAGAAATTATGGTTGTACACCTGATAGTTTTGAAAGCAGCTTTTACAAGAAATATAAAAAAAATATTTGACCACAGTGGCACAAAAATTTGTTAACACTTCAATGATTTGAGTGACAAATAGGTTGTGCTACTAAATGAAGTAATCTTATATAACTATGAATTTCTTGACAATTTATTCAGATGCATACAAGCACAATAGGGTACAGCGCCTGCCAGTAAACATTCTCTGGTTTCTGATGTCTGTACTTCAGAACCACTTTGTCCACAAACATTAGTATGACCATCACTTGTTGTATCTTCATTTTCACAGGATCTGGTTCTAGTCTGGGTCCCTCTACCACAGGATACAGTACATCCATCCCACTCACTCCATAACGTCCACTGAGGAACTAAAAATTAAAAATATCAAATGTTGTTTATTTGCTGGACAGGGAAGCTTTTGAAGACAAATACAAGCAGATTTTTTGTAAAAGTATTTAGAATACATGTATCCTTTACATAAGTATCATCCCTAAACAGGCATTGAACTTTCTGATTAAATTTCATAGAGACCCATTCACTTAAACTTGAGTCAAGTCCTGAAACCATGTGTGTCTTTGGCGGATGATGCAGACACTACAGACTACACTGACAATGTTGACATGATACCATTATATGAATGCAAAAAGATTTTTGTGGTTGTAACTATTTAAAAATTCCTAAGTGTAATGAATATTAGATAATTTTTACACTGCTGACACAGAAATATGCCTCACCTTTATGAAATTTGACAATTTGAAGCAAAAGTTGAGATTAAAATGGCAATATTTTAACAAGTAAAATGCAAAAAAACATTCAAAGCCATGAACTATGACTGATGGAGCAGGGCTAAATTACCCCTGTGGAAACCAGAAATGTCAATGCTAATTCAGCTGCATTATAACCAAATATCATTTACTTATCATCCCTTTAAACTAAACTGAACACAAACAAAAACATGTCAGCTACTGAGTATGCACAAATCAATGAACCAATGAGGAGGGAGTGGGGCTTAATAATATTCATGGAAATAATACTTGCAAATGCTTATACAACTGAGCAATCATGATTCAATATATATCATTGTTTTATCATTTATTAAGTGCTTCATCCTAATCTGACCTAAGCTTAAACTTATTTTACACAATAAGGCTGAAAAGTTAGTCTAATCTATAAGAAATTGAAACTCATCAGCTATTCATGCTGTTGTGCATAGGTTTTAAAATGGTACACAATATCTTATTAGATGGAAACTGGATAAATGTTAAATGCATACAATTGAATTCTTAATTAAATTTGACTCCTAAATTCATAAAGGGTACTCTATCATATTCTATTGAGCTTCTCTGAGCTTATATTAATGGCAAACTTATAAGTATATTACTCTCTAACATAAGACTAGATACATACTTGTACATGTGTATCCATAGCTCAATACACCACAAATTTGTCTGTACCATGCTTTATATGACGCCTGTCTGTAAGCAGTGTAGTAATCTCCACACCCAATTTCAATACCAATTATACTAAACCAGCAGTCTCTTGTTTGATATCCTTGCATGTAATATGCAGTGTAGTAATAGCTGGTGTAGCAGGATTGTAAATCGTCGTTAACAAATACAGAGCAGTCATAATGATTATTACAGCTGCTTCCAATAGTCCCAGCAACATTATAGGATATATCTATATAGTCCCAGCTACATCCCTCCTTCCAGGTTGCCGATGTGATAGCAATCTTCCCTTTGGTGTTAAAATTATAACAAGTTGGCTGAAAATAGTTATTTCTGCAAGTACCACCAGAGTCTGTAATACAATTGAATTAAGAAATAATTGATGCAAGCTATACTTTATTGTAGTTTTAACATGGGTAGGCATTATATTCGTGATTATTTTTGCATTAGCAATCATCAGGGCCAAAATAACACAAATAAACTGCCTACCCATGTTAAAACTACAATAAAGTATACAGTACATTCCGGTTATTTGCATAGCCTATTTGTCAGACGAAATTATGCAATAAAGCGGAGTATGCTTATATCCGAAATGCCAAAATACGGAGTCAAATAACATCGATAGAGGAAATCCTGAAGAAAGATGAACGTCCATAATCCACTTAAAACATATTGAATGATTATTTATTCTAATAAAAGTTATTTGTCTAGTGTTGTGCTATTTATTTCATTGTTTATTCTTTCAATAAAGTTTATAAACACATTTAGTTTTAGTTTATTTATGTACCGACTTTTCCTTTACCTGAGATACGAAAATAAAATTGTTCTAAAAATAGATTTGTTTCTCTAACCCGGATGTACAAATTATATTTTTACGCTTTGATTAAAACAAACTGTTGAACAATGCTACTCAGTTTATAATCATTTGATACAATAAATGTGTAATGAACTGCCTTTAATGTGCAGTATTTACTGATTGCACAGTGATGTAACACTGTTACAATAACCTCGTTAGTTTCGTATACAGTATGCAAAGCAGTTTTTTAAAACAGGTAATGGGGCCCTGCACGGGTTATTTGCTGGACACGAGTGTTGAAAGTGAGAAAATATAATAATTTTAAGTTAATGTTCTTTTCAAAAAATATTAAAAATGAAAGATTGATGTATGAAATTCTTCAACCATATATAAATGCCCTGTAATATTTAACATAAATGTAGATCACCCCATGCCAAATTACGAGATTGCAAATTGGATAATGATCGATAATTAGCAGGCGTTATTGTTTTAAAAATACACCCAAAATGTAATCTATGAACAATGTTTGCTATTCAATCAATAATTAACACCTTTTGAGATAGAAGATCATAGAATGGTTGTGTTTTTACAACAATCAGCTGATTGACATCTTTATGACCTCGAGGCTTAAAATAGAATAAGGGAAACTTTACCTGTGTACACATCGAGGCCTTTTTTATAATCATATAAACACGAAAGAAACTGTTTTAAAACTTTATTTAAATAACACAGAAGTAAATGTGAAATAATATAAAAAAAAATATGATGCATTCAAGAAAAATATACTTACCAAATTGCTGTTTCCGGTCAAAAATCTCGTCAGTTTTAAATAAGCATATCTAGCTGGCGATTATTTTCTATGCAATTAACCGAAATGCCACTTGAGGGGCTATGCATATAACCGTACAATTTAACATTAGATGAATGGGAAATGGTTCTGTGCAGGAGAAAAGTATGCAATTAACCGAATTATGCTATTAAGCGGTATGCAATTAAGTGGAATCGACTGTATATATAAATTACAGCTTGCATCAATTATTTCAATACTGATTTAAAGGACAATTAAGGTAAATAAGTGTGGAGCGTTTGTGTAGGCTCTTCCATGAACCTCCCTTTTTTGTTTGTAAACAAGTAAACTACTGGCAATGTGATTTTTCAGAGGAAGGAGATTTGAACAGCCACAATGAACGGTTGTCGTATCTAGGTCAAATATGTCAATTTCAAATTGCAACATGTTACAGCTATAATAAAATAATTAGTATCAACATATGCATCATTTAAGAGGTTGAAGTGCTTTAAGTAAATCAAATATATTAAATGCATGCCAATTTGATAAGACTCATTATTCTGCAAATGAAGCACGTACTATTAAAATTATGGATGAAATGAAATATGGAGCTGTTAATCCATTGGTAAAATAACAATTCTTAAAGGAAGAGAAAACTTACCAATTAACAAATGAAATGTTATTCTAGTTAGCAAGATATTAAAGATTTTTTATTTAAAAGTTAGAGGAAAACAATGACGGACAGTCTCAGATAACCACGGATGATTAATGCTGAATGATGAGAAAAGCTCAAAGGTGTTAAATATTATTGGTGAAGTTTTTGCTCCAAATTTGACCTATCGGTTAGCTCTTCAATGTCAACAAAAATTTATATGTCTGTTCTATTAAATGGAAATAACTCATACAAATGAATCTAAATTTCCCACCTGCACACATGCGCACACATGTAATAGTTTAAACAACGTGGTTTTGACAATTTTTCATTTTCAACTTTTCATCAAATCATATTTATAAAGGTATTTCTGATAATTTTAATCTAATCTGACTAAATTAATTAAATGCAAACAGCTGGAATGAACTTTAAATAGACCGATCAATGTCCAGTACAAAATATTTAAAACTGTTGTCCGAACAGGTTAATATCAGCTGTACGACAACTAATTAGCCTTGATTAAAATAAGAAGATATTTAAGTAGAAGTTGTTTTGATAGTACTTAATTATCATGACACTTCAATGACTGGAAATGTGTTGCTGTTTAAGGCAAAAGGTTGGGTCAAAAAGATTGTGATTTATGTTAAAATGACAGTCTCTTAGTAAGCCTTGAAAAACTAAAAAGTTACGCCCGTTTCATAATTTTCCCAGGCAGACAATGTCCAGTAAATTTATAAATGTCTGGAATAAATGACTGTTTTGGAAGCCATAATTTTATTAATGTTAAAAATGTACAGTGTGACCTGCCTATTCCTAGACCTGAGTATTCTAACATCCTACTTTAAACGACACATTTTCATGGTTCCAAACTATATGTGCCTATTCTTGCAGAAAAAACTCAGTATACCGACACCCTGCTTAATCCAACATTTTTTCTGGTCTCCCCAGTGTGTCGGAATAAGACAGGTTACACTAGTGTATACTTTAAAATTTATTTCTTCAAATGTTTTTTTTTAAAGTTGTAAAATTCAATTACATGAACATGCTCCAGTGTTACATCTTCTGGTTTGATAATCCCTATCATTCATACAAGCTTGATTCTTGCTGTAGTAGTTTGGTGGAGGGTTAGTACAAGTCCGTGTTCTAGTCTGGTATCCTCCACTGCAACCTCTAGTACAGCTACTGTAAGAGCTCCAAGATGACCAGCCTCCATCTCCTGTACAAAGTATAATAAACAAATAAAAATTGAGAACATGAGTAAGCAAAGAATCAAGCTATAATTTCATCAACAAAAATAACAAATCAATAAAATTTTCATACTTCATTTCATCACAGTCACCTATATTCATACACTATAAAATCAAAACTGATATTCCTAAGATTTCATACGTACAACAAATTGTATCAATACTGAACAGTCTATTCAGTTTTACTAGTGATTTTTTCATAAAAATTTGTGTGAAGGTATTTCATGAATATGGGAACAAAATATGATCAAAATTTAGGGTTTCAAACATCGTTTGTCACAACAGCAACCACAGTTTCATGTTTTACTGCATATGAACATTATTTGGTTGATATTCAAATTATCCATTAATATCGAACCTACAAGAATATTGAAAAAATGTGGTATGATTACCAATGAGACAACTTTCCACAAATGACACAGAAATTAATAACTATAGGCCACTGTACAGCCTTCAACAATGAACAAAGCCCATACTGCATAGTCAGCTATAAAAGACCCCAAGATGACAATTGTAAAACAATTGAAATGAGAAAACTAACAGACTAATTTATGTACCAAAAAAAATGAAGGAAAAACAAATATGTATCACATCAACAAATGAAACAACTGAACAACAGGCTCCTGACATGGGACAGGCACATACATATAAAATGTGGCGAGGTTAAACATGTTAGCGGGATCCCAACCCTTCCCCTAACCTTGGACAGTGGTGTAACAGTACAACATAAGAATGATCAAACTATAAAAATCAGTTGAAAAAGGCTTAACTCAGCAGATGGCTTCAAATAGAAATACATTTTACAAAAACACAGAATGGACATGGCCGTGTACTGGTATTTCCCAAAAACAAAAAGACACTTAAGTACAGATCTGAAAGTAATCGCAGTTACTGACAGCTAGTTCAAAGCCACTAACAACTGATAAAAAAAAATCATGCAACTAAGACTAAACTATCAGTACACATCCAACATCCAATGGATTCAGTGTAAAGATGTCATAAACAGTCAGAGAAAAACAAGACCTTCTGCAATACCAAGATACAGGTATTGACAGATTGTAGATCCATGAATGTGTATATGTATATAACAATAATGATGTATTGATTGGAGCATTATTACTATATAGTCATTTGAATAACTGTGATGACTTAAGTCCATAAGAAAAGATGGGTCTACATTCTATTTTAAGCCATGTTGAACTATTTTTTTTTTTAAATCATTTAAACAAGATATACCAATGATGACCATGGTCAAGTTTAATTCAAATTTTCCAAATAGTTTCAGCAGAGAAGACTTTTTTAAAGTTAAAGGACAACAGGGGACAAATACCAAGTAAGGGCAATAGCTCTTTAGATGAGCTAAAAATATTCATAATTGGATTTACTTGGCTGATGAATGGAAATCTTATCGTTTATCATTAAACAAGAGTGCACACGCTGAAATGTCTCGCCTTCTTTACTAATTATTGATATTATGTTGATAGTCCTAAGTATAAAACTTTATTAAAAACTGTCACATAAACTTAGCATTAACCAAGATAACTAAACAAAGACCAATGAACCATGAAAATGAGGTCAAGGTCAGATGAACCATGCCAGGCAGACATGTACAGCTAACAATGCTTCCATACAACAAATATAGTTGACCTATTACTTATAGTTTAAGAAAAATAGACCAAAACACAAAAACTTAACACTGAGCAATGAACCGTGAAAATGAGGTCGAGGTCAAATAAAACCTGCGGGACTGACATATAGATCATAAAATATTTCCATACACCAAATATAGTTGACCTATGGCATATAGTATTAGATAAAAAGACCAAAACTCAAAAACTTAACTATAACCACTGAACCATGAAAATGAGGTCAAGGTCAGATGACACCTGCCAGTTGGACATGTACACCTTACAGTCCTTCCATACACCGAATATACTAGACCTATTGCTTATAGTATCTGAGATATGGACTTGACCACCAAAACTTAACCTTGTTCACTGATCCATGAAATGAGGTCGAGGTCAAGTAAAAACTGTCTGACGGGCATGAGGACCTTGCAAGGTACGCATTTACCAAATATAATTATCCTATTACTTATGATAAGAGAGAATTCAACATTACAAAAAATCTGAACTTTTTTTTCAAGTGGTCACTGAACCATGAAAATGAGGTCAAGGACATTTGACATGTGACTGACGGAAACTTCGTAACATGAGGCATCTATATACAAAGTATGAAGCATCCAGGTCTTCCACCCTCTAAAATATAAAGCTTTTAAAAAGTTAGCTAACGCCGCCGCCGTAGCCGCCGTAGCCACCACCGCCGGATCACTATCCCTATGTCGGGCTTTCTGCAACAAAAGTTGCAGGCTCGACAAAAAAATAATTGTACAACTGAACTGAGAAACACTTCCAAAATCAGCAGAAGTAGTTTCAGCAGAGAAGACTTTTATAAAGTTAAAGGACAACAGGGGACAAATACAAAGTAAGGGCAATAGCTCATATCATCCTTCTAGACCAGATGAGCTAAAACGATTTATAATTGGATTTACTTGGCTGATGGATGGAAATCTTATCCTTTATCATAAAAAAAAAAATTGTACAACTGAACTGAGAAACACTTCCAAAATCAACTTAAAGTTTAGTCTTAGATGCATGATTTTTTTATTAGTTGCTAGTGGCTTTGAACTAGCTGTCAGATAACTGCGAGTACTCTCAGATCTGTTCATTGTGTCTTTTTGTGTGGGGATGTATAAGTACCCCGCCACATCCACTTGTATTTTTGTCCATCTGATGAGTTAAGCCTTTTTCAACTGATTTTTATAGTTCGTTCTTATGTTGTACTGTTATACCACTGTCCCAGGTTAGGGGGAGGGTTCGGATGCCGCTAACATGTTTAACCCCGCCACATTATTTATGTATGTGCCTGTCCCAAGTCAGGAGCCTGCAATTCAGTGCTTGTGGTTTGTTTATGTGATTCATATCTGTTTTTCGTTCATTTTTTTATATAAATAAGGCTGTTAGTTTTCTCGTTTGAATTGTTTTACATTGTCTTAATGGGGCCTTTTATAGCTGTCTATGCGGTATGGGCTTTGCTCATTGTTGAAGGCCGTACGGTGACCTATAGTTGTTAATGTCTGTGTCATTTTGATCTCTTGTGGACAGTTGTCTCATTGGCAATCATATCACATCTCCTTTTTTATACATGTATTAATGATAATTGATGTATATGATAAATATTTTTTTAACTTACGGACACAGTGGTAGCGTATGTATAATCCAGCATCTCCGCCAGTCCCACAAGAACTTCCAACATTTTCATTAGTAATTATAAAGGAAATAGTAGTCTCATTATCACATAAGTTCTTCACACCATATATGTCATAATGTTGACAATCCTCAAATGTATATCGGACTTCATCCACCACAATGTATGGATTGATGTATCCAACATATTCTTGCATACAATCCAATGTAGCTACAGTTCCCTCTTTTCCAGTAACAAAGTAGTAATCTGCAAGAAGTTCAAAAAATCAAATGCTTTATAATTGGCCACTGATTATTGATATTTCACCATGGGGTAATACAATTTTCATAAATTAAGTACAGTAATGAGAGGGGTAAAACTTCTGAAAATATCAGGCCAAAACATGCTAATTTATTCAACATAAATCCTTTAAAAAATGCAAATAACTAAAGTCTCTTTGAAGCTTGAATTATTTACCTTTTTTTTATACTGCCACTAGTTGTCTTTATTTCCTAAATATAGTAACATAGCTATATTTTGTATAATGTCAATTTCATCATGGAAAACTTTCTTCACAATCAATCAGAGGTCAAGGGCGGGTCCATGTAAGGGCATAATGGGCATACGCCCCCCCCCCCCCCCTTTTTCAAAAAAAAAGAAAAGAAAACTATCATATAACTCTGCTAATATTGTATTGAATACGGCAATTTATCATATTCATTATAATTAAACACATACTCTGATTTCTTTTTATACTGATTCCCTCATCCAATGGGAGACTTTGACACCTTATTTAAACAACCAAAAACTGTAAGTAAATTTATACATGAAATGGTGTTTTTTTGTACCACCTCCTTAATGGCCATTCTACATCTACCCGGAGGATACTTGCTATTGAATGATACGGGATATGTCCCCACAAACGGTGTTGCATTTTTAGCTAAATTGTCTGAAATAGGGTAATGGTTTTTTTCACCTTGCATTGGAAGAGGTCAGGTTTGACTATCTAGAACGGAGTAATAAATACAATGTATTTTATAAAGAGTTGTTTCATTGGCACTCATATGGCATCTTTTTATATCTACTAACTTGAAAACCATGTTCAGACCTATGATTGCGTTGGGTAAAACCTGCATTTTTCATTTGTGTGCATGCACAATGAATGTCTTTGTAAAGAGGTCTAAATACATCACAAGCAACATTTTCCAAAAAACCAAAACAGTGAAAAGGTATAGTTTAACAAAACAGGTATAATTTATATCAAATGTTCAGGAAAAGATTTCATTAAAAATTTATTTTTATTGTTCATGCCCATTTCATATATGATATAACCTTTCAATTGAATTTACAACTTCTTCAAAAGATTTGATATTCACATGTTAATCGATACATAATTTGAATGATCCGAAGGTGGAATTTTTTCACCAATTTGTATCATGGAGTCTATTTTAATACATGTACTTCATAATTTGATGCTTAATTGTTGAAATCCAGTAGTTCCAGTAGAGCAACAGGAATTACGCCCCCTGGTTATAAAATCCTGGCCTAGGACTATTGATATGTAAAGTAATGCCTAATACCCTGGAATTTGTTTTAATATACCATAGATTTTAATGGAGAGAATTTGGGATAAAAAATATGAAACCCTGACACTTAAACTATAAATGCACATGCACCAAGTCAGTAACCGTTTTATTAATACATTTCACAATTATTTTATGTTTTATAGCCAAAAAAAGGTCCAAAAACATTTCTCCTCACTCATCTTGGCAAAAGATTATATTCTACACCCCCTCTTTCAAACAGCCTAGAAATGCCCCTCAGGTCCATTAAGGGACGGAACATATCTGGAGATATAAAATTGAGAATGGAAATGGGGAATGTGCCAAAGAGACAACAGAGAGTTTTGTTACCATGGTTCTTGAGAAGATGATATTTGAAAAATTAGAACCAACTTAACCTCTGTTCAAGGCCCCTAAATACAGCCAAGACTTTCCATCTAGACCTAAGTAACATCAGCACCGAAGTTACAACAAAGAAATAAAATTACTTATGTATTACACCTATATGCTTGCTAAAATAAAACAACGAATTCATGACCAAATTTTACAAGAACAGAATTCATATATTACAGAATCATCAAAACTATCATTTTTTCGACATTTTTGTTTTTCAAATAAACGTGCACACAATGTTGACCAATTGAATATGTTGAAAGATAGGGCACCTTTGGCAAAACTAAGGCTAAGTGCACACAATCTTGAAATTGAAAGAGGTAGATATATGCAAGTTAACAGAGAAAAGAGGTTGTGCAAATTATGTCATAATAGAAATATAGAAGACGAAAAACATTTTATCTTGCACTGCACAAAATATGAATCACAAAGAAATGTTCTTATATCAAAATTGTCCTATTTTTAAAAATTATGACAAACAATCCAAAACTGAGGATGAATATATCAAACTATTACTTAATAACAAGTGTAGAAAAACACTAAAATTAATATTATCTTTTATTAATCAATCATTTGAATTAAGGAAAAATGTCCTTATAAATGAGTAATATGAACAATTTGAAGCTATAACATACAATATACTTATGTCAGTTGTCAATTCTTACAAATTAACCTATATATATTGATATTTATAGCTGCACATTTCATTGTTGGAAATGTGCCCAATGATATGCTATATAGTATTGTTTAATTGCTGCATCATTACTATTTGTATACTAGTTGTATGGGCCGTTGCCAATTATTGTAATTGAGTTTGTGCCAATAAAAAATTTGTATTTGTAAAATTTGTATTTGTAAAAAACAATTTTGTATAAAAACTAAAATAGAATATAATTCATCACATTTTTTTTATCAATCTTGTATCTTCTATAGTTTGCTCCCCCCCCCCCCCCCTTTTTCCCAAAAAAAACCAAAAAACAAACATAGAAAAAAAAGTGCAGTCTGTAATCAAATGGACTTTGATTGTTACTATCTGCCATAGCTATTTTTCGTTGCCCTTAAGGCAGAAGACCTTGGTTAAGGGAAACAACTCTATAAATCATCAGTACGTTTGTGTCAACTATTTTCAAAAACATATTCTAAGCTTCTAGGTTACATAGATTATTTTCAATCTGTTTCAGGTAAATGCTTAAATTACATTGATGAACTTGACTTTTACAAACGCTTAACTGATTTAAAGAGTTATCTCCCTGAACAAAGGTCTGCCCCCTTAAGCTGTTAAGTTTTCAATCTTGCATTGAAGGCCTTTTACAGCTTAATATACATCATGGTTTTTGCTCAATGTTATAAACTGTATGTTGAACCTGTAGTAATTCAAATAATCCTTGTTCTTTAATCTTAGGGAATGATTGTCTCATTAACAATCATATCATATCAAACTAATTTTGTGCCATTTGAATTCCCAATCAGAACTTAAGTCACAATACTAGTCCAGCTATGTCCCAATTTTAAAAGTACTTACTAGTGTAAAAAAAAACCAGTCATATGTCCCAATTTTAAAAGTACTTACTAGTGTAAAAAAAAACCAGTCAAAGATATGAGAAACACTGAACCTATTGAAACCAAGCTAACCAGCTGATATATGTATGTTTCTGTAAAGTTTTTAAACAAGATTTTTGGTTCTGATTGGGAATTCACTTGTAAGAACCTAAATAGGGACATAGCACTGTCTTCTAGCAACTGTGTGGATGGTCCCTACGGGGCTAATATTATCAAAAGTTGAGTCGCCTTGTCAGAGTCTTTTCTTTTTACTGTAAATATGTTTGTGACAAAAAACAATTAACTTTTATTCATTGCTCTAAATGTTTTCTGACATAAATTTGTCTCTACATTTATAATGTTGAAATTTTAACTATGTGTTTTATTTAATTGTAAGTTACAGAAAGATCTTATATTCAATTATCTGATTAAAAGACAATAACTTTTTATGTAATTTAGTTTAAGTGTAAATAATATGTCCAAATCTTTGTGTTAATAAACAGGGCTTGAAGAGTTGAATTACAAATGACGTCGGTAAAAATTCTTTATACTAGAATAATTCATATCCCTTGACCGTATATATATTAATAGGTCTAATTCTTTCATGCCTTCTAATTACAATATATTTAGTGTACTATGTATTTAAAATTAACAATCATTTATATTTAAAAAAACAAACACATATCATATACCTTCTGTTAAGTTGTAACTAAGTAATGAACTTTACAGACAATATACAAAACATAGAGGATCAAAATGTTATAACAGTTTAAAAAATATATATGAGTTCTATCAATCTTTAAATAAATTTTAAAATAATCATCTAGTTTGACTCATGTAATTAAAAGACATTCATTTTGTCTAATAAAAAATATGGTAAAAAAAAATTTAAAAAGGGTTAAGTACCTGTAACACATGAATGAATTCACCATAACAATTATAATAACTGATCTGGCCTAGCCTTGCCGTCATAAAAATTTGGAGTATGAATATGGTACTCATCACTGAACTAGTATATATTTGTTTAGGGGCCAGTTGAAGGACGCCTCCGGGTGTGGGAATTTTTCGCTACATTGAAGACCTGTTGGTGACCTTCTGCTGTTGTTTTTTCCTATGGTCGGGTTGTTGTCTCTTTGGCACATTCCCCATTTCCATTCTCAATTTTACTCAAGACTTTATCATAAACTTATAGAAAATAATGGTATAATTGCACCCCATGATAAAACTTATTTGTACATATACATTATTCATTAAATTTGAAGAATTGCCTGAGCTGTGTGATATGACTTTTGTTATCAACTTCTTCCGGTTTATATCAACTGCTTCTGTTTCATATCAACTGCTTCCCGTTATTATCGCATGCTTTGCAGTAACGTTATCGGATGACATTTTGATGTCATTTGGAAAATCATTTGGTAAATTCCAGAAAATACACCTCACTCAGGTACGTTTCTTTGTGTAAAAATTAACGAAGTTGGATACAAAATTTTTTTTAGAAATCAGGAAAATATATTATTAAAAAATTCAATACAGAAATTACAATAAAAGCATTTTTTCAAAGTTTTAAAAATAGTTTTTGTCTGTTTGTCTACTGTTGAAGTATATGATAAAAAGAACATAACATGTCATTTTTCATATCAGACCCCTTATCAGCCCATGGTCAAAATCTTCCCTTAAGCCTGTCAGCACTCAGGTTGATAAGGGGTCTGATATGAAAAATGCCATGTTATAATCTATATTTATAGAATTCAACTGTTAAAAATATAGGATTTTGTGTTTCAAGCAAAATTGTTTATTCAGGGTGCTGAGTAAAATTTTATGACGGTAGACTTTGGTGTTCTATTCAAACAGAAATTTAATTATCAAACAAGTTTATTTTAGACAAGTATCTAAAGGCCAACTTTTTATTTAAAGAATGACTGTAATATTTTTTCTGTCTATGAAAAAATAACATAAAAAATGTGGTGCACATTGAATAACCCACATAGCGGGTTACTTTAAAGTGTGCACCACATTTTTTATGTTATTTCGAATAGACAGATAAAATATTAGTTATTTCTTTTAATTTAATTCTCTAAATTCCATTTTAAACCCTGAAAAACGTTGATGACGTCACGGTCAAATGACTAAATTATGTCTATGATCTGATAAACAAAACGACGTCAGCCAATCAGAAGTTGTGTTACATCCGAAATTAAATTAAGAAGAAAAATGTGACGAAAATTTCCAACTTGGCTATCATGTGTAAAATGATACAAGTTTCGTTAAACAGGAAGTTATTGAGTGATGAATCTGAAAACGCATCACAAAGGATAGCTAACTTATATACGGACAGATGAATGGATGGACAGACAGAGGAAAAAACAGTATACCCCTTTATCAAAGCAGGGATATAAAAACAGTATACCCCCTTTTTCAAAGCAGGGATATAAAAACAGTATACCCCCTTTTTCAAAGCGGGGGTATAATTATATACCTTTAATGTATTATACATATAAGATATATTAAAAAATTTATCATATATCTAATATAGAGTTTATAAGATATCTTATATAGTTTATAAGATATCTCAAATAATTTTCAAGATATCTCATATAGTTTATAAGATATCTCATATAATTTTCAAGATATCTTATAAATATAATTATATAAGATATCTTATTAAATATTTGTAATGTCTTGTTTATCTATCTTTTTATTTTATATTAGATATCTTTAATATATAGTTAATGATATATCTTAATGCTTTTATTCCATTAATGATAGCTTTTTTCCAACATTATTTATTGAAATATCCTTCATATGTCCTATGTGAAATAGTTATATAAAAAAATCATCACGAAGGAAAAAGTTAGAGGGCATTAACTCCAATAAAAAGATAACTTCTAGTTTAAATTCCAGTTGGTTTGATTGAAGGTTTGTAAAAATTTCTTATCACCAGTTTTAGTTAGTTAAGTCTGTTAGCATCAGACCAATAATAAAAGATCATAAAAAATAAAAAAAAATAAAACAACAGCAGTTCTTTTTACAAAAATTCTTAAGAGTATAAATAGTTGTAAATCATACACATTTCAGTATAACTTACGATCAATTTTAAAGCAAGAGTTTTTATTTAAAGAGACCCAGAGTTCCAATGTCCCCTACTTTCACATATTTTATATTTCCAAGGGGCATACCTCTTTTTAAAAAAGTCAATCATCCACCACTATAAAACTTGTCCCAGATATATATTGCTGATATTGACCTATAGTAAATTTTATAAAAATTTAACAAAAATTGTACCCATGAAAGTACTAACAAGGCCATTTTCCATTAATTTAATATTTCCAATACAGAAGTCTTTTAAATAAAGTTGATCATCAACCATTTAGAACTTGTCTGGGATTTTGCTGATATTAACCTACAGTATAAGATTTATAAAAATCAGGCAATAAAATTAAAAAAAAAAAAATTTAATGTTTCTAAGGGGCATAACTCTTTTTTTTTTTTTTAAAGTCAACAGTACACCATTTTAGAACTTATACCAGATATTGCTGATATCAACCTATAGTATAAGTTTATAAAAAAAAAATCTGGCAAGAACTGTACCCATTAGAGGGCTAACAAGACCAGACAAAAATACACACAGACAGACAGACAGACAGACGCCCAGTATTTCAATGTCCCCTGCATCGCGTGTGGGACAATAATATTTGTGAAGTTTGGTCTTAAAAATGCCTTTTGTTTTCAGAAGAGAAATGTTTAGATGTTTATAGTTGCTGTCAGCTGAAATTCCTAGTGGTTATCGGTAAAAATAATCTAAACTATCAATCACGTCAAGAAGGATGGACACTAAATGGTCAAAAAAGAAAGGTTCATGTCACCGTATGAATAAGATGACCAACAACAACAAAAATGGGACATATATTTAGTTTTTTTACACAGTAGATAGGACATTAAACAATTTTGTCTTAAATTAAGTATATATTGTAAAATGCTCTATGTTTTAAAAGTTAAAATGTATATTATTTGGGATTTAAACTATATATAACCTCATAGTTCATTTTAATCATTTAAGGCTTTTTTCCCTTCCTCCCTTTCCAAAAAAAAATCAATTTAAGAAAATTTGTACTTTGTAAAAATGATCGATTTGATGCATTTTATTAGTTTTACTTACTTTCTGCTACAGATGTTCCCATCAGACAAAAAAGGACACATGTCACCTTTAAAACACCCATTTGGATATTGTGGACATCAAACTAAATGATAAACACAAATCTCCTATTTTCCCTAGTTCCCCTATATTTATATATATGACAGAGATCTATGAACCTTAGAACCATGTGGTGTAAAATGAAGTATGCATTAAAACAATAGTTTTCACAATTGAAAGGAATAGATAAAATCCGTCTTTTTAACCTTTAAAAACACGGTTAATGTCTCATGTTCCTTTTTTTTTTTGAAAAGTTCATTAAGGTTATATAAATAAGAAACAAACAAAAATGGTTACATATGGTTTTCTTAATATTTATAAATCATTTCACGATTTTTCAAGCTTAGAATACCGATTACTTAATAATGTGTTTCACAAAATAAAATGATGACCCCAACAACAAAATCCTTTCACCAACATTTGTTCCATTTACTTGGTTCTATTTATAGTAACTGTTGCCATAACTCAAAAATGTTTTTTGTGAAATTTGGTCTGAATAATGCCTCGTGGTTTCAAAAGAGACATAATTTTTTTATGTTTAAGGTTAGGAATGATGGACATTTAGTGGTGAAAAAGTTCATATCATCCTATAAATAAGATGAGTAATTAAAAAAGAAAGGAACCAATATTTTTTTTTACACTCTCACAGTACCGGTACATGCAGTAGATAGGATGACATTTTTGTGGTGAATAAATAAAATATTTTCCCCTAGTTCCCCTATATTTATATGACAGAGATCTATGGACCTTAGAACCATGTGGTATAAAATTAAGTATACATTAAAACAATTGTTTTTACACTCTGAAGAAATTAAAAGGAATAGATAAAATCCGTCTTTTTAACCTTTTAAAACCATGATCAATGTCTCATGTCCTTTAATTGTTTTAAAGTTCATTAAGGTAGAACAAAAACAAATGGTAACAATGGTTTACAAAATTGATACAAATTTCATTTTTCTATGACTGTTTGGTTAACCTGTGGTAGACGGGGGAAGGGCATGGGTCTGAACCAAAGTTGAGTCAAGAAAAAGACGTTAAAATATGTATTAGCTGCTTCTCCGTTATAAACACACACTTTTTAGGTATAAAAGCAAAAATGGATTGGATTGGAGTCAGAAAAATGTGACCTGGTAGGTTGACATGTCTACTTGTAGACAGTTTCTTTGGGAACTTACACATTATTAATCTGGCTGAGTTTGTAGGTCTAGTAAATAAATAGGGTCTATATGTATATCACATATCATGTTCTTATCTTGAATATGGATCCACCTCCACCGCATAATAAAAATAAAGGCAACAGTTCATCAAGCCCATTTATACCATCATATATGACCAAACTTCACCAGTATTAGGTCTTATCAGACATTTGTAAAATAGTTATACCATTTCATTTCATCAAAATACCTTACTAGAAAAAGCCATAATATGTTTGAACAATACAAATTGTGGTACATGTACTTCATTTTCATTTTTTTTAAATCTTATAATGTATATTAAAAAAAGTTACATGTTAATATAAATAAAATTGACACGTAAAATCAAATATAGTTGACCAAAAGTGAGTACAATAACCTTGAATCATTGACAAAAATATCTATCAAAATCATTCAAAAGAAAAAAAATGAAAGTTGGGAAGCACAAATCAGTGATTTTGAGACAATTACCCAATTGTTCTATTGAATAATTAAAAATTACACAATCTAGTTGTTTTCTAACCGATTTTAAAAACAACTTGTGTGTCCTTCTGACGTATCAGACTTACTTCTTTGCTATAAATAGAAATTACAATTTATGGTATAATTTTACAAACATTTTCAAACACCCATCAAAACATCTCTCAATATTTTTAAAACAAACTGCTGATATTTTACATGTAAACCAACTAATTTTCCCTGACTCTTGCCAGTAGGAAAATAATGAGGGTATTAATCTTCCCAAATTTGCAAAACTAGGATCTTCCCTTATTAAACTATGTACATTAAGTAAATAAGAAAACTGCCAAATCCAAATATAGGGAGTGTTGGTAGAGGACAAGAAAGTATCCACGAAAATTATAAGTTGGTTTACAGTATTCAGATGATATATTCTCTGTCAATGTCAGTTATGGTGGTACCCAACACTTTAACTAAAATTAATTTGGCTCGTTTAATTTTCTTAAGATTTGGACAAAGTATTTACTTTGACCCTTTTACAAAAATGTAAAAATTTCAAAAAATTTGAACCAACCGTTTTATCAGAAAAATTACACTGGTTATATAGCAGTTTGACAAACACTTATTTTGATCATTGAGAAGCTTAATATTCCCTTAAGGTAACACGATACCGAATGGCATATCTCCCGATTTCCAAACTTTTTGGCACACGTGTTCTTTGAATCGAGTTACATCGGAATATGTGATAAAAAATGGGCGTCACCATTTATGTTTTCTTGGTATTTTCATAGGAAAACGTCAATTTTGGCGACAAATTTACCTAGGTATATAGGGGAAATGCCTTTTTTTCGGCTTAACTTTTTAGATTTTCCAATGGATGGCTATGTTCTTATATACGGAGAAAAACAAAAAACTAACATAATATCCAGAATTGCATACTGAATCCATACACGTATAGAAACTCATATGTCACCATCCTTGTTTTTGAGATAAATGGCTTCAAAGTTGATTGATACCATTAGAATTGGACCGAAAACGTGTGACGTTATTGAATACAGAATGTAACGTTACGGTATTACTACTCAGAGATATTGAAAACAAAATATGTGTCGGGATCTGAATGGTGTTTATTTTATTTTTATTTCCGCTGTCGGGTTTCGTAAATTTCCTTGTAATGAAATACACAATTCTGCTGATATAATTTATTTCGTTCTGCACCTGGAAATTTCACTCACATGAATTAACATTAATCTCGTCTGATTTTCACAACGAGTATATACTTGAAACTTGCTTGAACTGGTTAATTGGTTCCACGTGAATCATGCATAAATCAGGTACACGTTGAATTCACGTAAATTTTCAAAATAAGATTATTAAAACATTTAATTAAAATCATAAAAAATACCTTCATATTTTTGTAAAGTTCACGTGAAAATAACATGAAAAATTTCACGAGGGATTCATTTGAATTACTGAGTTTTTAACTCCATCATTTAAGACAAAGATGGTGTCGTTGCTTCATCCATGCAGAAATAGAGTACTTTAAAAATTTTATTCAGTTAACAGTTTTATAATTGATCGGTTTTTATAGTTTTATAATTGATCGGTTCTTTATGGTTCTTTAACGTTCAGTGGCAAATAGTTCATGCATGTTCGGGACGATACAATACAATTTTGAAAACAGTTGTTAATAAAAGACACATTTGATGCACCAGTCAAAAAAGGTTTAACATTCTGTTAGTTATGAATATTATGAGGGAAAATAATGATCCTGATAAAATGCACATTCTAAAAAATAAAATAACAAAACTCAAAGAAAAAATTCAAAACTTAAAAGTCCCTTATCAAATGACGAAATCATAAGCTCAAATACATTAAAAGAATGATAGATAAACAGCCGTCATATTCTTGACTTGCTACACACATTGGTTTAGCGTGGTGTAAATATGTGAGTTGGCTGCTCAACAAGTCGGACAAACCTTGCAAACTGTATGCAAAATTTCACAGTGTCATTTGTGGAAAATTATTAACGAACAAATCTTGAGATCATATATGCATTCTTTATAAGTAAAACAAACTGCAAATGCGAAATATAAAAGTTTCAGCTTGAAATTCCACATTTAGGAGATGTAAGCCGGAGTCTGCGTGCCTTTTATATTTTATTAAAACGCCTAATCCAGCAACCTGGCATGAACAAAAAATAAAGAAAATCCAGACGATATGCGCACTTTTAATATGAGTAGTAACACCAGGTACATAATTTAAACCTGAAGCAAAAAGACTGTAAACCCTATATACACCAAGTGCGGGATTGACGGTAGAACGGACGCGGAGAAAAAAAGCGTTCTATAATAATTCCGAGTAAATTTTCTCCAGAAGAACAAAAGTTTTAGGACTTAAACACATATGTACTAGGAGACTGAAATTTTACTGTGATAATTATACTTTCCAATTTAGGGGGCCAACATTTACTAAAACTACAAATTAGAAATAAAAAGATGCTCGTCCAATTACCATTAGTCAAAATTTGCTTGATGTCTTTGGTTTTGATGTCGTTAAATGTCCAGATGTTGCTATCTCATAAATTGCAAATCCCATGTCTCTATTTATCATTCTTTGTACAAATGACATGTTCCATATTTTTTTTGGTTTTATTTGTACTTGTACTTTTACAAATAAAGTTTCATGTTACCCCACTTCCATAATTAGCAAGCGGAAACGTAGATATTTCTTTTTGCGTAAATATTCGTAAACTTTGTCGATTTCTTTGAAAAAAATAGAGGCAATGATTTAAATTTTAACAACTGAAGTTTCAAGTGACGGGTGTAAATTGTAGGATTGATTGTTGGTTGCTTAAACGTCCAGTGGCAAATATGTCATGCATGTTCAGGACGAGAACAATTTAACATTAATACAATAATAGATAGGTTTTGTAATAGAGGCGATCCGGGAAGATGGTTGAGAAAATTTGGACTGACACTGCAAAATGAGGGTATATCATGTGAGCAATATGCCACCCATGACCTAAAAAGGCAACTATGTTAATTATCTATCAGTCATTTTGTCTCCGAACTTGTACATGTACATCATTTCCAACTCAAATCACACAAAAATATTTATTGATGCAAGTGGATACTTGGGACTGGCTTTAATCAGACTCTAACGGGACCTGATTTTATTTTTTTTAAATTTTTGCCGAATCAAGTTCCCATGTATTTCTCAGCCTACGGTAACTTTCTCAGGCCTCATTCCGATGTTGCTGTCTGTCCTGTGTAGACTTGGTCTATGTTATTACGAAGCTAGCACTTTATTTTTTAAATGTTTCCGAAACTATATCAGATTTACTCTGTACAGACCAATGAGAATATTTACACTTGGAACACAGGAAATGTTATTCGGCAAAATAACCAAGTTAAACCACTTTTCTACATTCCATACTAACAAACTATTTTCTGTATGAGTTTCAAAGTCTGCTTGTATTGTGCTTTTTTGCCTTATTCTATCCGTATTCTCATCCAGATAAATTTCCTTTTTCCATTTTGCCCGAGCAGTGTTTTTGACGACCATTTTAACACCAATTAATAGTTGTACAATTCCCCGTTGTTTTACACATGATCCTAAGTTTCTATAGACAAGATTTCTATTTTCAAAACAAAATTTTACTGGGATACGGCGTGCATCATGCAAAAGTTTTTATTGCAAAAATAAACTAACTAAAGAGTAAAATAAAGTGATAAAACTCAATCTATTTTGCATAAGCACATATATAGATAAATCGTGCAGATGCTAAAATATTAAAGAAACAGAATATGAATTAAAAGTAAAAGTAAAGTAATACATTTTTAAAGGTTAACAATGAGCAGAAGAATTGCCGGAAAACGATAAAACAATCTATGTCGAAAAGTTAACCGTTACGTATTGCATCAAAACTCTCGGCACTCTGCATCTAGAAAAAGTAACCGTTAAAAATGTCACATAGTTATGATTATCAAAAATATTTTTTCTTTATTATGTACTCACTTTGTGATTGCAGAACCTGCAGCATTGGCTTGTATGTGTGAACGTTATTTGATAACGTCAGGAACGATAACTCGTGGCGTAACGTCATTCGGTATCGTGTTACCTTAACAACACAACGTAATTAAAACGTCTAGCTGATTTTACAGAGTTATCTCCCTGTAGTGTTAGGTACCACCTTAATAAACAGCCCAAATTCAATTTTTTGCTCTAAAATAAAGAAAAGAAGTTTTTTCATCTGAACTCATTCTTACTAAATCAAACATTAATAGTGATCAATTTCCTTTTCATAGATTTTGATAAACTTTGGGATTATTCGTACCATGAGGGGCTGATGATTAACCTTTTGGGACATATTGTCATAGTGACTCAGTACCATATTATATTTAACTCTCTCTGGCATACAACATATAAAATTGCTATCTTTTATGAGTATTTGTAATGGTTGTTATCAAATGAAAATGTAATCAAGAGTTATTATCTAGTTATCTTTTAGTAAACAACAACTTCTTAAAACCACTAAAATATCATTCATTGGAACCCCAATGTTTACAAAAATATTCAATGTAATAGCCCAAACATGGTACCACACGTACAGATACCAATTACAGTACCTGAATCTACTGTGGAAAGCAGAAAATGAAAAGCGAAACTAGATGTGTTTGAACAAATCAACGGCCCCAAACACAAAAGTGAAAAATGTTAAGAAAAAAAGGCTAACAGCTGGTCATAGCAGAATGACTGAATGAGGGACAAGTGTATATGGCTCTGCCAACTTAAAAGTAGCCAAAACACAGAAAATATAGCAAACTTGTCTTGAGAATTAATTAATTGAAAATTATTCTGCTTCCAGGTAGTGCTGATATATTTTTCATCTGATCTGAACAAAGTTATCTTTTTCATAATAGACAATGCATGCATTCATTTTAACAACAAAAATGTCACATATATATTGGTTAAGTGATGGGAGCAGCCCATTATAGCCCTTTTATAGGAGAGCAAAATAGGGGACTTTATATATTTTAAATAACCAGTTGAATTTGAATTATTGATAAAAAAAACCAAGAATGTGTCCAAAGTACATGGATGCCCCACTCGCACTATCCTTTTCCATGTTCCATGGACCGTGAAATTGGGTAATAATCTAATTTGGCATTAAAATAAGAAAGATTATACTATAGGGAACATATGTACTAAGTTTCAAGTTGATTGGACTTCAATTTTATCAAAAAATACCTTGACCAAAAACTTTAACCTGAAATTCCCACTTTCATTTTCTATGTTCAGTGGACCTTGAAATTGGGGTCAAAAGACTAATTTGGCTTTAAAATTATAAAGATCATATCATAAGCAACAAGTGTATTAAGTTTCAAGTTGATTGGACTTCAGCTTCATCAAAAACTACCTTGACCAAAAACTTTAACCTGAAACTCCAACTTTCATTTTCTATGTTCAGTGGACCGTGAAATTGGGGTCAAAAGTCTATTTGGCTTTAAAATTGGAAAGATCATATCATAAGCAACAAGTGTACTAAGTTGCAAGTTGATTGGACTTCAGCTTCATCAAAAACTACCTTGACCAAAAAGTTTAACCTGAACGGATGCACAGACGGACGGACGAACGAACGAACGAACGGAGCCACAGACCAGTAAACATAATGCCCCTCTACTATCGTAGGTGGGGCATAAAAAACATATGTGATTTTGTAATATTGATAAAAGTCATACGAATTTGTAATATTGATAAAAGTCATACGAATTTGTAATATTGATAAAAGTCATACGAATTTGTAATGTTGATAAAAATCATACGAATTTGTAATATTGATAAAAGTCATACGAATTTGTAATACTGATAAAAGTCATATGAATTTGTAATATTGATAAAAATCATACGAATTTGTAATACTGATAAAAGTATAATGAATTTGTAATATTGATAAAAATCATATGAATTTGTAATACTGATAAAAGTCATATGAATTTGTAATATTGATAAAAGTCATACGAATTTGTAATATTGATAAAAGTCATATGAATTTGTAATATTGATAAAAGTCATACGAATTTGTAATACTGATAAAAGTCATATGAATTTGTAATATTGATAAAAGTCATACAAATTTGTAATACTGATAAAAGTCATATGAATTTGTAATACTGATAAAAGTCATATGAATTTGTAATACTGATAAAAGTCATACGAATTTGTAATACTGATAAAAGTCATATGAATTTGTAATATTGATAAAAGTCATACGAATTTGTAATACTTCTAAAAGCCAGTTTATTTTGTAATATTGAAAAAAAAAGTGATATGATTTTGTAATATTGATAAAAACCAGTTGAATTTGTAATATTGACATGATTGATATAAGCACTGCATTAATTCATCACCTAACAGAATGAAGGCAGATAAAAAGTTTACTTTATTTTAGAAGAGAAAGCAATTAACACTGAAATTTTAAATAATTACTTGATATTTCATGAATTTCTTAAAGCATCTTACCTGTATTATGATATATCTGTGTGCATAGTGGTCAGACAACATGAACCATTTACTTCCATGATGCAGCCTTTTGCAAACTCTTTACAAACATTAAAATAACCTGTAAAGCAACCTTCAAATCATTTCCTTGTTGACTGAAATTGAAAAGGCAAAGCTGAATTTAATCTATATTTCAAATGCCCATTTACTAATTTTTTTTTAAATCCATCGTTGATTTATCTTTAAAAAGTTCTTAAAAAATATTCTCGTCCTTCAAGTTAGAAACATTAAAATGTGGATTTTATTATTAAATACCGAATCATCTCAATGATGGATAATTGATTAAAATGAAGAATACTTTAACCTCCAACACCCATTGGTGGCATTTGGCTGTTTTCTGCTCTGTGTTGGGCTTGTAGAAACTAGAGAAGCAGGAACTGATTACCTTTTTGGAGCACCAGAGTTTAATCCGGGATTTCTTTAGGACTGATAATGCTTAACCTACATTTTTTTTCCATTTTTTTGTTATTTTTGTTGGTCATTTCATCATTATTCTTTTTTGCCATAATATTGTCTTACATTTAACTTATGAATTTTGGCGTCACCTTTGATATATTCTCTCTCTTTTTTTTTCGTAAAATGAAGTTACTTACAAAGAATGTTCTTTAAGACAATCCACAATTCAGTTTTCTGTAAGTTTACTGGTACCAATCACTTTCCAATGAGAATTAAAAGTTTATAATCCAAGTGTGTCTAATGAATAACAATTATTCCACAGTTCACAGTTTGTAATCCAACAATTATAATATATGTGATGCATGTAGGCTGTTCAAAGATAATATATGCCACATATGAATATATAGGATACACAATATAACAGTACAGAACAGCACTTCAAACAGAAATTAATTTGGTTCACAGTTCCTACTATTTATACTGATTAAAACAGAAATTTTAGATGATGTGTGGGTTGTGAATATCATACAGATACTTCTAGAATTTTATACATCTATTTGTTTAAACAATTCAAGTAATACAGTTATCACTATAAACATGATAAAGCATCATTTCATTTAAAAAGAGGTATAAAACAAAATGAAAACCTTTACTATTCTTCTGGTAACATATATTTGATCCTCTGAAAACTTTGTCATAATAAAGCTAAAATACCTGTTCCTGTATGAACATATACTCTATTGCACTATATTTGTATGTATGTATCACCTGAATTATTATTTTGGATCATAATTAAGCATTATTGATTTTTTTTTTTTTTTGCAATCTGCTTACATAATATATTCTTAAAATTTCTCCTCTGGTATTTGTTAAACATGTTAAGTATCATTGTTTAAGACCCTATAGTATATGTTGACTCTTAGTTTTCAATGCCAAATAATGATCTTTTTGGGAAACAGGGGAGATAAGTATAGTGTTTTTAATTTTTTCAAGCATTTATCATAGATTTGAGTTGAAAAGCTCCAACATTTTTATATGTACATACCAATACAATCCTGTTTTGTTTTTTTTTAATTGTTTTGTCCCAACTAAAGGAATTATACTTTATTCCCAAGGTTAAAAACACCCGATCCTGACATCTAACATCTAAAATGTTATCCTGGCACATAATGTATTGTACAATTCTGTTTTTAAAACAAAAGTCAATGACAAATGGTCCTGCCCCCCTCTTTCATAGACTTCAGTTTTATACAGGTGTTATTCTGTTTGCTGAATGTAATGAGATGAAGTAATAACTGGCATAATCTGTTCTCATATAAGGTTATCTCCCCTATACAGACTGAGGATAATTCCTTTAAGAAATTTCTTTTTAACACTTGTATCTGAGAATTGTGTCAGTTGCATTTGTATATGAATAACAATATAAAAACAACTGTTTTGGCCATTAATTACCATAAAGTAGTCTCAGTTTATTAATTTCAAGTTTACTCTCTATTGGATATCTGGAGTTGATGCTTGCGATTCTTGTTAAATCATGAACCAACAACCAAAGGGTCAGGCTTAAATTAAAATATTGTTTGTTTGCCCTTTACCGACCGACCCTATAAATTCGTTCTGCCTGAAAATCTTTTATTTGTATTTACTAGCAGAATTTTATTTTATTTCATTTTTTCGTTCCTACCAAAAATCTTATATTTGTATTTCCTGCTCAAAACTTTTTTACGGGAATCCTCGGGTTTTATCTTTACCTGTTAAGGAAGCTGGCATTTGTTTGAAATTGATGTTGAATGCTTTGAAATCATGATATGACGTACCTTACTCTGTATTTTTATACTTGAAGAGCAGAATTCATTTACAAAAAAGTTCGTTTAATACAAAATTATCAACGTGTGTACAAACTATTTTGTAAACGAACGTTGTATTCTATGTAGGGATGGCCTTCTGTGATCAGTAGATCAGGATGATTATGTTAACGATGCTTTTGGCCACCATTGCTATATTATTTATATCTGGCATGAACCAAAGGTGACAAAAGCCTGTAAAATGGAGAATATTTGGCAGTAAAATCGCCCAAGTTTTCCATACAGATCATTTATAAATGCTTTGTAAAATACGTGACAATTGAGTTTCAAGTCTTCAAGCGTTAGCATTTTTATTGGAAACATAGGCACACACAAAAATGTAAACACTCTAGGAACTTTTCCTACTAGTAACGTATGTCTGCCCGGACATATTCTACCAGGACAAAGTTATCTCTGACAGAAAACCTTTAAGTAGAGGTAAGAGTACAAGGTACGTAGTACAGAATATTAGTTAAAACTCTTCAAAGTTCCAGGCATATAAACGTTGAAAATATGCGGCACAGCTCTATATTTTAATATCTGAAAACAAAATAGTAGTGCATATGAATTAACTTCACATTTTACATGATATTTTTTTTTCAAAACTTCCTGGGACTATATTATACTAATAGTCCCAGAAACTTATTAGCCAAAGCAAAACAGACAAAAATAACATTATGCAGATTTTGTATCTATAAAATAAAATATTTTACCTACCTACCTACCCTATTTCAGAACATTGGGTCGGAAAAGGGCAAACAAACAATATTTTAATTTAGGCCTCAATTGCCCCCAAGTAAGCAAACTCTTTCATAGGTGATTGGGAACAAAACTATGTATTAGCCTCAATATTTTTACACAATAATGGGAACCCCTGCATCATGAGATGATATCTATAATAAAACAATAGATTTTTCCATTTTTGAGGTTTAAAAAGACCTACCTTACCACATAATAAATAATATAGAAAAATCAACACTTTATTAACAAGCTATCAATAAAATGCAAAATTCATTTATATTAAAAAAATACTAACAGAATACTTAAACAAACAATTTATTTTAATACTGATAATGTTTTAACAATTACAACAAATTAGTTTTCACGCATAAACACAAGATCACCAGCTCAGACTTGTTAATTTGCTTTCAGGCTTGTAAAATTCTTCTCTTCAAGCCAACAAAGTCCAACATAAATTTTTAGATCAGTAAAAACTTTGCAATGATTTCTGAATTGACAGTATATATCTTCACAAAGGTATAAATTTGATCGTCCATAACAATCTACACTGTCTTTAAAGCAATAAAACATAATCGGTAGAGTTTAAAATATTTGCAGAAAAAAAGACCTAATTAAATAAACAGATTTGACTTCAATCTAGCAAAATACAGTTTTTCCGTTGTTACAATATTGTTATTTCATGTTCATGGAGTTATCATCAATGAGTTCATCATCATAATATATACAGCACCTACATTAATGACTACAGCAATAAAGGTGGCAGCAAAGATAACACCAGTCTCTATCAGGACAAAATCTGAAACACAAAAAAATAAGCATGTGTCCATATTACACAGATGTCCAACTTGCACTATCATTTTCTATGTTTAGTGGACTGTGAAATTGGGGTTAAACTCTAATTTGGGCATTAAAATTAGAAAAATCATATCATAGCTATATAGGGACCATAGGGAACATGTACACTAAGTTTCAAGTTGATTGGATTTCGACTTCATGAAATACTACCTTGACCAAAAGTTTAAACCTGAAGTGAGACAGAAGGACAAAAGAATGAATGAAAGGACTCGCAGACTGAAAAGATATAATACTCCCAAATTTGTTTACACTGTTAACTGCTCATTGGTGGGGTTATTGTCTCTTTGACATATTTCTCCATTTCCATTCTCAACATTATGTGTCACATTACTATGACTCGTTACTCAGACTCTGAGCAAGACAGTCTTTGCTCTTACTTCTAAATACAATGTGCTCAGTGGAAAAGCAGCATATACATTACCTCCAGCACTTAAGGCAAGAAAGCTACAATGAGATTATGAGACCATGGAAGCACTCTTCACATCACATATAGTGGCAGAAAGTAACATTGATCCATGTATCTCACAGTGGCAAGAAAAAAATTACCTGGAGGTGCTTCTGAGTCTGTTATTTCTTTAGTTATTTCTATTTTAAGGAAAGTGACTGTTGTATCTGTTCCATCATTACAAGATATAACAATCTCATATTCAGGATTCAGATCTTTGTCCAGTGTAGCATTGCTGTACAGGTATATTGTCTTACCTAAAAAACATGATTAAATATATGTTCTAATGAACAACAGTATAAGGAAGCATCAGAGAGCTTTAGAAGAGAAGATATTTGAAAAAGTTTACAACAAAGATAGATGCCAAGTAAAGGCATTAGCTCATATGATCTTCGGTCAGTTGAAAACAAATTTGACATTCTATAAAAATTTGCTTCCTTATACTGTCTCTTCAACATTTCAAACAAAATAATCCATTAATGCACAATATTTCTGTAGGAAAGAGCCTAATGTATATGTTTCCATGAAAGATTATTGATATTATATCATAATTGGACAAAAGAAATACAATATAAATACCTACCCTCAATATAAAATTTGTGGCTTTCTGAATTAGGTATAGCTCTTTCGTATTGACATGTGATGGTGTCTGGTCCATTCGATGGATCGTCAACACTAAACGTGTAAAGTGCTCCTATCTTTGACTCACTTATCGATATTCTCTTTGGTAAATCAGGAAATGTAGGAGGCTGAAATAAATGAGACCAAAACATTCTATAATAAATAAAAACCAGATTACTACGCTAAAGCAAAATGTAAACTAGATATGTCAAAGCGACACGAATGGCCCCGTCCAAAAATGTTGAAAAATCTGCAATTTCAATATAAAAACATGTGGACACAAACATGATGGTAGTCTCACATATCAAACATCTGATTCAGCTCAAAATCTGGAGGCATATAGAAAAAAAATCTGTATAACTGTGATTTTCAATAATTTATCAAAGTCCTGTAATTTCAGCAAAAATTAGCGGAGCAGAACTAAACTTTAACCTCACCTGTAACTCATCATGGTTAACTCACCAGGCCCGTAGCCAGGAATTTCCAAGGGGGGGGGTTCGTTGGACTCATGAACTCAACTTTAACAGTCACAATTTTAACAAAACGTTGACTTTAACAGTGCTTATTTGATTTCAAGGGGGGTTCGGACGAACCCCCCTGGCTACGGGTATGCTCACATACCAAAAATCAGCGCAATATCCGAAGGCGTTTAGAAAAAAAGACTGTATAACTGTGATTTTCAACAAATTCTCAAAGTCCAAAGCCAGTAATTTCGCCATAAATTAGTGGAGCGGAACTAAACTTAAACTTGATCCGTAACTCATCATGGTTAACTTACAAACCAAAGGGGGGGGGGGTGTCTGCTCCAGTCATGCTCCAGTGATTCCCTATATAATCAACCAAATTTTTCCCACAAAAAAGGGGGGGCGGCTGTTCCATTGGTTTTGGTGCGTTTTTTTTGCTGTGCATTTACTGATTTTGTGTTATTGATGGATACCAATGACCTTAGACTTTCTTTTAAAATGACTTACTGGATAACATATACTTAACTTACTCCATTGAATGATGTTATTGTAACAGTTCCTGTGACTCTATTGTAACAAGAATCATCAGCCCATACAATGAATTCATGAACATAGTTCTGTCTTCCATTAATATGTGGAAGTTGATCTTTAACATGTACACTTTCTGTAGAGAGAAAATAAGGAAAATATTTATATATATACCGTAACACACAACATCCATGTCTTGAAAGTTAAGATATTTCCTAAAGTTAAGATAGTTAAGATAGTTATCTAAAGTTAAAATATTACTCTAGAGATAAGATATTATTCAATAGAAATCACAAGTTTTGAATTATATACAATTTTAATGGATAATGAAGGGAAAATGAGCAACTGATTATAAATAAAGAATTTGATTTCCAGGTGTATTTACGGCTGAACAAAATATTTTACCAAGTGCAATTTTTCCATTCTCATTTTTAAGAATAATTTATTTTAAAAATCATTTCTTTTTAACAAGTGAAAATAAAATGCTCGGTTTCAACTGTTATTTTTTACCTTTTTTTCCAAGTAATATTGTTGGAGTTTGTAGATCAATTGAATCACTCATTCACTTGACGTGGCTTGGTACTTTTACATCCTGTCATTGTGTTATTGTGTTATGGTTCATTTTTTTGTTCTTGTTTTTCTTTTTGGCTGGTGTACTTTGTCTATATCTCTTTTTTGTTTTTCTTTATTTATATGTTTGTTTGTTTATATAGTGAATTAAGATTATAGCACAATGTTGACTGCTGTTCCCTTATTTTTGACACTTTCAACTATTAATTCTGATTGTTTTACTCACACATTGTTGTCAATTTAATGGAATTTTCCTCAGAGTTTTGTATTTTTGATGTTTTACTATTTGCTGTAATCAGTACTAAAGCATCAAGGTGGAAAACTTTATTGCAAGGGTGTAATTCCATTATAATTAATACTTTAAAAATATCAAATCTAGTATGCATTCACTTTTTAAGTAAAAACTTACTTGCAAAAGTATCATAATAGAAATATGGATCTGCATCATGTTCTGGTTTAACAAGAACAAACCAGTCAGCATAATCAGTGTCATTGAAGTAAAAGTCCATAATACTAAAGTCTATATATGAATGGTCAGGTATTGTCTTGTGGTATCTTGACAAGTTGAAATAAGGGGAAGTATCTAAAATATAAAGAAAACAGGCATACTATTTTACATACTTTGGATTTATCTTTTTTTGTGGGTACTAATTTTACGTACATCATGTGCATTAAGGAATATACATGTTCCTGTATATTTAATTTTTTGGTAATGCTAAATCTGTATATAAGTCTACAGGGAATTTGACATTCGCTGGAACATTTAATTTTGTGATTCATCTTTACCCATGAAATTCACAATATTGTTATCCAACAAATTATAATGAATCTATAGTCTATGCTTAACAATACAAATTCAAGTCAAATGCAACTTTTTGTTTGTAGTTAAACTATGTAAAGGGTAAAAGGGGGGATTGCTGTTATAAATTTTTTTTTAAATTGATGAAAAACAAATCAAGGTTCCTAAAAAATTTTAATATTTAGTGTGCTACCACTATAACTTTTATGAATAAATTAAGTTGATATAAACATAGGAAGATGTGGTATGGCTGTGAATGAGACAACTCTCCTCATTCTAAGAGATAAAATGACACAGAAATCAATATCTATAGGTCACTGCACAGCCTTCAACAATGACTTAAACCCATGCCACATAGTTAGCTGTAAAAGGCCCCGAAATGATGTTCTCCAATCTAATATGTCCGACTATGTTAAAACAAATTGAGCAACTAAAATCAATAAAAAAATATTTCATTGGCACATTTTACCAATGATATGATCTTTTCAGGGGAATCTTAATATTATGTTTGTACAAACAGAACCAAAACTTACTTTCCACTGTTGTGTACTGCATAACATATACTCTGTCAATATAGCGGGTACCAGACCACAGGACAACATCTTCATCTTCTGGTTCCTTGTCCAAGGTCATTCTATAGGTCTGTGTTGGGCAGTAATTTGGTCGTAGGTCACGATGATTACTTGTTGATGCATTGTATGTAGAACTACAGTTGTCATAGCCAATAATATTAGCACCACCATCAAACCTTAAAAGTTCAATTACAAATTTTATTTATTACACTATTATTTGTTACTTTATGATATGGTACATGTACAAAAATCAACCATAAATATTGGTTCGTTTTGGCCTCAGATGACTTTCAAAATATTAAAAAGCTACAAATTATCTCCCTTTGGTGCAAAAAAGCCAATTTTTTGCATTAAAATTGAAATATCTTTTTTTTCGCATCAGTGACCTACATTTTTCATTATGTTTTTCAAATAAGCAGTACTCAAACTAAACAATTGTAAAATTCAAACAATTTCTGTAATTAAGTTCTTTTTTTATTTTAATAATACCTATATTTCTCCTACTAGTTCAACAGAAATAAAGTACCAGACTACAGCTCGGGTGGATTTTGCTTTGTCCACCGGCCCACCATGGGAGTGGGCACCGGGTGGGCAAAATTTCTACCTTGTCCACTCTGCCCACCTGTAGGAGTGGGCATGCAATTTCTTTAGTTTCATCTAAAGATTTGCAAGGACAATCACTTGAAAAAAGCAGATAAGCATTTGCAATCAATATTTTTACAATAAAGAGATTATAGCTAGAGTGGGCACGGGTGGACTGCCCACGGTGGGCAGGTGGAAAAAGCAAAATCAACACGGGCTGTTGCGTACCTCAACGAAAATGCATTCATTTCTCGAAGGTAGATTGTGAGCTTAAAAATGATCTGTGACCCCATTTTTTATATTATTTTTCTATTCAGTATGTGATTAAGTTCATTTATAGAAAAAAAAAGCCAAATTCTATATTTAAAAAAAATGTTGATTTATACCTGCAAGCCCCCTTAAGTTAAACCATATTCATTATAAAAAGAACTGAATAACAAACTCTTGCTTTGTGTTGCTGTTTCAAATGCTAAATCAAAGATTCATTTCTAAACCATTTTTTATCAGCATTTTATGTTTATTCGCAACATGGCACTCAGGGACTTATACAACTGCACAACAACAAAACAACATAATGAATCATACACAATCACCATGTGCAAAGGGAGATAATTCCAGAAAAATTTAAAAAACACTTGAATTAAGATGTTGTTTTTAAAGAATACTGAAAACATTCAAATAGCCAAACCCATATGCTTAAAACTACAGGCTCCAGCCCAAAGCTATAAACCTGAATTTCAGTTTGTCAGGATGCTTTAACTTGCAAAAAACATTTTTTTTAAAAAGAAAAGTTCCCAAGTGTTGAATAAAATGTGGAAAAAATCCTCAAATAATTCCATAATAGTATAGTAGCTGCATAACATCAATATGAGTGCAATGCTACTGGGTAGTGTCAGGTGACTAGACTGAAAACTGGTTCATATCTTTTGTAAGTTTTGCTAAAAATTACTCAGTTCTTCCGAGTGGATACATATCTAATACTAAATCCTCATTCAGGGGCAAATTCAGAAAATTCTGCATGTATTTATTTATCAATGCTGTACAAAACTAAAAGATTAATATTTATAATTTCAGGAAATGCTAAAAACATACATATACTGCAAACAAAATTTAAAATGCACATATATACATGAAACCTATCCTTTCGCAATTTTCACATATAAACAAAAGCATCAGAAAAATTTGAACAAACAAATATATTGTGAGACTTAAACAAGCGGAAAGACAGGTGAAGACACTATTGCGCATGAGTTCCCTTCTAATTTGATATCCAGTACTGAAAACTTACCATCCAATCAAATCATCTGCTATAACTGTGATACGGTCAGCACTGTCAGGTATAAATTTGAATATCTTATTGACTTCAGTATCTGTAATACGATTAACTCTTAGTTAATTTAACAAAGTGAAATAATGTACCAAACATTGTTAATTCAGGTATTGAACAGTATTTATATATATGAAGATTAAACTATCGTTAACAGCACATATCTTTTATGCATATTTTTTTCTAGAATTCACAAAACTGGTTAGTCTGTGAACTATGGATTCATGATTATTGGTTGTGTACCAATTTTTGTTTTTTTTGGGGTGTAGGAAAATTAATGAAGTTTAGTAAATGTTAAGGAAATTCAAACTTTCTATAGGCTTGTCTGCAGACATTGGCAACATTTTTTCTCATTACACGAAAGGAGAAGGTTCACGAACGGTTAAAATTGGCCCTGAATTTTTTATGTTTTTTAAATCGGGCCAAAAAATTACAAATTTCACAAAGAAATACTTGTGATAATACTACTAAGACAAAAATATTTTTTCTGGCACTTTCCTTTACCATTTATGGAGCAATGACCGCTTAAATTTTTTAAGGTCTGAAAAATGCACAAAATCATCATATTTTGACAAAATGTCCAAAATGGGCTTACTTTTGGCGATATCTTGTACTCTTATGAAAATAACTGATATATCTAGTATTTATACTTTTGAAATAGACCCATTTACGAACCAAATTGAGACCTTTTTGGTGTTTTATGATAAAGTTGATATTTTAGGCCATTTTGTGCCATTAGTGAACCTTGTCCTTTAGAGGCTAAAAAATAAATGAATCCACAGTGAATCATCTTCAGTGTTGATAAGACTTATCATAACGCTGATAGAATTTTTTTTTTTTATAATTAGTTATAGTGCTCAACCATAGTAATAAAATAGATTAAAGTTAAAATGCATGATAGAGATTGTAACTGTGATATTATTCACAATCTTTAGAATAAATAAGTAGAAATTACACAAAACCATTCCCAGTGACCCACCTTAAATGTTGGAAAAATTGGCTAATAGTACATTTACTTAAATCAATTAACATAAAGTTAAATATTTCCTGTTAAAAAGTAAACATTACCAGAAATGTTAACAGAGTTGGTTCCTACAACTGTATAGCTGTTATCTTCACCAGTAGATCTCCATACAATAAACTTCAAAGTTCCTGGATTAGTTGCAAAAAACTCCCAATAGGCAATTAATCCACAACATCTAATAATGTCTATATCATTCTTCAACAAGACAGCATTTCCTACAATCAGAAAATACATAACAAGAATGTGTCCATAGTACACGGATGCCCCACTCGCACAATCATTTTCTATGTTCAGTGGACCGTGAAATTGGGGTCAAAACTTAAATTTGGAATTAAAATTAGAAAGATCATATCATAGGGAACATGTGTACTAAGTTTCAAGTTGATGTAACTTTAACTTCATCAAAAACTACCTTGACCAAAAACTTTAACCTGAACTTCGCACTATCATTTTCTTTGTTCAGTGGACCATGAAATTGGGGTCAAAACTATATTTTGGCATTAAAATTAGAAAGATCATATCATGGGAAACATGTGTACTAAGTTTCAAATTGATTGAACTTCAACTTCTTCAAAAACTACCTTGACCAAAAACTTTAACCTGAGGCGAACGGACGCACAGACGGACGGATGAACGAACGAACGGAGGCACAGACCAGAAAACATAATGCCCCTCTACTATCGTAGGTGGGGCATAAAAACTCATGCTTCAGTGCTATTCTAGTATTAAAAAGGCTTCATTTTGAAATATGAATTCTCTTTTATTCTAGGACTCCTACTCTTATTGAGAACAAAATAAGTACTGGTAATATAGGGTTATTGCATGAACATTGGGGAATATTGTCCTGAGTAGAATTTTATATTGCACGAGCGTGCGAGTGCAATTGTTCTACAAGGGACAATATTCCTCAATTTTCATGCAATAACCCTTTTATTGTATAGCAATATGATATTTGAAAGTAAAAATTGGTTTAATCTAAGATTTTGTCATTGATAACGTCATGAATTTTGAAGATTTATTGCACTAGTGCAATATTGGAATTTATTGCACACTAACTTTTGGTTACTTTCTGTGGGAAATATTATATTGCTATGCAATAATAAGGTTTTTTGCTTTCAACAGTCTTTGAACCTCATTAACCAATATAAAGCAATAATTCTTATATGATTTGTATATTAGGAAATACGTTA
Source organism: Mytilus edulis (assembly GCF_963676685.1). Lineage (NCBI taxonomy): Eukaryota > Metazoa > Mollusca > Bivalvia > Mytilida > Mytilidae > Mytilus > Mytilus edulis. The sequence continues at coordinate 51,790,189 of NC_092345.1, forward strand.
ATATCAGGGGCGTAGCTAGAAAGAAACGATGTGGAAGCAAGTACCGCCGAGCGGAGCGAGGCGAATAAATTTTGGGACCCTATTATGCAGAATTTTTTTTTTCTGTTTTCGGTCATAGGACGGTCAAAAGAGGAGCTATATGTAGATAAAAATTTATGAATGTAAAACTATTAATGAATCTTATGAATATAGTAATACATAAACAACACATATTTGAGATACAGAATTTACTCAAAATTGTCCAAAATCTGCTCTTCGGGTCTGGGCAGAAACAAACTTCTCTATTGTCAACATTCACACTGAAATCCCGATGAATATTCAGTAATGCTATGTAAATGTCGTTGTTCATTGTTGATCGTACATTTGTTTTACATACGTAGTACCGTGACTGATAGATCTTAGGGCCATCGTGGCATGGTAGCACTCGCGAGATGTTATAAACCAGCGTACTTGTTCGGCATCGAGCGAACTCCAAATTGAATTCGTCAAAATTACATGCCAGAGGTCAGTTTCATATGTCTCAGACAATATTGAGATTTGTTCGTTTGTGATATTTCTTACAACACGATGAAGCAGATACAGCGTAAAGAAGCGATTTTCTGATAACTTGACGCGACTCCACTCTCCAGTTCCCTTATCATATGGTCTATGAACGCAAAACATAATTAGACTTTCCAATACTGTTTTGGCGTGGTTGCAGCACGGTTGCAGGGTGATTGGCTCCGGTAGTCTGCCAACCACATCGCCTCGGCATATTTTCAACGATATCGAAGGGATCTGATAATTCTAATGTCAATTGGTACATCTCATTCCAAACTGCAAACTGATGAACTGTACACTGTAAAATGTCCCCCAAAACTACATATCTTAGACTGAGTATTACAAATTCAAATCTTGTAAAAGATACAAGTTACCTTCCGATATTGTCATAATCTCAACAAAAAAAAATATTTTGAAACCAAATGTCGTTATTTAATGATATTTCATCAATTAAAAAAATGACAACATAGGTGTTTCCTTTAACATTCAATATTATAAAAAAAAATTATTTTGCCATTTCTTTTTTGCATGCCGAATCAATGTGCACGCAACTGCGGAGCTACGATCTTTTTCTGCATGAACAGCTTCATCAACACTTGTATCTAGGTTGTCAAACTAATATCCAGGATAGACGGAAAAGACACCAACACTAACAGTCTCCAAACGTTAAACAAATATCATAATCATGATAATACATGCATCACGCTGTCTGATTCTGATTGACCAACTCATCTCTCTCTTCTGTTTTTTTTTTTGTTTTTTTTTTGTGTGAAAACGACGTGGATGCACGTGCTGTCGTGCCTCCGGGTAGCTACGCCCCTAAATATGATTGGTCGAGAGGACTTCCAGTAGTTGTTCTTGACGTTGTTTATTTTTATCGATAGATGACATTGACCTAACTTCTTTTCATAACAAATGTAAACAAGATAGTGGCGATAATAAAACAATACAGATCAACGTTATTTTCACTTCACCATAATCATTCAATTAATTAATAAACATAAAAATTTTGTTTGAATGATAATAACAGTTTTTGTAGTTTATATTTTATTAGAAATCAAATTTCATGGAGTACATATTTTTGCGTAAACCAACAAATATATTCATGCACCAGGTCTATTAAATGAGTCTAATATACAATTTATGTAGGATAGAGGTTAAACGCCTTTTAAAGCAATTTATTGGTGTATATTACTGGACCAAGTCACTCACAAACATATCATAAAACTCCATCAGACTTTTTTTTGTTTGTGAGTGACTTGGTCGAGTTTATACACCAATAAATTCCTTTAACAAGAGGCTGTCACAACGACAGCAAACCAGATTTATTAACATTTATTTGTGTCCTGACAAAATCACAAGAACCATTACTGATGAATGGTGAAAGTGAAAATCGTCAATATCAAATTTGACCTCCATTTTGTCATCAGTGAGGGGGGATAGAACCTTTATCGGGACTCCGGGATCGCATGTTTTTAAGCTCGGGATTTCAGGATTGACCCTTTCGAGATCCGGGAATTCTTTTTTTCTGATTTCGGGACGTCGGGATTTACTTTATTTAAATTCGGGACCTCGGGATTTCGTGTTTTTAAGCCCAGGATTTCGGGATCAGGACCCCTCCTATCCCCCCTCATCAGTATCAACATATTAAAATTTGAAAAGCTTAGATTGAATGGTTCGTGAGTAAATGCAACAACGTGAATGGAAACACCATTTTACGATCTTTCAAGAACCATAACTCCTGAATGGTAAAAGTCAAAATTATCTCCTCCCTATAGGAGCACTGTCTAAACTATTTTATTAGCTGTTGATTGGTGGTCTTTCTTGAGGGATTTTTGTTTATCACTAAAATTGGAAATTTAAATGTTTTTTGTACAATCTGTTGCTCTTTCCCCGAGCTGCTAAATGAGGAAATTTAGCTTAAAATTAAGTTTTTTTTTTTTTTTAAGTTAATTGACAAATAGTAAGATACAGTTAAGTAATTAATTGCACTATTTCTGATGAGCAACTTTTAACTGAACTGATCTATGGAGAAATTAGAAGATAGAGTTATCTCCCATTAGCTTATACTTTCTTTGGTTTTAAAGTTCTAAATTACATGAAGATATTTATATAATGATAAAATTTAGTCTACAAAGGTATTCTCTGTCTTTTTTGGAACAATAAAAGTCAAACTATATATAAGGTACATTCATTACGGACTTTGACGAATAGATAATGGTCCTATCATTCAAAAATTTTGTTGATTCATGGTATGTTGTATTTAATAACTATCTTGTAATACTTTTTCAACTGTATTTTATCTGATAATTGATTATTAAAATGTTTCATCACTTGCACACCTTTACTTTGATTGGAATAAAAAATAAAATTAATTTTGAAATTTATTTTTGTTTAATTTGAAAAAAATTGGATATGAAGGTTATATGTTGTTTATAAAACGAGCTATTGCAGTAAGTTTTCATCCTAGCAAATTTCATGGTTGTTGGTGTGGAGATCATTTGAAGGTTTAAATAAAGATTTCTTAAAAACCTCCATTGTTTATTATTGAAATTATGGAAGTGTTTTCCCATTGCTGGCAAGAGATGAATTTAATTTAACAAAAGAAATTCTATCTTAAAAATATTTCAGGTGTTGAAACTATAATTGCTCAGCTGAGGTCACAAACTGGATGATACAATTATTCAGCAGTAGCTGTTTCATCTCAGCAATACTATTTAACCAATAATCATTAATAAATGGAAATTGAACTGACTAATTGCAAAAAAAAAAAAAAAAAAAAAACAACACTTGTGTGACAATACCACATAAGAACCATTCAAATAACTTTTCTGTTTGTTAAAACTTTTGGTGTTTACCATAGATGTGCTGTATATGTTTTATTTTACATTTTTCATATCAATAATAATTTTTCAAAAGATCAGATGACCATGTATAAAACATCATAATAAAACAGTCAACTTTAACTCCATGATAATTTCAGCTCATCTTTTTCAGATCAGTGAAAAGATAATGTGTTAATGATATTTGAAACAGATTATTAAGTAAATAAATTTCACTCTAGAATTGTCATTTATGTTAAAATACTATACCTTCATCTGTATCGTTTTTCACAGTTCTTAATGCCACATCATCACCATAAATAAATGTTCTGTCTTCACAATCTATAAAATATTTAATAAAGTAACATAAAAACTTTGTTCAGCCTTTAATTTTAAAGAGCAATAGGAATTTCACTTCTTATCTACAAGGTTGTACCAAGTATATGTACCAATGAGATGCTTAATTTTCAAATCTATCAAAGTGAAATGAAGGGCTACTATATTGTATGACAAAAACAGCTATTTTGTTGCTTTATAAGAGGGCGGTAAAGGGTTAATTTCGTGCAACGTGATCGCCGTTTTTTATTTCACGTTCAACGTGTTTTTACTTTTTTATTTGACGTTCAGTCGTGCAAGACGGGTGCCTCGTTCAACATGTTCTGCTTATTTAATTTTACGTGCATCGTGATTTTCAAAGTCTTATTTTGCGTGCTCGGTATTTTTCAAATAAAATTCAAACACTTGGCAGGGATCGTCAAGAAATACTTTTTTAAAAGACGTAACCCAATTATATCATAAATGTGTATACTAAATCGGGAATATCAAGTAAAACAAAGAGTTAATATATACAAGAAGACAGTGACTCAGTCACAAAAGGTTCAAATAAAAGTATTTATTTTTCGTGCAACGTTCATTACAGAAATTATTTTACGTTCAACATGAAATTATGTCTTATTTCACGTTTTTTTCATGCAAGCACCCCCCCTTTACCACCCTCTTATAACTGACTGAATTTTTGGCTCTCCCTTCACACCATTTGCGAGTAAGGTCTTGAGAAAGGATGATAGTCCATCAGAAGGGGAAATAAATGGCTGACCCGTGTTAAGAGAGAGCCATATTTCTTGCACATAAAATACAGCCTTGTAGATTTTGAAAAAGAGCAGACTTATGCAGCTACAAGGCAGCACTTGCACTGGCAAAGTGGAAAGGGATTAAAATAAGTTGCAATCACTTGTTTCCCAATCCACTATAAATAAATATGTTTAAACTTAAGCCAAATCAAGTGGTAAATATTTGTCCAATTTGATTCACAGCTACTTACAATTTCTATTCAAAGCTTTTGTGTTTTTGAAAAGCTATAATTCATTGATACTGCAATTGATGGTTTTACTTACGAAGCAATGCATTATAAAGTTAAAGTATCAGCATTGTCTACGCATTAGGATAAATGTGTTTGTTCATATACTTACAAGTACAATATGGGTGATTCCCTAATAGTAAACATTCCCTGGTCTCTAGTATGTGTGTTTCATCATATTTCTGTCCACATCTGTTTATGTAGCCATCTCTTGTGTTTGATTCTGTGTCCTCCTCACATTCACGTGTTCTAATCTGGGATCCTCTATCACATGTCTGAGAACAGACAGACCACTCAGACCATTGAGTCCATTGGGGAACTACAAAAGTTGTCAACTAAACTGTAGAAAACTATATGGGAATATTCTAACCAAATACATTCACCACATGCATGTGAGAAAGGCAAATTATTTTAAGGTATATACAAAATATTTTTACACAACTTTTTCTGCCATGATCATTATGTTTCAAAATTGTTAATTTCAAAAATTTCACACATATTTTGATATCATAAAATGTTGAAACAAAAGGAACAGTATGTCAATGTCCCCACTAATGGCAATGGCCCACAACTCCAATACAATTTATTAAGGGTTCTTTCTAACATTTTCATAATTATCCAATAGTTATGTATGCACATAATACAATTTCTACTTCTAAGGGTATAACTCCCACATTTGAACACTGTTCTTGTTTATTGCAAATAAAATTTTGATATGACTGATATAATTGATGGGTGCCAATTATAAACTTCACAAAGACCTTGCTGAATGATCTTTTAATATAAGTTTCATAAAAAAAGGACAACATAGGTAGGCATGAGAGTGCTTACAATGCAAACTTTAATATAAATTACATAGCAAAAAGACAAAAATTCAATTTTAAATCATTCAAATGCCACATGGACAGTATGTAGATCTCATAATTATGGACATTTCTGCTGTTAGTTATTCTCTGTAATCAAGAATGGTTTAAAGATAATAGATAAAACTTGCATTGTTGTCATGAGCTTATTAAAATACTTGTTTAGGGCTGATTTTTAACTTGTTCAAGACATTGTTCATTTACATCTTTGATTTAATTTATAAAAAAAATCCTACAAGAAAGGCAGAGAACCTACAATGCAGTTTTCAATATAAACTATATTCCTAAGGGACATTACTCCTTTACAAATAGTTGATCAGTACTATTTTTTATGTTTATTTTAAACAATGCAGGTATAAAATTCATAAAAGATTCTCAAGATAAAAATGTTTGCATGAGAGTGTTAACAAGACTAGACTGCTTGAATGTACTTCAATATAACCACCTACAGCATTTTTTGAGGGCCACCAGATTTTAAGTTTTTTGAATTAATGTTCTAAGATCCTTAAAATCTTGAATTACTGGTATCAAATTCAAAATTGTCTAGTTAAAGTTCATACCCAACTTCATATTTTAGCTATTTATCATTCTAAGAAAATAAGAAAAAAAGAATTTAGACAAATCCCGGCAGGTTTTTCCAACCCTCTTATTTGGGTCTGAATATGGGCCCCTGTCCCAATGAGAAATATGCTCTTTTTTCCCAAATTTTCAGCTCTAAAATCCCAATTGTATATAGACTTCATTGTAAGGTTTTGTTGGTGTCATAATGTGGTATTTAGTTTAAAAATCTCTTGAAACTGTCAAGATTTATGCAATTATAACTTATTCCTTCTCAAAACGCAGAATTTTGCTCTTAATTTTTCAAAATTTTATTGGGGACCAAGTTGCACGCGGCTGGTGCTAATTAATATATTTTTTCCGCTAATCCAACATTTCACAAACTTTTATTCCAAATTGCATGGGCCCTTGGCCCCTTCCCTTAAACACTAGGAAAATCACTGAATCCCTGATTACTGTCTCTCGAAACAATACTAATGAAGGCTTTATGGTAACCTACAGTTGTTTTAAACTTCTATGGCATTTGGTCTCTGAATGAGAGTTGTCTCATTGGCATTTATACCACATGCATCTTCTAATCTTATATTTATAATGTAAAGAAAAAGCTGTCAGATATGTGTATGTTGTGTGCTTCATGTTAACTATAAAATCAAAACATCTAATTGTCTTATGATTTGTAAGATACTAACTTTTACATGTATACGTTGAGTCCAAAATATAACAATAATTTGTGCAAGAAACTGTACGATATATGGTCCTATCATCATCATCATATGTTAAATGTGAAGAATAGCATGTATAATCATAATTAGGTAAATTAATATATCTGGAAACAGGAACAGAACATGTATAGTTATTATCGCATGGGGTCTGATATGTTCCAGCTACATGACTTCCTCCACACCCACAACCATTATGCCACCTAGCATAGGTAACAGTTAGACTTCCATTGGTTTTGTGATCATCACAAGTTTGAACAAAGTTACTACCTTCTAAATTACGTTGAGAATCTGAAATATAATTCAAAAGAAATGATGGAATTAAAGTGAATTTAAATTTTGAGATATTGAGAAAAATCCTGTTAAATTCATACAAAAAAATCAAATTGAGTTTAAATCAATATAATAACCCTGTTCCATTTTTTACAATAATAAAAACATAGCAATAAGTTCTGAATTTACAGTTCAGGAATTGATAAATATGGCCGTGTTTACAGCACAAAACCTACTATGAGTATAGACAAACTGACATATCTATCAGAGCTCCAGATAAGGTAGATTCACAAATTAGGGTTATTAAATAATAGAATATTATAAAGTTTTTATAACTTAAAAATGATCTATAAAAAGCAGGTAAGTTCATAAAGACATCCAACATGGCGACCAAGGATAATGCATATATACCACATGCATGTGACAAGGTTGTCATGTTGGATGTACACACTTATTGACACTTTTTTTAAAATGATATTTATGAACTTACCTGCTTGCTGTAAATCATTTTTAAGTTATCAAATACACTTTCAAAATAATAATATTTGATAATCAGTGTTTAAAAGTCACCAATATGGTCTAAAATTAAAATTTCAAGTGTTGTTCGGTCATTACAAGTGTTATTCGGTCATTCGCATTAACCCTGCCCGGCTGCATGATAGCGAATAAAAGCGTGAAGAAATCCTGGTGTTGGCATATACTTGGGCTTTCCTTTGCATGAATTGGGTTTTTGAATGCTGCAATGGGCAATTGCATTAGGTTTTTAATTATTTTTATTGCGTAATCACGCAAATATGCAGCTTATCTGCAGCTCTGTCTATAAAAGTAAGACAAGACAGGACCTGTAGATATTTTATTTTTCAGAAAATCAAAAACTGAACTTGATTTTGATGTGCATTGTTTTTCCAGACTGCAGAAGATAGCAATATAAACAAACACACAAGTTTCATTTAATATGGTCCACTCAGTTACACAGTTTTAATCACCTATTGTTAGCAGAAGTCGATTGTCCACCTATTGTCCACCTATTGTCCACCTATTGTCCATTTACATCAATACTACCCTACAACATGTTTTATATGAGGGAACCTTCTCAAACTTTTCCCCAAATTAATCTATTGTTGCACCTTCTGCAGGAATGAAAAATAGAGGATCTCAAGAGCTTGTATCGCTCACCTGATTCTGTCTGGGTTTTTGAAATCATATAAAACAAGAATGTGTCCCCAGTACACGAATGCCCCACTCGCACTATCATTTTCTATGTTCAGTGGACCGTGAAATTGGGGTAAACCCTCTAATTTGGCATTAAAATAAGAAAGATCATATCATAGGGAACATGTATACTAAGTTTGAAGTTGATTGGACTTCAACTTCATCAAAAACTACCTTGACCAAAAACTTTAACCTGAAGCGAGACAGACGGTTGAACGGACGAACGAACGAACGAACGAACGAACAGACGGACGGACGAATGAACGAACGAACAGACGGACGGACGAACGGATGCACAGACCAGAAAACATAATGCCCCTCTACTATCGTAGGTGGGGCATAAAAAGATAAAATTTGGCTACTAAGTAACAACACTTAGCCAGCAACTCATTAGGAAAGGAATATTTATGCTATGTTTGGTTTCATTCAATTCAGTGGTTCTCTAAAAGATGAAATTTGTATGTATTTCCCATACGGTCCTATGTTAAGCTAAGCCCCCGCTGGTGGCCATCTTGGATGATGGATCAGCTACAAAGTAACAACTCTTGGTCAGCATCTCATCAGGAACATTCATGCTACCTTTGGTTTTATTCCATTCAGTGTTTCTCTAAAAGAAGAAATTTGTTTGTATTTCCCACATGGTCCTATGTTAAACTAAGTTCCCCCAATGGGGGCCATCTTGGACATTGGATTGGCAACAAAGTAACAACACTTGGTCAGCATCTAATTATGAACATTCATGCTATGTTTGGTTTCATTCCATTCAGTGGTTCTCTAAAAGAGGACATTTGTATGTATTTCCCATAGGATCCTATGTTAAACCAAGTCCCCCGCTGGTGGCCATCTTGGATGTTGGATCAGCTACAAAGTAACAACACTTGGTCAGCATCTCATAAGGAACATTCATGCAGAAGAAGAAGAAGAAGAAGAAATGTTTATTATAGTGCAACCTGAATATAAAAGTGCTATGTTTGACTTCTTTCGATTCAGTTGTTCTCTAAAAGAAGACATTTGTATGTATTTCCCATTGGGTCCTATGTTAAACTAAGTCCCCTGCTGGCGGCCATCTTGGATGATGGATCCGCTACAAAGTAACAAAACTTGGTCCGCACCTCATAAGGAACATACCTTCGGGCCAGGTGAGCTAAAAATGAAGAGCAAAATCCAGCAAAATTTATAATTTCTAAAACATAAAATGCATTTAGAATTTAATTATCTAGTTCCATCCTGCCATGCTTTTATTCTTTCCAGGTGCACAGGTTTGTCTGTACTCAATGGTAAAATTTGTTGTGTAAATACGGCCATATTAGCCAAATGGTTATGATGGACCTTAACATTTAAATATTCTACAACATTTTTAAAATAGTTTCAGATACCTTACATTCTTTAAACCAAATGGAAATCATACATGGATAGGATATCCTTTTGGGTTCTTAAAATCTTCAAAAATAGTTAATAAAATATCAAAATTTGAAATAACAATTTTGCCAAAATTTCTTGTCAATTCCAGAAGGCCATTATGTTTTTATAAGACCCTGTTTACAAAAAAGGTTAATCTTCAACCGGACTTAAAAAGTCTACCTCTAGAAAAAGGTTTTAAAAAGATCAATCTTATTTGCATTGATCTTTTTTGGGGTTTAAATGTTTTATTTAGATTTAGATATGAAAATAAAGGTCAGATGCTGTAGTGTATTATGCACTGGATTGCAATGTAAACGCCAACTGGTCTTTTTAAGGTCTATTTTGCCAGTGTAAACAGGGTCTATTATATCCACAATCAACCTTTATAGAGAGGTGTATATTTTATGATCACAACATTTATGTTTATTTATTTTCATAATCCTGTGTTGTACTTATATTTTATAAATAAATATTGCCCCAGAAATAAAAAAATGTATGTACAATTACTAATATATGTACAAAATGTATATGTCGTGTACAAGTTGCAATTTTTTAAAGGTTATAACATGTACAAAAATATTGTTCATGTTATAACTTGTATAATGCATAATAGCTGCAAAAACGTAGCTCTTAAGGTCCTTTTGATGATTTTGATATTTGCGGGTCTATGGTAAAAAAAACAAAAAACAAAGGACAATAGAGCTACGTTTTCGCAGCTAAATGCATAAATACAAGTTATAACATGTACAAAAGTACCTCGTACAACATGTTATAACCTGTACAAAAGTACCTCGTACAACATGTTATAACCTGTACAAAATAATGCTTAAAATGGTTTTAACTTGTACAAATTTGAAAAATAAAGATATGTTTCTGTTATTGCAACAGATGTTATTACCCTCATTAATATTTTCATCACTTTTTTATTTTTCATTCATGTTAGAGTATTTTATCTTTTTTTGATACTTTTAATGTCCAGGGGTGGATATTACAAAGCATTCCTAAGACCTGTCATAAAACATCTTAGGACATGTCCTATGGTCCTCTCATAAATATCTATGGACCATTCTCAGACCTTGTCTCAAAGTTGTCTCAGGATGATCTTAGCAAAGATATTTTACTTAAAGTTGTCACTGTGTTGGTTATGATAAGGTCAAGGATAAAATGGTGCATCATTGCTTCAAATCAATACATAAAAGGTTGATTGTTGACAAATCATAATAATCCGTCACCCTACAAAAATTTAGCATGAAAATGAAAATTGAGGACAAGATAATAAATGAGTGTAATTAATATAATTAAATAAATGTATGACTACCCTAAGACCATCATTAGACACCTCTCGCGTAGTCGTAACTTCATGAACAATTTTAAGAGATGTTTTAATTTAGGAATACTTTGTGAAATCCACTTAGGAGTGAAATATGTCATAAGACCATCCTAAGACATGTTTTAGTCCTAAGACAGATTTCTGAAACTGGCCCAAGATGCATAGTTTTAATACTTTCTTTTAGTACCTTTTAAAACACGCATTCAGTCAACAAACACTATTCAGTATTCTTATCTGATGAATTATAGTTGTGAGTGTACACTTTGAAGGCAATAGTAAAATACTTTCATTTTAGTTGACACTAAAGACGTAAGAGGATAGCCAGGATAGATGCCTCTACAAATAAAATAGAGAATAGAAATGGGGAATGTGTCAAAGTGACAACAACCTGACCATAGAGCAAACAACAGCCGAACCACCAATACCTGCTTTCAAAGTAGAGGATATATATTTAAAACATCAAAATGACATTCGCCTCATGCAATGATCTTATAATTTATATATATATTTACGTGAGCAAGTTGCAGTGTTACATCTTTCTATCTGATTTACACTACCATCCATACAAACTAGATTTTTGCTGAAATCATTTGGTGCAGGATGAGTGCAAGTTCGTGTCCGAGTCTTGTAGCCACCACCACAAGTTCTAGAACAACCACCCCAGGAACTCCATGTTGTCCAGGCCCCATCTCCTGTATTAAATATATAAAAATTATCATATAGATATAGGAAGATGTGGTGTGAGTGCCAATGAGACAACTCTCCATCCAAATAACAATTTGTAAAAGTAAACCATTATAGATCAATGTACAGCCTTCAACACTATAGCCTTGGCTCACACCGAACAACAAGCTATAAAGGGCCTCAAAAATTACTAGTGTAAAACCAAACATATGGCTTTTTTCAATGTCACACCCATATTTACCAGAGACACCAATATAATCCCAAGAGAGCTGTTCTAGGGAAGATATTGAATGAGGATTAATGGTATCATGTGTGATATTGAAAAAGCCGTATCATAACACTTTATTATATATGTATACCTCCGACGAGTAATGTATTTTTATGTAAAATGATGTCATACAGATCAGAGGTTTGACCTGACGTCATACAGATTAAAGATGTGATAAAGCCTTTTCAACTATGACTGATATCGATATCATCACCACTGTGTATCATCAGTACACCGGATATAGGTACTAATCAAGCAAGCATGATCGATTTTGACCTTACAAGGTAACGGAAATCTTTGTTTTGCTTTATCAATATATATATTCAATGTACATTTCTCAACATTTGAAATTCCTGCTCAGAAATAATTTTTACATCGATTTTTTCCTAGATTCATAAAACAACTTTGATATTCAAATAAGAACAATTAACTTGTTCATGCGTGTGAAAGTCAACACCCACTTTCAATTTAGATACAGTTGTTGAGACATTTACATGTTTTATCTGAAAGAAACCTAATACAGGGCAACAGTACAGTAATGGTTACCAATCATAAACCTACCTGTGATTACTCATTCCTTGAAACTGTTTGGGTAATAAAAGAGTATGAAAATAAAGTTTTTGTGTACAACTTAACTATGCAACGTACATAAATATTTATGTGGTCAGCTAAACACCGTACACAACGCTTCTTTAGAGATAAAATATCGAAAAATAACATATGTACATGTATGAAAGATTTCAATGCCAATTAGTAAAACAGCTATACTTATTACACACACGCATTGACCTTCTATCAGAAAAAGAGTTGCAATGAATATAGAATTATATCGGATGAGACGAGAGCCAACTTCTTTTACAAGTATTTGCACATGCTTTTAGTAATTTAATCCCTCTTGTTTTGGGAACATAATGAGACATCTCTAATCATCAACCTACGACCAAATCTGATTTCTTAAAACAGCAATTATGTTTAGATTGAAGTACACATTGATATTATGTGAACAAAACAAAGATTTTTCGTAACCGTGTAAGATCAAAATCGCTCAGGCCCGCTTGGTTAGTACCTATATCCGCTGTATGATGATATACGGTGATCACCGATAGCTGATACATCATGATTGCCATTGATCGTTTGATTTACACATACAATTTTTCTGTATTTACTACCAAGTACTGTGGATTCATTTTTATTCGTGGTATACCAATTTTCGTGGGTTTCGTGGGTCACAGCGAACCACGAATTTAAGAATTCAACGAAGAATAATCCCAAGAAATGTGTATAGAGTCGGATGTTATGCAGTTCTAGTATAGTGTTGACTAGGTACAAACATTGTAACATAACACGTGTTTTTTATTGAAAGAAGATACAAGTATTTTGATTAAATCTATAATAAATATATCGAATATCAGTGATAATTTACTTTATAAAATTTATTAAAACTGTTCATGGAAAATAACTGCAAGTTGTTAATTACCGTGTCATAGTTTGGTTTACCACTGATTAAAAATCAATAGGATTAAGTACGGGGATATTGCCCGTAGGTAATATTGTTTATGACAGGAACATTTATTTTCACACCTATTACTTATATCACTGTTTATTATATCGTAATTAGGGAAATGAGCTTTCAATCATAAAGTTTTGAATGCCTTATAGGATTCAAACAAGAGTTTATAAATTGTAAAACAAACAAATAATTAGTTGTCTCTGTCCATTATTGTAATCGAAGTTATCAATGAACACTTTAACCTAGAATGACCAAGCGAGGATTTTGACGATTCAAAACTTTTTCAATTAATTCCTTCTTTTTTTGTTTTTTTTGTTATTATTGATCAAACCAAGGAGGTTATATGATCTCCTCAATCAAAAAGAAATCCACGAATTACGTATCAAATTTTTTGTTGTAATCAGCGATCCACGAATTTACGTATACCACGAAACGTCTTTTTTTCTCAATCCACGAAAATTGATACCCACGAAAATAAATGAATCTACAGTATATAATAAATAGAAATATTAATGCCTATACCTAACAGACAAAAATAAACATAGGTTAATACTCATGAGAATTAGGTTCTCACACATTTTATTAAAATTATATCAAGTTATTTGAAAGTCCTCTTTAAACCAAATAATAAAAAGTGTGTTTAACTTACGAACACAGTGGTAGTGTACAGTTAACCATGCATTTCCTTCAGTTCCACAGGAACTTCCAACTAACTCATTGGATATTTGAAAATTACAAGTTGTTAGATTGTCACATTTGTTCTTGACACCATATGTGTAATTATGTAGACAGTCATTAAAGGATTCTAATGTATATTTCACTTCATCTATAACAATGTATGGATCTCCTGGGTATACATAGTCAGCGTAATTAGACACTGTTCCTGCTTCTCCAATACAATTCAATAGTGCATCGGTTCCTTCTCTTCCTTCAAAGGTGTAGTTCACTGTAATAAAAAGAATACTTACATATAGAATCATTTATAGATGTTGTTCTGGTGCTAATTAACTAATGTTCTTGCAACTGGCCATCCCATTTTAATTAACTAAATTCAGGCTCCCTAAATTAATATGGCTAATGCTTAGATCATGTAGATTGTCTTACATGTCCAACAATTATGCTGCTGTGTCATAGTGTGGTCAAACATTGGCAATTAACTCATTGGTCCAAATTTCAGGTAGGCAAAAATTAGTGATCCCATATTTCGCAGCATTGGTAGTTTAATGCTGAGACTACAGATTGTTATTTTGAAATATTGATTTTCAAAATTAAATCAACTATTAAATGGTCAAGGGGGTCTCATTGGGGGGTTCTGATCCCAGATTCCGCTTACTGTTGTCAGATTCCTGTATCCTACTTACACTATGAACGCTAGAAATTCCCATTTTTTTGTAAATTCCTCTGTGTCCCACTAGACTTCATTTCCATTTTCATAGCACAATAATTTGACTTTCAAGTCACAGTGTCACACTTACAAAAAATTGGCAATCCCGCATCAAGCTTAGAACTAAATGAGACCCACTGTCAACAATTGACAAAATTAATGTTGACATTGTGTATCCGGAGAGCATAATTCTTCTTGCAAAATCGCATGTCTCCACTCTCCACTGGGACTCAAACCAGGGACCTCTGTGTTACAAGGCAGCGTGTTAACCGACTGAGCTAAAGAAGTACTTCCTTAGCTCAACCACTTGTGGTTGACTAATTAGTGTTCTACTTTATTTTCTAAGGGAAACAATCCTGTCACAATTGTTTTAATTACATGTATGGATAGTGGACCTACAATTGCATGAATTGTACAAATAGATAGAAACAGATATGTCTCTGATAGAAAGAAGTGCCTGTGGTTCTTCAATTGGGAAATCACAAGTGAAATAGTATGACAGATATATACTAGTATGTAATATATCTAATAATGTACATCTAATATCTAATCTGAGACAACTAAATACTAGTCTAGTACGTAGTCTCAGGATGTAATGTAAATTAATATGTTGATAATATTAGTATATATGTATTATACTATAGTCAGACAGGTGTTTTTTTGATTAACATATTAAAATAACCTACATAATTAATACGTGTTTTTATAAATTTAAGGAGTGCGATTGTTTTAAATTTTCTCAAGACATAATTAAACACCAACACCTGAACACGTGCTTCCTTGTGTTCATCCAAATCGAAAGTGAAAGTATCGACTATTTGGCGCCAAAATTTTAATCCGTTTTATAGTGCCTAACAAGATTTTTTTGTGAGGTAGACGAAATTGACTTTAAAACGATCGTATTGACTTTTGATGTTCAGAAATAGGCAGATCGAACATATTTTGACTTTATTTACTGACTTCTTAAGTTTGGGATTAATTGTAATTAACACTTTCCAATAAGACTGACAAATGCTTTTTTTTGTTATGATAAATAATAATTTTACCTGCCGTAGTCGTGCGTAAAATATATTTCAAAAAAACGTCTTATTTGTAAACTTTCTCTTTTATCTCCACAATAGGCTTTTAAAAAATAATCTTTCAACTGTGTATTCAGAAAATTTTGTGAAAATAGAAGAAGTGGCAATTCTTACCTTTCATACCTTAACTTTCATTGATTAAACATAATATTGACTCGTCCAGTGTCCAGTTTGAAGGTAATTTTAGTTACCGTACACATTCATGCACGTTCTAATTAATCAATAGTCATGTATGAAAGGCATAAACAAGTTTGAAGGTAAACTAATAACAACTTAATCCAATCAAATTGCCTACGATTCAATAACAATGACCAGTCCACATCATAAAAATGTATAGGGGTAAACTGGGTAGGGAGAAAATGTCAGATATTTTAAGTTCATTATTTTGCAACAACGAATAAAAATTTATTAACCAATAGATTTGCTATAATTTCATAAACATGTCATTCTGTATTGGTATAGTTTTTGGATCTTTTATTTGCGTATTTAAGGCTGTAAAAAGTTTGGCCTTCAAAAGTCAACATAATCATTGACTTTATACAGAAAATTCGCCTTTTTAAAACATTGTATGTATCACGAATATACGCGACAACAAAGTAAAATCATTTCTTAAAACACTGCAAAAAAAATCATTCTAATTGATACAGTGGTATTGTCATAAATTGCGCTGGAGTGAACAGTGGTACAGCAAACGTCGAATTCCCTCACACAATGTTATCACACACTATAGTCCGCTTGTTTGTTCAACATCGGACTAAGCCAATCACGTGATTGAATGAAAAGTGATTGATCGATTCATGCTTCGCCTAGCATTCTGAAACAACACTATCGGCGTGTCAATAAGCCTGAATCCCAGACTAACAAAATAAATTTCTAATTAAATAAAAAAATGTGCACGTGTAGTCATAAAGCTGTCGGCATTTTAAAAATAAGGAATCGGGGAAATAAGAGTTGATATGAGAGTGCCCCGTCGAATTTTATCAGTAATCATGAATTTAAAAAAAAGACTGTGATAACAAATTTTACACATTCGTTTGAGACGAAATTATCCTTCAGGGATTGTATATTAAAGAATTCGTTATCCGTGACGTTTTATAATCCGTTATCACAAATTGCCAAAAAAATGTGATTACGAAATTAATCCATTTTAAATAGTAACGTCACGCACGCTGTTCCTACAACCCCTATGATTTAAAACAGAATCTTCGAAATTTCCTCCGCAAAACAAAATAAAATGTTTTTGTCATTTTGTTTATTTTCTTTGGTTACATCTTCTGACATCAGACTCGGACTTCTCTTGAACTGAATTTTAATGTACGTATTGTTATGCGTTTACTTTTCTACATTGGTTAGAGGTATAGGGGGAGGGTTGAGATCTCACAAACATGTTTAACCCCGCCGCATTTTTGCGCCTGTCCCAAGTCAGGAGCCTCTGGCCTTTGTTAGTCTTTTATTATTTTAATTTTAGTTTCTTGTGTACAATTTGGAAATTAGTATGGCGTTCATTATCACTGAACTAGTATATATTTGTTTAGGGGCCAGCTGAAGGACGCCTCCGGGTGCGGGAATTTCTCGCTACATTGAAGACCTGTTGGTGACCTTCTGCTGTTGTTTTTTATTTGGTCGGATTGTTGTCTCTTTGACACATTCCCCATTTCCATTCTCAATTTTATTCTATTTACTTGCAGAGTGTCGAATATATTTGTATTATTTAGAGTTGAATCAAGATATGAAAAATTTACAATAACAGATGACATGCACCATGCAATTTTAGCAGCCCCTGCGATTAAAGTTTTGTTATAATTCATTTATTGAAAACCGTGTACTTCTGTCCCAATTTTCCTTCCTTCAAGTTCATTACTTACACGACAATACAACATTTTAAGATAAATTAAGGGTAAAAATTATTTAATCGATTTCCACAAATTGAGGTAAATAAATTCATGGTAAATAGACATCACAAAATTAATAGAGACAGATTTAGAATCAACCAACAACATAAAAAAGCAAATGAAACTTACAAATTGAATAAATGTACGTCAAAAGTTTCAGCAAACTCTCTTTGACGTCGTGGTGGTGTAACGTCGTGTTGTATATAGCAACATCGTGCGCAACGTTAGTACGAATTACAAAAACTTGTAATAACTAATTCTATAATTTCGTGATAATGAATTTAATATTTTTTATAACGAATTTTTATATTCGTGATAACGAATTTAATTCAAATTATAGTTTCACTGAGACATGAGGTCCTACATGTATATGGGCTTCCATTTCATTATATAGTTTACATGTAAAAGTAAAAATTGTTTAAACCCTTATTTCTTTGGAACTTTTAAAAACTTCAAGTTATTAAATTTTACTTTGGTCAAAAACTGTAGGAAAATTATTAAAAAAAATCATCTTAAATTTGACAATATTAAACACGCACTTAAAACTACAATTGCATGGTATTGGTAGTTAAAGTATAATTACTTTTTTAGATAAGATATAAAGATAAAATGAAATCCATTTCTAAAGATTTGCCAACGGTACTGTAAACTAATATGAGATGTTTTATCAAACAATAAGCTTTCCACAGTGTCAATAATTTTGACAACATTTTTAAAATTATTGACTGACGAAGGCTATTTGCTCAGCCGAAGTATTTGTCAACAAAATTGGTTGCTTATATAGGGAATCACTGAAGCGTGACTGGAGCGGGCCCCCTCTTAGGTCAATCAGTGGGCCCCCACTTATGAAATTTCTGGATCCGCCACTGGCTTCTGATAATCTTCTCTATTTAGTGTAGTTCAAACTGTTAGTATAACTGTGTTTCTGATGAAGGTTATTCCAATAACAAACATCGTCTTGCATAAAGAAATAAGTATCACTTGTTGATTTTAATCCTTTCTCATTTACTATTTCAAAGAAGCGGGCCCATGGATACAGAAAAAAAATCGTAAAATATCCATTTTTAACGCAGAATATTAAGTCATTATTTCAGAGCCAATTTCCTCAATCAAAATCCAACATTGAAATCATGCATCCCTTTTTCTTTCAAATTTTGAATTGTATTTTTATCAATATAACAGCTACTCTTTTCCTCCCTTTTTCGCCAGCACATTTAAATTACGTATCTTTGGATACTTACTTTTAACTGCAGTAATTGGTAAAATACACACTGAAATAAAGAAAACATTTAAGAGCCACATTGTTCATTAACGTTTTAAATGTTTAATTAACTTAACAAAAGAAACCGAAGTTTTATGTTTTATTCGAGTTCGATTACGCATGCCCCATTATCCTAAGTTAAACTTTTGAAATGGACATGGTGAAATGGAAAGATAAATTAATGATCATTGAATTTTAACCTTTTAAGCTGCATATCGGATGTCTAGTATTTTTTGAAATTATTATTATTCCTGGAACAAATGCCATTATGGGCGGAACATAAACTAAGGTAACAAAACAAATATATTTACTGCGTTTTATATAACCAATCAACAACAAGCTTACTTTATATAAGTTGTATACTATCTTTTCTGTTACGGAAGTTAAGTAATAAAAGTAATACAACCGAAATTATCAATTTGCATATCATCATTCATCAGTGTTTTTCCCATGTCATTATAATTAGAAAATGAATATTATTGATAGTAATGATGATGATCATGATAATAAATTACAGAATAGTTTTGAATGGTTTCAATAAATAAATAACTTAATTAAATTGTTTTGTTTGTTGTTGTAGAAACAATTTATATATTGAAATACCGCGATGGACATTTTAATAGCGAAAAAAGTAGGACGTTTTAGCGCCAAAGTAGAACCTATTTTAGCGCATGATTTTTAACCCATTTTAGCGAAAATTAAAATTGTCAATACCCATTTAAGCGAAATAATCTTAACCCATTATTATATATAATAAATAAAAAAAAACTGTATTAGATTCAAGACAGCTTAATATAAAACATATATGATGTGCAGCACTAAATGTCTAAAAAATGCAAACAAATGTTAAATGTTCGTTTTAGCCTGAGCCTGAAATTTATATCCTAGAGAACGACTCTGGATATACCCCCGGTACAATATTGTTGAATTGCATTAGAAATTGTTCTTTCGCTATATCTTTTCTAGATTTTGGTGCACATTTGTCTATACTTCGTTTTTTTATTATATGTTGTTGTTTGCAATTTGATAATAGTATCAAGAAAAATGCAAATAGCTGGGTGACAACTATAATGAGCATGGAACGACTCTAGACCATTATTTGTTCTCTTTGAATTACACTGAACTTCTGCCCAAAGCTTAGTGAGTATTATTCAACCAGCTGGTAAGTTTTCCGCTAAAATGGGCTACCGAAGATACAGGTGAAAGGACTAATCCGACGCTAAAATTGGTTCTTATATCGGCGCTCAAATGTTCCCTAGTAGTTCAATTTTTTTCGCTAAAATGTGCAGCTCCCTTGAAATATAATTTAATGGTATTTTTTTTTTTTTTAAATGTTCTTATTAATTGTTGTAAAGCTGTCAAAGAGAGAACGTGCTTTCAAGGGTGTTGCATATTAATGGGATATAAAACTTTCGCCAAAGTGAGAGAACCTTAAAAAACATATATGAAATGGAATTAGTTCATGAGCAAACATATATTATACGTTTCGTAGTATATCAGCGTGGCGTTCATTTCGCTGATATATATATAGTATACACGTACCGCTTATTGTTCAGGGGTCAGATGAATCCGGGTGCTGGATTTTCTCACTAAGTTGTAAACCCATTGGTGTGGTTCGTATTTGAGACACCTTACCTCCATGACGATTAACGAGATAAAATCTTGCCAACAATTAATTAGTCATAGATTTTCATCTGATACTTTTGGTTTTGGTTTAGAAAATACTTCTCAATAAAAAAAAAACAACACGAAGATGTGGTATGATTGCTAATGAGACAACAAACGCTCAACCCTTCATCTAACCTTAGACAGTGGTGAACAGTACATCATAAAAATACACTGTAAAATTCAGTTACAAATGACATAACCCAATTGATCGGTACGAAGTCCAATTAACATCAAACAATAGACACTATAAGCACTGCCCCCCCCCCCCCCCCCCCCCTGATATAATAGTTTTTGCAGTAACCGTGGATAATGGATTACTAGCAGTTTCTGACATGCCAGCTCCATACCTCAATGAAACCGATTGCAAATTATGTCTTCTTCATATGAAAATCAAGCACAAGTCCTCCCGTTAGGGTTTTAGGGTCACTGATTAGTCTTTTGTAGACGAAACGTATATATGTGGTAAGTTTGTTCAGTAACGATATAAACAATTTTTACAGATTTAACCTCGGTGTTAAAATGCTGACCTTTGAAGTTTTTTGAAAAGATGAACGAGTTTATATGAATCATTTCTACATCATTGTAAAAATTAGGATACGATGTCCCGTTTTTAACAAGAATTATATAGGATCAGCCAAACTTCCAAAACAAATCTTTGTTTCAAGATCAAATTTCGTTTAATTTGATTAACTTTGCAACGGAAAACGAAATCTCTGACTCTATATATTTACCAGTTATACAAACATTATGTTCAATGATATCTTAGACGTCAATACGGACACGAACATAGCGATGGATTTGTAAAATATACACACCGTAAGAAAGGGACAAAGGAACTTCACCGTTCAAAAATGGAAAATTAACAATAAGGAATGAAAATTGTCCGTTTTGTCGTAAAATGGCACTTATTGCTGTTTTTATAGGTTACAATGTACCTTGGAGTAAATTTCCAAACTATGATGAGAAAATTTTTAATTATCCAAGCAAAACATATCGAAATAATGGTAAGTGTTTTTAGATTTATTAAATGTGGTTTCAATAGACTTAATTTCATTCAGTTTTGAATTAATACTCGATATTGGCTGAAATCTTTTACATTTCTGTATTGAGATCACTTTGATATTTATTGCCTAGCTTCTAGTTTTGAAATACCATCGATACACTGTAGCTACAGCCAAATGTATGAAGCTATAATACACATAATTGAATTATAAAGTTATCAAAGATACAAGGCTATATATAAATAAACTCAGGCCAAATTGCCACCAGTCTTTCACGTAATTTAAATTTCTGTATTTTTAAATGTAAAGATAAACATTATTTGTTCTCATGCATCTAAAGCTGACTACAGCCCCGTCCAAATCAGCAAGTTTAGTTTGGTAGAAGCATATGCTATTATAGTAATATTGCAACGTTGCAGTTTTTAGAAAGTCATAGCTTTTCCCATAATGAAATACGCAGGGAACGCCAGTAGTGACACAGGAACATTTGCGTGGTTATCTGAGACATTCCATGATATCCTGTGTTTAGTATTTTTATGTTATAACAGCCTGAAAAACGTTTCTTTTTTCTTTTTGTTCGTCATTTAAACGTACAACTGAAAGTATTCAATCTGACGACCTGTTAGATTATTTCACATAAACATGAACATCTTTTTTTCTAAATGTCTCTCTGTTCAGATTGGTTATACACGTATCTTATAAATGTATATACGTATCTGACTGTATACACGTACGCGACTTTTATTTTGCAGTATATGCACATATTTACCAGCTGGCGAATTGCCAATTAGTTTATCCTTGATCTTTCGTTTTCTTTTGATCATATCCGTTAAACTTAAATCGTAAATATATTTTTGACAAAAAGGACGGATGCGGATTGGTTGGCTGTTTCAAAATATCTCTACGTTTTAACATGATTATCAAAAAGTGTTTTATGCAATGTTTCTTTTGAAAAGATATATTTAATAACTTTACTTTTACACTGTTTGAACTTCACATCAAATTAACCAATCATAAACTGATCTAACCTTGTATTATCATGTACATGATTTCTGACTGAAAGTCTTTGTAAGAGTTCATTAACCATACAATCGAATACATTTTGTTTGATTAAATTTCAGTCGGCAATACAAATAGCTGATCTTTTGATCTGTTGATCTGTTGATCTATTCTCTAATTAGTTATAAGTTCTATAGACTACCCTTTCTAACATTAGGAATTCAATAAAACAAAATTTTAACACTTGTGAAAGAGGACTTGGCAGTTGCCCTGCTTGCAAATGCAATAACACCCAAAAGACGCATGTAAAATACAGGGCTCAGTATACCTTTCTCCTTAATCATCTACTGTTCCGAAAACGCAAATACGAACTGCTGAAAATTTATACTCAAATTATGAAGATTGTATAGCGTAAATCATAATCATAATATTCAGGTGTTTTTACATTATCAACATTTTTTTATTCAGCAGATAACTAAATAAAATACGTGTTATCAATAATGTGCTATGTATTTGTCTCTTTATTAGTAAATTTGAACTTTTTCGTACTAGTTTGAGAAAAACGTGTAGTATGTATGTTGACAGATCCTTTGCCAAAAAGTATTGCGTCAAACTTTCGTGCCGTTGTTTGATTCTCGTGATTGAATAAGGACGACCGCGCATAATCACATACGTTTTTACAGATAACGATTATGCTGAAAATTAGTTTTCACAGTGAGATCCTTATTACAAACCTAGTAAAAGAGGGACGAAAGATACCAGAGGGACAGTCAAACTCATAAATCGAAAATAAACTGACAACGCCATGGCTAAAAATGAATAACGACGAAAACGATCAGCAGTACACAAAACCCAACAGATTTTATAAATATTTGCAATAACGTGCCACTAACCATATGTATTTTGTTTAGACACGGGATTATTTAAATTTGAACTTTCCTGTAAAATTTTCGATCTTTTTGAAGCTGAGTTTGCAAGTTTCAATTCCTACTAAGAAGTTTGTTCACGATATTTGGACGATGCTGCCATAGCACTATATGCACAAAGTAACAATCCTGCAACTTTTTGCCGCCTGTTTTGTGAATCACTTTGCAAACGATTAGACATGACAATGTCGAGTTCGAACCGAATTTATTGATGAGTCGTAATGTTTCACTTTGTAGTATAAAATTTTATCCGAAAAACTCAATTGCACTCAAGTCCTGTGTTCCCCGGAAGTTTATGCAGATCTTACTCCGCATATTGCACATGTCGTGTTTCTCTTGTAAGTACTCACACATGGATAAAATTTCTTCGGCAGGTCACATGTGAGGAAAAGAGGACGAATTTACGATTACGACAATTGGAACATATTCGTCGTCATCTGTGAAACAAATAATGCATACCGGTCAACCAACTCGAGATGGTGTCCGTAAATTTTCGAAGAGAGGATTCCATCTTCACCCATTGGTACTCTTAGTTTTAATGATTCCTTATAAAGAGAAACCCTTTATCAAAGAAATCATGATAGGTAATGCAAGCTCTTAAATATCGTATCAGTTGAGAGATACATAGTTCATACTTTAATGCGCTGCTAGAATGTTGCTACATATATAAATATATATAAAAATAGTAGAAAAGTCATAATTGGGAAGCTAAATAATTTTCTTTTGTCATTAAGTTTTGTTATGAGCCGATCCTCATAGTCAATTTGAAATAGACAATGGGATAGATGCGTTAAACATAGTCACCGAGCTTTGATAATGCTAGTTTCTAATCAAAATGAACACCGGTCGACGATAAAGTTTGGGATACATTCTGTAAATAAGTGAGGTAAATCTTTTTGTTAACTGAGAAGATTTCTCATATCGTTTGTTGTCCAAATAATTATAAAATTGCCTTTCAATACTATCATTGTCATATTCCCGAATATAACTCTTGTACTGCACGTGAATTTACATTGCTGTGCGACGTGTCTCGGTGTTTTATACATCAAACATTCATGTATTTATTAGGTCTTTCCACTTTTCTGTGGAAAGACCTATTGTTTTTCTTCTGATTATTTTTTTTTTCTTCCGCCTAATTTTGTTCTTGCGATAAACATTTGTTTCGCAATATGTCGCTTAGATATTTTGTATATGATATGGAACAGTTTATGCGCTTTTGAAATTTACCCTGCGTAAATGAATACTTTTCTTTGTAGGAGTTATCTCCCCAAACACTGTTTTCCTTGTTATCGCATCTCCTTCGCAACCGTAAAAGATTATGACAAATTTATTTTACAAAATTGCTCGTTATATCCTTCGCATGATTTGTCCTATTTTGACCGAAGCGATATGACCGCTCCATATGAGAGTTATTTCCCCTTATGCATCTGATATAAGTGATATGAATTTCTATCTTATAGATCATAAGTGATAGAGACCTAGGATCTTTTGATTTGAGGTCCTTGGTCCCAAAAAATGAAAATTAGGTCAAGGTCAAAGGTCAAGGTCATATTCTTATATTTGAATTTGGCTTATTTTCACTTATATTCAAAGACTGTATAAGATATCAACAAATTATTTTTACTAAATTGTTAGTTGCGACATGTCGTAAGATGTAAATTTTGATTGCAAGCGTACGTTGAATGTAAAAGGGAGTTTTCTCCCCTCTTGTATTTAAAAATACGCGTTTGGTGATATAACTCATTAACTAAATATAATTAAGACCTATGGTCTTTTGATTTGAGGTCCTTGGTTTATGACCTTGAAATTGATCTCAAGGTCATAGCTTAATTTGACGTTCTAGATTTTGACCTTTGATTTTATTCTATATGTATACATGATAAATATATCCAACTTTTAGAAAAAGGTATCAAACCATTTAACCTTGAAAAAAAACAACCGGAAGTGACCTTTTGTAAACCGGAAGTAGCTATTTTTTTGTACTTTATTAATATAAAAGTATATAGAACCAGATATTTTTGGAATCAGTGTCAAGTAAATATTCAAATATAATCGGAAGTAACATTTTTCAAACCGGAAGTAACAAATTATCTCCCTTATTTAAAAAAAAATGTATGGAAACAATATATTTTTGGAATCAGTTTACTAGGAGCTATCATTTGACGATTGAAATGACATTTTAAACTTAGTTTCACAACTTTTCATATCAAAATACATTGTTTTGATGGAAAGACCTTCAATTGTTCTCTGAACAATTGGTTTTTAATTTTTGATGTTTCTGTTATGGTTTCGGTTTGATAATCTGTTATGTCTTATCCATTGTTATCGTTTGTAGTTTAAAAATTATATAATTATTTTTCTTTATCATCTTTGTCGTGAAATGTTTTGAATGAATATCGTATTTTTGTTTTTTACAAAATTTGAGATTGCATGTTTTTACAAGCGCTCACTGTTTCTGATATCCTGTGGTCGTTGATGTAATATGTTCGTTGTTGTTCTCTGGTTTGTGTCGACTATTATATCACTTGTTTGTGCGTTTCTCTGTTATAAATTTTCTTGTGTGTTTGTGTTGAATTTCTGTAACGTAGTGTTTTAATTTTTTTTTAACATCGTCATAAAGCGGGAGGGTTGTCATGCCATTATACCACAATTAAACCAGGCTAAACCCACCATGTTTGCGTTAAATGTCCTGTACCAAGTCAGGAATGTGGCAGTTGTTATCAAATAGTTCGTTTCTATGTGTGTTGGCGTTTGATTTTGTTACACTTTGGTGTTCCGTTGTTTTCTTCTTATATGCTTATAGATAATGTTTTCCCCTCGGCTTTAGTTTTTAACCCAGATTTGATTTTTTCGCAATCGATTGATGACTTTTGAATACCGGTATACTACTGTTGCCTTTATTTTGCAGAGTTTTACTTAGAATATCTACCAAGAGGTTATTTGTTGGGTCTTTATGTTTTTTTGCCAAAACAGTCATTAGTAACAGTAAACGTAACATAGTCAGTAAAAAAGCATCCTTTTTTATTATTGCGTCTTATGGACATGCTACGTAACACAAACATATACAAGTTTTGTGAGCAATGCACTCAGGCAAAGTTGGCCTTGTATTAATTTTGCTATTAACTTTCGGTTCTTTTTGGTCTTATATTTCGGTTCAATATTTGGCTTTCAAATGTTCGGTTTGAACGTTCATAATGAAGGCAAATCCAGAAAAGCGCATCAAACGCATTAAGATTTTAAAGAAAGTGCTGTTCTCAGTTCTAAGCAAATAAGGCAATACCAGAACTCGGCTTTCTCCTCAAGGTGCTGGTAAACATAACTAAATTTCTGCTAAGTTGTTCTTTTTCAATAGTTAAAACTTTTGATCAGCTGGTCAATTGTACCTAAATTTTTATTTTCTTTCTTTGTTTTATACATTGACTAGTAAATACGTAGTTTTCAAGAGGGTATCAAGAAAATAATTATTATCTAACATTCTATCATGATATTTGAAACGTCCTTTAGCAATCAATGAGGTTTTTACGTATAAATTTCTTTTCAAATTTTGTTTATTCATGATTTCACTTTAAAATCATTAAAACCACACGTGATTGTTTCGGGAGGTAATTTAGACTAGACTTCCCCGTATTTAATTTCTTGTATGGAATTCTTAATAGATTGTCTTTGTTACAGTTAGTGACCATATAAAAAAATCATATTCGAATGCATTATCATTTACAATATATGATTTATATCTTGAACTTTAAACTTCCGAAAGAAAATAGAAAAAAAGAGAGAGAGAGAAAGAGAGAAATTCTATGAAAAATTAAGCAACGGTCATGTGCTTTCTTCACTCCATCAGTCTATTTCATTTCTATCTTCTATTTGACCTGATGGTAACGTTTTTAAAAGTAAGCTTGAGGAATGTTCATCATTGATAGACAATTTTTTGGAACCTGTGATACTCTTGTCAATTAACAACGAATGAAGACATATGCATTGCAAAGGAACTTTGAATTTTTGGTCCTTTGATACTATGGACATGTTCAAATGTCGACGAAACTTCATCACAAAGAAATACACAATGAACCTGATATTTGTTATAATTTGTTTTATCATTTAACAAAAAAAAAACCTCTGCCATGAACACATTGAATTAAGTTCGAAAGTAGAACAATCTACCAAGTTGTTGGCATACCCTGATATAGTATTTGACCATTGTATTTTATTATAAAGGATATGTGGGATTTCCATTTTGATATAGTAGCTATAACTTTATATTTGAAAATAATTGAACATATATACGTCTAAATGTTTGTTTCTTATGCACTGCAAGTTATGTTTTAATCGCACCGATGCAGTCGTGAAGGCGAGATTTGTGGTTGTTGTTTATGTCAGCGTAGTTTCTTTATTCTATCATTTGAAAGAATGTCACTAATGATAAATCAATGCATTTTGGTATGCTGTTGTTATTAGGAATGACATATCCAATTCCCACGAATATATTATTGCCGGGAACCTTTAGTCATGTTGCATTGACCTTTGTGTGCTTGATGTTCCTTTGCTCAGTATACAAAACATAACTAAACTATCTTATATAAATGATAGATTACTGATAGGAAAGGATGTATTCATGACATTATATCATTATACACACTCACAACGCGTCTTTTAAGACACAAACAAATCAAAGCGATTATCAAAACCCAACACCCAAAACAATTCTCAACTTTAAAACTAATGAAGGATACACCGACAACTCATGATTTTGCTTATAAAATTATGTAAGATATATATAAAAATAAAAGATGTGATATGATTGTCAATGAGACAACTCTCCACAAGAGACAAAAATGACACAGAAATTAACAACTATTGGTAACTATACGGCCGTCAACAATGAACAAAGCCCATACCGCATAGTAGTCAGAGCTATAAAAGGCCCCGAAATGACAATGTAAAACAATTCAAATGAGAAAATTATGCAAGTTAGATTTTTTATATCATTTAAATCCTTTTATTTATTAACCATGAGTAAAGACGTGACAAAATATACACATGGAAAAAAGCATTGCAACACCAAATTGAAATTGAAATTAAAAAAACACTCTTTATTTTTTTTATATGTAATTTGTTATAATAGAACTAGTTAAACATTTTTTGAGTTTGATCAATAATTATTGACTCGATGAGTTCTTATCTGCACATGCAGCTACTGTACTCGTAAACAGCAAAACAGGTGTTTTTATCCTCATTGTTTTCAACACTTTAAATAACCAAGTTTATAAAGTTATGTGATTAACACATTGTAATGGGTCCTCCACAACTCTTAACCGCAGCAAGATGGCAGATTATCAGCATGGGAGAAACAGGAATGTCGCTGTGACAACCGCACGTATTGTTGGTCATCACCATTTCACTATTAGTCGTTTTGAGAATAGAATCAGGCAATAAACGATGTTAAAGACTATCCGAGATCAAAAAGACCCCCTATGCCATCTGCTAGGGACAATCAAGCATAATGAAGCTTGGTCAGAAAGAAACCCATTGCATACAATACAATCCTAAAATGAGAGTGGTGGGCACACAGGAGCCTTGTAACAAATATTGTTCGAGATCGACTCATCGCTTCTGGTTATCGTGCGATAAAACCATTTCGGGGACCTTTGCTTACGAACAGACACACAGTTGCCCTTATCCAATGTAGTGCAGAGCTCGCCATAGTTGGAAATTAGCATCGTGGAGGAAGATCCGTTGTTCCAATGGAATTCAGTTTATCTTCCTTGGCCCGATCGTAGCACGGATTTGAACAATATCGAGCATATATGGGACATTTTTGGGCGTAATGTGCGCGAAAGGACACCCCAGTCCAAACACGTGATGAAATAAACAATGCCCTTCATCAGAAATGGTTGCTGCTACCTTAGCAACAAATTGGTCGATTTATGGCAGGAATCAGAAGACGTAAAGTGGAGGTTAACCGTTTGAATTGAGGCTGCGCACAAAGTACTAATTCTTTGGCGTATAACGATCAACCATGATGTGAACAATCATCTTAAGATCAATTTTGAAATGTCTGACATTGTAAAGTTCGACTACAGTAAAAGTTGTAAAATGCAGTTTTTCGTACAAAAAACACTTCATTTTGTTATTAAAATTGTGGTTAGATAAATCATTTTTTTTCAAACATTTTTTGTTCGTTAAAATGCCAATGTAATCATAAACTATGTTTCAATATTATTTTACAAATATTTTATCATATTCCATCCAAAATAAAAGGCTGATTTTCAAGTTTTAAAAAATCAAGGTGTTGCAATACTTTTTTCCATGTGTATACATGAATGGCGAATATTTTTAACTAGACCAAAGTATACAGCATGTAAAATATTTTAATTAAAGTCTTTTGTTTTATTTTCATTGACACGAAATTTGTCTTGGGATTTTACTGGGACAAATTTACAAACAAAAGATTGTTTAGTTTAAAGCTATCAAATGTTTTGGCTCATAATTACAAGCAACCACAGGAGGGATTCAGAATTTTTAGTAAAATAAATGTTATATACATTTCAAGAAACACATAAGTTTGTCAAATGTAAAATGTAGGTATTTACAGGATTAAGGTCTATTTAAAAAGTTTTAACAAACAGAAATACATGTTTAGTTATGTATAAAACTATTTAAAAATCAGAGTCAATACCGATAAATACCATATAAATGGAACCAATAGGCTTTAGAACTATGATTATCAACGGAGTTTACTTCTGGCATATCTTGTTAAGAAAAAGCAACTGATTTTTTTTAATTTTAATGTTGGAACGTAATTTTGTTAGACTTGTGAACTGGCATGAACATTCGAATTTTTTTTGATAAAAATATACTGTTTTGGAATAAGGAAACTTTACTATAAAAAATTAAGTCATGAAAAAGATTCCTTGGCCAGATTTTGGTTTATATTAGTTCTTTTTTTGTTCATTACTTATTTTGAAATTTATCAGTTTTTTAATCGTTGTATTAGTTTTTGGACAAATGTTCTCGGCTGAAAAATCACTATGAAACTTTTATTGTCGAAATGCGCATCTGGTGTAATAGAATTGACCCTGTCAATGAAAGTAATTTCATCTTTACAAAGAGTTATCTATCAAGTTTTCAGTATATACTTTTTACACAAAGTGTAAACTGAAAACTTGATAGATAACTAGAAAATGATACTATACTCCTAAACGAAAACGGATAAATAAAGGCAACAGTAGTATACCGCTGTTCAAAAGTAATAAATTGATCGAGAGAAAACAAATCCGGGTAACAAACAGAAGAAAACGCATCAAATTTAAGAATTAAACAACGAAACAACAAAACAAGTGCAACAATAAACAAACGACAATGCCACAAACATAGACACGAACTATTAGATAACAACTGCAATATTTCTGACTTGGAACTGGACATTTAAAGAAAAAAATGGGGGATTGAACCTGGTTTTGTGGCTTGCGCGCTTTAAAGCAATGTCAAAATATAAGTCCAAATAAATGCAAGAACACCCAAAACAGAGAAATTCATAAAATAATATAATAATAATTGAGAATGAAAATGGGGAATGTGTCAAAGAGACAACAATCCGACCATAGAACAGACAACAGCAGAAGGTCACCAACAGGTCTTCAATGCAGCGAAAAATTCCCGCACCTGGAGGCGTCCTTCAGCTTGCCCCTAAACAAATATATATACTAGTTTAGTGATAATGAACGCCATACTAAACTCCAAATTGTACACAGGAAACTGAAATTAAAAATAATACAAGACTAACAAAGGCCAGAGACTTGGGATAGGCGCAAAAATGCGGCGGGGTTAAACATGTTTATGAGATCTCAACCCCTTATACCTCTAGCCAGTGTAGAAAAGTAAACGCATAACAATACGCACATTAAAATTAAGTTCAAGAGAAATCCGAGTTAATAGTACATTTCGACATGTTAACCATAGAATAAGAACGAATAACTAAAATTTATATAGGTAACAATGTAACTTTATAAAGTTACATGGGCGCAGCTATTTGTGAAGGAAACATGACATTGAGATAAAAATAGCTGGCTATCTGTGATTGGTTGCTATATCATTATATATTTTACCCCTGTAAAGCATTATGAATAAATTTTAATGCAAGCAGAAATTTGTCCTCAAATGTTTATGATCAAATATTTTTTTTATTTTGATCAAAATTAGGGAAACTTTCTGCGAAATCGTAACGTTTCGTTAAAAAAATCAAAAATTCACCACGAAAAGCCACTGGACCAAAAATATCAAAGTGGGGTAAAATCACAAATAGATATCGAGCTACAGTTACACAACAGCAGTTTTTCCATCAATAGTTTATTAAAAACGCTATTTAAGGAGATAATGCTTAAAATAGCATTGCCGGCAATTGGACCAACATTTAGTACTTTATAAGGACAGTACACAAAAAACAGCCTAGTAGAATTACAAATTGTGTGTGTCAAACGAATGCATCAACGTCCCAGGTAAATTTCAAAAAAATTGGATATATTTAAAGATTAGGTTTCTAATTATGTTATTTGATTATTTTATTACAATATAAAACAGTGTGATGAGGAAGAACGAACGAAATCGACAATACACGTTTTACGGCCAACATCAAGAATATGTTGATTGATTCGATATTTCTGTGTCTCAACCTACAAGCAAAACATTTTCGCAGTACAACATTTAGATCTTTGAATGCCATTATCGACATGTGTAACATGAACATTAGTTTCCAAAAAAATTGACATGGTTTATTTTTAATGATTTTGAAACTCATTAAATGTAATTTTTTTAACACGTTTTACTTAAATCATGTTAGCCATATAAAATTTGCAATAGACTTACTGTTGAATATTTGACCCTTATTGTAATAAAGTCCTGTAATATACGGGTTTTATTTCTATGTCTTGTATTTGTATAGTTTATGAAAGGGAGACACTTTTTTGATAAAAAAATAAATAAATAAAAAAAATAAAAATAGAAAATCGGTCGACTTTTTCGTGATTTTTTTATCGTGAATTTGTTAACTGCCTATGTGTTTGTGTTTGAACTTTTGATTTTGTCATTTAATTAGGGACTTTCCGTTTTGAATTTTCCTCCGCGTTCGGTATTTTTGTGCGTCTACTATTAATATGCTGACATGAAAAATGCAAATACATACACTGTAGTCCGGCCAGCTTTTTTATTTAAAATAATAACTTAAATGTGTACCTGTTTCCACGTAAAAAAAACATGCATATATTATAACTTGTCACTCTCTTTATGTTGCTCTTTCTACGTTTCTGTTATTCTTGATATTTTATTATGCAATATCTGAACATTTGACTGTCTATTGTGTAGCCAATAAGTATGTATGGGTCACTTTTGGGCGTAATGTGCGCGAAAGGACACCCAGTCCAAACACGTGATGAAATAAACAATGCCCTTCATCAGAAATGGTTGCTGCTACCTTAGCAACAAATTGGTCGATTTATGGCAGGAATCAGAAGACGTAAAGTGGAGGTTAACCATTTGAATTGAGGCTGCAAAGTACTAATTCTTTGGCGTATAACGATCAACCATGATGTGAACAATCATCTTAAGATCAATCTTGAAATGTCTGACATTGTGAAGTTCGACTACAGTAAAAGTTGTAAAATGCAGTTTTTTGTACAAAAAACACTTCATTTTGTTATTAAAATTGTGGTTAGCTAAATCTTTTTTTTTTCAAACATTTTTTGTTCGTTAAAATGCCAATGTAATCATAAACTATGTTTCAATATTATTTTACAAATATTTTATCATATTCCATCCAAAATAAAAGGCTGATTTTTCAAGTTTTAAAAAATCAAGGTGTTGCAATACTTTTTTCGATGTGTATTCATGAATGGCGAATATTTTTAACTAGACCAAAGTATACAGCATGTAAAATATTTTAATTAAAGTCTTTTGTTTTATTTTCATTGACACGAAATTTGTCTTGGGATTTTACTGGGACAAATTCACAAACAAAAGATTGTTTAGTTTAAAGCTATCAAATGTTTTGGCTCATAATTACAAGCAACCACAGGAGGGATTCAGAACTTTTAGTAAAATAAATGTTATATACATTTCAAGAAACACATAAGTTTGTCAAATGTAAAACATAGGTATTTACAGGATTAAGGTCTATTTAAAAAGTTTTAACAAACAGAAATACATGTTTAGTTAAGAATTGAATGCTTCTTTTTGTAACTTTATTGGGGTGTAAAAGCGTTGACCGAAGTACATTTTGTATGAAGCGCGGAAGCGCTTCATTCTAAAAATGTGCGCACGGTCAACGCTTTTACAACCCTATAAAGTTTAAAAAAGAAGCATTCAATACTTATAATTACATTTTTTTAGCTATAATCATGAAAACACGAATTTTATATATCTTTTTATTTAATTCACCTGTGCACTTTATTGTTGGACCACGTGTTATCATGAATGAAAAGTTGTATTGAGCAATGCAACTGCTTACGGAATAACACGTGATGTGCATTTAGCCAATCAAACTAAAGTATTACAATGAAACATACATCTAATGTAATTATTTATGTATAAAACTATTTAAAAATAGTCAATACCGATAAATACCATATACATGGAACCAATAGGATTTAATTAGAATTATGATTATCAACGGAGTTTACTTCTGCCATATCTTGTTAAGAAAAAATCAACAGATTTTTTTTAAAATTTAATGTTGGAACGTAATTTTGTTAGACTTGTGAACTGGCATGAACATTCGAATTTTGTTTGATAAAAATATACTGTTTTGGAATAAGGAAACTTAACTATAAAAAGTTAAGTCATGAAAAAGATTCCTTGGCCAGATTTTGATTTATATTAGTTCTTTTTTTGTTCATTACTTATTTTGAGTTTTATCAGTTTTTTAATCGTTTTATTAGTTTTTGGACAAATGTTCTCGGCTGGAAAGTCACAGAGAAACTTTTATTGTCGAAATGCCCATCTGGTGTAATAGAATTGACCCTGTCAATGAAAGTAATTACATCATTACAAAAAGTTATCTATCAAGTTTTCAGTATATACTTTTTACACAAAGTGTATACTGAAAAGTTGATAGATATCTAGAATACGATACTATACTCCTAAACGAAAACGGATAAATAAAGGCAACAGTAGTATACCCTGTTCAAAACTAATAAGTTGATCGAGAGAAAACAAATCCGGGTTATAAACAGAAGAAAACGCATCAATTTTAAGAAGAAAACAACGAAACAACAGAACTAGTGCAACAATAAACAAACGACAATGCCACAAACATAGACACGAACTATTAGATAACAACTGCAATATACCTGACTTTGAACTGGACATTTAAAGAAAAAAATGGGGGATTGAACCTGGTTTTGTGGCTTGCGCGCTTTAAAGAAATGTCAAAATATAAGTCCAAATAAATGCAAGAACACCCAGAACAGAGAAATTCATAAAATAATATAATAATAATTGAGAATGGAAATGGGGAATGTATCAAAGAGACAACAATCCGACCATAGAACAGACAACAGCAGAAGGTCACCAACAGGTCATCAATGCAGCGAAAAATTCCCGCACCTGGAGGCGTCCTTCAGCTTGCCCCTAAACAAATATATATACTAGTTCAGTGATAATGAACGCCATACTAAACTCCAAATTGTAATCAGGAAACTGAAATTAAAAATAATACAAGACTAACAAAGGCCAGAGACTTGGGATAGGCGCAAAAATGCGGCGGGGTTAAACATGTTTATGAGATCTCAACCCCTTATACCTCTAGCCAATGTAGAAAAGTAAACGCATAACAATACGCACATTAAAATTAAGTTCAAGAGAAATCCGAGTTAATAGTACATTTCGACTTGTTAACCATAGAATAAGAACGAATAACTAAAATTTATATAGGTAACAATGTAACTTTATAAAGTACATGGGCGCAGCTATTTGTGAAGGGAACATGACATTGAGATAACAATAGCTGGCTATCTGTGATTGGTTGCTATATCATTATATATTTTACCCCTGTAAAGCATTATGAATAAATTTTAATGCAAGCAGAAATTTGTCCTCAAATGTTTATGATCAAATATTTTTTTTATTTTGATCAAAATTAGGGAAACTTTCTGCGAAATCGTAACGTTCACCACGAAAAGCCACTGGACCAAAAATATCAAAGTGGGGTAAAATCACAAATAGATATCGAGCTCCAGTTAAACAACAGCAGTTTTTCCATCAATAGTTTATAAAAACGCTGTTTAAGGAGATAATGCTTAAAATAGCATTGCCGGCAATTGGGCCAACATTTAGTACTTTATAAGGATAGTACACAAAAAACAGCCTAGTAGAATTACAAATTGTGTGTGTCAAACGAATGCATCAACGTCCCAGGTAAATTTCAAAAAAATTGGATATATTTAAAGATTAGGTTTCTAATTATGTTATTTGATTATTTTATTACAATATAAAACAGTGTGATGAGGAAGAACGAACGAAATCGACAATACACGTTTTACGGCCAACATCAAGAATATGTTGATTGATTCGATATTTCTGTGTCTCAACCTACAAGCAAAACATTTTCGCAGTACAACATTTAGATCTTTGAATGCCATTATCGACATGTGTAACATGAACATTAGTTTCCAAAAAAATTGACATGGTTTATTTTTAATGATTTTAAAACTCATTAAATGTAATTTTTTTAACACGTTTTACTTAAATCATGTTAGCCATATAAAATTTGCAATAGATTTACTGTTGAATATTTAACCCTTATTGTAATAAAGTCCTGTAATATACGGGTTTTGATTCTATGTCTTGTATTTGTATAGTTTATGAAAGGGAGACACTTTTTTGATAAAAAAAAAAAAAAAATAAAAAAAATAAAAATAGAAAATCGGTCGACTTTTTCGTGATTTTTTGTATGCACTGATCGTGAATTTGTTAACTGCCTATGTGTTTGTGTTTGAGCTTTTGATTTTGTCATTTAATTAGGGACTTTCCGTTTGGAATTTTCCTCCGCGTTCGGTATTTTTGTGCGTCTACTATTTATATGCTGACATGAAAAATGCAAATACATACACTGTAGTCCGGCCAGCTTTTTTATTTAAAATAATAACTTAAATGTGTACCTGTTTCCACGTAAAAAAAACATGCATACATTATAACTTGTCACTCTCTTTATGTTGCTCTTTCTACTTTTCTGTTATTCTTGATATTTTATTATGCAAATTCTGAACATTTGACTGTCTATTGTGTAGCCAATAAGTATATCTTAGACCTTGGTGTACCTATTAGTATCTGTTATATAGTTCAGTTTGTATTTTGTAAAAGAATTAGAGTGGTCTTTTGAAAATTATGTTTCAATTTCTTAACTCTATATAGCTACACGTTTTGAACATCGCATTTAATTAATGACGCATATAATCTAGTCTTAAATATCATGCATGTAGTTTCTGACAGAACGTCTTGGTCACAGTTAAATAACTGTAACTTAATGCATATTGCTTTGTCTAATATAAGTAAAAAAAAGCTGATCTGATGATATATTTTTTATACTGTCTAGTGTTAAGTTCTAAATACTACCCCTTTTGATCTTGGATGATAAACCAGAAGTTACCATTGAACAAAACAGTAACGATGGGACTGGTCAGTTAACATTGTCTTGACTGGTAATAGATACTATGAGAAAGAAGTATCTGTAATATAAAGAGTCAAGTATAAGTAATTCAAAATTAAATATAACGCACACATATATGAGCTGTTGGACTTTATTGCATGAAATGCAAGGCATTTGTAGAAAATCATAGTGATTGTCAGGTATTTTTACACTATCAGTATTTTCGAATACATGAGTCCACAGTCTGACATTTTAACGCGGAAGATCTTAATTCACCCTTTTAAACTCACCGTTAATTAATTAACACAAGGGGAATAGAAGAGCATACAATAACAAGAATGTGTCCCCAGTACACGAATGCCCCACTCGCACTATCATTTTCTATGTTCAGTGGACCGTGAAATTGGGGTAAACCCTCTAATATGGCATTAAAATTAAAAAGATCATATCATAGGGAACATGTATACTAAGTTTGAAGTCGATTGGACTTCAACTTCATCAAAAACTACCTTGACCAAAAACTTTAACCTGAAGCGGGACAGACGGACGAACGAACGGACGGACGGACGAACGGACGCACAGACCAGAAAACATAATGCCCCTCTACTATCGTAGGTGGGGCATAAAAATTAGTTTTGGAATCTCTTAATAACACATGAGAAATTCTGAAAACAAGGTGTCTAAGTATGTAAACGTATGACTAAAATTGAGAATTTTTGTTAGTTTATTCTTTTTTTAATGATCAGTAATTTGTAACAGTGAAAGAGTTAACCTGGCCTTTATAAATAAATTTTGATCAGCTGGTCAACTGTTAGTAATCAAATCTTCGACTGTTCTTTTCTTTCATGGTCATATATGTATGTTGTATATGGACATATGTATAGGAAAATCTCTTTTTTAGAAAAAGTTCTATTACTATGTTTAAACTTGCTTTAATAGTCAATAGTTTAACACATCGAATCCATTAATTTCTAAGCAGATTTAAAGCTAGAATTTTCTGCATTCAATTTCTTGTTAATGCAGAATGTTCAGTATTTTTGTCGATTGTACAATCAATAACAAAAATAACAAAAGATGTTCTATTTCTTTGACTCAAACCTTTTTTATTTTTTATGTTTTATGTTTTATGTTTTATGTTTTATGTTTTATGTTTTATGTTTTACGTTTGTCAGTTTGTATTATTGAGTTCTTTTGCTTTCAACTTGAACAATAATGTTTGACGTGGTTGTCTTGAATGTGCATGGATAAAAGAGAGGCAAACGATACCAAAAAGAAAATCAAGAGCACAAATCAAAAACTGACGACGCCCTGGACAAAAAAGAGAAAGGACTAAAAGACCAAAAGACAAACATTACATATAACAAAACAAAAAGAACATATAATTGAAAAACGCAAACTCAACCAAAAACCGGATGTGATCGTAGGTTCCCCCGAAGCGTAAGTAGATAATCAGGATTAGTGTTTCTATAAGTAAAGTAGCTATTCAATATATATTTCTCATGATAACAAATATATAATAGGTCCTATCGTTCGTTATAGTTGAAGAAGAAAAATATCTAAAAAGGTTAGCATGAATGTTCTGTTATTTAAAGTAGGCGTAAAATATTGATCAGTTATAGCGAAAGCTTTAAAATGTTAACGTTTATATATTTTAATGTTTTAGATATAAGATTGATCATAAAGTTCAATTCATTGTAATGAAGTCTAGAAAAAGATGGGCATTCGTACTCCTATGGCTATCTGTAGAGATGAAATGA
The DNA here is from genome assembly GCF_963676685.1 of Mytilus edulis. Classification (NCBI taxonomy): domain Eukaryota; kingdom Metazoa; phylum Mollusca; class Bivalvia; order Mytilida; family Mytilidae; genus Mytilus; species Mytilus edulis. The sequence goes on from NC_092345.1 coordinate 51,829,329, forward strand.
AAATACATAAGCATTCTTGCATGGCCGGGTAGAATTTGGACGTTTAATCCAATGATTCACGATGTGCGAGTGGAATATCTGGTATGCAAAAGAATCACTGTATTTTAATCTATCTTCATATTATATAGATTTTTTTAAAATCTTAAATCCCGGTGCACACACTCTAAAGTCCCAAATTTGCAATCCCAAATCAGTTAATGCAAATAACATTATTAAGTTCGACGCGCCCATCTAGAATAATCTCGCCATGAACGCCCAAACCAAAACATTTCAAATCTAAGGATATTTAAATATAAATAATTATTTGGAGTTATATGACCGAAAGTGAAGTAAAACGAACGACTAAAATCACACAAGGTCGGCCTGAGACTGAGAGAAACCCTGACATTCGATTCTTCATTTTTGAACGTGCTATTTTACTAGTAAAAGTACATTACTATAACTTTGACTAAATGTTTGAGATGACCTTTACCTCATGTACATTTTGTACAATAACTTTTCTTTATTTATATATGATATGGTCCTCTGACAGTTCACATGGTTTTTTTTACTTCAGGTTACTTAAAACTATTCAGAACGTACCTTATATATACAATACTAGTAGTGTAAATATCTACATGAAAAATTAAGCAGTGGAAGTAAACAAACATGAATTAATAAAAATTCTTAGTTTGCAATTGATACATAAATTTTGGATGACATAGAAAACAATACACAAACACGTATGTCTTTAAAGTTAAAACACAAACAAACAAAGAATCGACAAAAAACAACAACACATTTTAATAAAACAGCCCGGTATGGAAATATATGCCGATAATACACGATTTCGCTACATAACTATGACTATGCAAGATATAATGCATGACTGAACTTATTATAACGTTTAAACACTATTGTGTTCTGTCCTTGAGATTAGTAGAAATATGATAAATGACGAATATAGATATAGACAAAATGCATATAGCATGTAAATTATTTTAATTAAAGTCTTTTGTTTTATTTTCAATGACACAAGCTTTTTCTTGGGATTTTTACTGGGACAATATTTAACACAGAAGGTTGTTTAGTTTAAAGTATTCAAAATCTGAGTTAATGACTAGCATTACCTTGTTAACAGTCTTATTATGTGTAAGATACAGATATTTCTTGTTGTTTGTTTGGAGTGATGGTTATACATTTTTTACATATTATTTGTCAGAAAGAATCAACAATATATTTACGAATATTCAATAAGGAAAGCAAATAAGACAATCATCCATTTAAGACCAAAGGGTAAAATGTGAACATATTAGAAGAGCGCACCTTATATATATGTAACAATGAGCAAAACATATGCATTTAACAAGGTCCCCTAATGAAAACAGATATTTCAAATAAGAATAACAACGGTCTTACATTTGCTATAACAATAAGAATATAGCAAAAACTATCCACTACAGAACCCAATGACATCCACTTGATTTCAATCTTCTGGCTTGAACCAAGCATGTAAATAATAGAGAGGGTTAATAATACTCGTTAGCGTTTAAACCTCTTTTAAGCTGGGGTCACACATTCACGATTTTTACTGCCGTCCTTGACAGGACCATTTCCGATTAAAATTTATTTAAAGTCTGATCAAGATCCTATGAATCGTGGATGGAAGTTCAAACTTTAATTAAAATTTGTAAAAAAAAAAATTAATCACGACAACAATCAGATATTGTTCAGGAAGCGTCGATCTTCAACTGTTTCCAAGCGAATTTATCCCGATAATCCCGTTCTAAATCCGCTTCTAATCCGATTTGTATCTTCCGCCGGGTAAAATTCGACCGAGTCTGTCACGACTGCGTCCCGATTCTACCGAATGTAATCCGACAGAGATCAGATAGTGACAAGATAGTGAACCGACGCTGACGGAAGTTATCCGTTCGAAAACTGTCGGCATACTCGGGATGATCAGGTACTGTCGGAACGTAATCCTATCACGGTACGCTCTATCGCATTGCAAACGGCTTTGTCTGGTCTCAGTCGTATTGTATTCTGTAATTGTCGGGACTCTGACGTGGGTATCATTTACGAATTTAGAATTAATAACGGGACTGTTTCGGAACGGTTTCGGCAAAAACGGTTCGCAATCGACAAGATCTGGATGCAATCTGGACAAATTTCTCCAGATCATTCCCGTTCCACAGGACACCGTCCCGAATACACAGAACATTGTTAGGAATTCGATCCTATACAGCAGAATCTGTCACGACATAGGAACGATTGTTATCCGACTAGACAAAATCGGCTGACTTTCCCCGAATGTTACGGGACGCACCTAACTGTCGGGATGCTTTGCCGAACTATTCGGACCCTTCCCGACCAGAAGGAATCTGTTACGAACTAAAAAGACTGCGTTCAGACAATAATAAGACATTCCAGATAATTGAGGATACTAATCCGACTTTTTCACTTTTCGTGTCGTATCGCTGTCTGATCTCAAACGGGAGAAATAATCGGCAATGTGTGAACCCCGCATTAACCCGGAACAGTGATATGTCAACCCAACATAGAAGCAAACTATTCAAAGTTTTGAATGGAAAGGACTGGATCGATCAGATCGATACTCAGCCAAAATCAAAAATAACAAAAAAAGGCAGGTGACATTAAATATCGATCAAAAGAAACTGTACTCACAATCTTTGATATTTAGATATGAGTAACAGCTTCACCAAACAAGATAGTTTTGCTACAAAATGAACAAAGACTGTGCAAATTTTCTTTTCGTATAGCTTTTGCTCATACTCATTTTGACAAAAATCTATTCATTTAATGGGCATTTAGTGGCGGAAGGGAGATGACTGTAAATCAAAATAACTAGAACATGTCTACCCACAAAAAAATTCTGACACATTCAAATCTCTCTCTTTATTTAAATTATTAATGGGAAAAAACCGCTTCAATACATGCATTTAACATAAGAATAATTGTTCATGATACTAATTAATAATCCCTTATTTGTTTAGATTGGCACATGTAGGATAGTGACATGTTGAACTTTATACTATTTTCAAATATTCTGCTTTTATCCTAAAATCCACGAGTTTTGCTGGTCGTATTTGTTCTTAACATTGATCAAAGCCGCGCCTGGGGTTTGCAGATGCTATAGGGTTCTTAATAATCTTTTGTACAATTTTACTCCACTCACTTATCCCTTACCAATTCATAACTCAGTCTAAAAGGAACAGATAATTTATTGGTATATTTTTATTATTAGTCTATATAATTAGTAAGTAGTGTGTGTGTGTATATATAGTTGAACTTCATGGTACAGATCATACAGACTAATTTTATATAAACATTATCAACATTAACATGATTGAGGAAAATGAGGTAAGATATGAGACATTTTTCATTTTTAATACTATTGTTGTTCTATATAGGAACTTTTAGTAAATATATAACTAATTTCCGCTTTATTGGGTTTTTGTACTTCCTTCTGTTGAAGACTATATAGGGACGAATATTTATTCTTGCGTATTTCACAACACAAATCATGGGAGGTATCGAAATATAAATCTTACAAAAACGGTTCGAAAAACGAAGTAAGGAGATATTTGACTCAGACTTAACGAGAAATATTACAAGAAGTAAACATCCATTTTATATGTAGGCGGTAAGGGATAAAACACTTCAAACGGAACTTTAATTCAACACTATATGTTTATAAAATAAAATATGGGTCAACTGTGTACATACTATATGTATTACCTGGATAAAAACCGGGTTGATAGTAGAAGCCCGATTTTAGATATAAGTGAATAATTTCAAGATATCATATAAAGTTAATAAATCAGTAGGGAGACTGGGGTTGAATGTGACACGGGTTGAATGAGACAGTGACTGTAAATCTTCCTTTAGAGAAGAAATTATGGCATATTTAGAAAGTTTTCGTGAAGTCTTTTTCAAATTGCAACGAGATAGAAATGGTTATGCCATAGAAGCGTTTTTGAAGATTTTATGAAGTAAATACTGAAAATCTAAGCCGTAAGTATTTTTTACGATCTTCGAAATGTTTTTTATGCTATTGATATTAATGATACCTTGTAAATAATCAAGATATATAAATGAAGATAAAAATCCGGGGCTCAACGTGTGATATCATATAAAATCCAAGTACAATAAGTTTCTCCACGCCTGATCGCCACGTGACCAAACTTCATAGGGGCAGGTTGATACAGCACAAACGGGGCAGGTTGTGACAACCTCAGACAAGTATATTGTGAGTCTTTTCGCCCATTAATTCCAATAAGAATTATTTTCAATCCAAATAAGGGATATACTCAAACAACATCTGACGTAAAACACTTTTGTTTCCGGTGTTTTTGTTTCAACGTAGGAGAAAACTAGACTGTTCAGTCAAAAAGACGTTCAATTGGACAGTGAGGAAAAGTTATGAAATAATGCAACATAAATACAATGTAACACAAAATGATATTTTCATTTGAGCAGCATCTGCTATATAAAACCTTATCCACAAATGGCAATGCAAACCACACTCAATCACATACCAACGCATCAGTATATCATTTAACTGCATTATGTATATATGGCATTATATATATATACTTAAAAGTCAGCATTTATATGTCCTGTAAGCTTTTTCATTCATCTTAAACAAAATAATTTTTAAAGAGTAATACCCTTTCAGTCCAACATTACATAGAAGTATGGTTGTATTTGAGCAGCATCTGCTAGTTTTTATATACTTTTACAATTATGTAATGGAGTTTTATATGACAGCACAAACGGTTCCTTTTTTTTTTTAATCTTCGTTCATATATATCTTGATTATTTTACAAAGTATTATTAATATTAATAGTATATTTTTTTTTCGAACATCGTAAAAGATAGCCACTGCTAAGACATTCACTATATGGCATTACCATGTCTGAAATGTCTCGCCTGCTTTCATTAGAATTGAATTTCATTCATATATAGATAAAGGAAGAAGTGGTGTGAGTGCTTCATTCATACACCGAATACAGTAGACTATTGCATATATTTCTATGGGCATCTGTGATCCGGACATGATAACTGATCCACGAAATGAGGTTGTCGGTTAACACTGTCTGAATGACATGTACACCTTGCAAGAATCCAATATACAAAATACCAAACATAGAAATTATCATACTATTAACTAAATATAAGTGCGGTATTTCATTTGACAAAACAGTTCCTTGACCATAAAAATGAGGTCGAGGACAAAGAATACATGACTGACGGAAAAGCTCTTACCATATCGTATTTCACGACGCGCAATACAAGGTATGACCCATCTAGTAGGTCTTCCACCTTCTGAAATTGTGACAAAGCATGTACATCTGAACATGTAAACAGGACTACCAGTACTATATGTATGTCACAACTTACCCCAACCTCTGTCTCAACGTACCCCGCACACGGGGTAGGTAGTGACATGCGACAACCCCCATTAAATCGTCAGATGTGACTTAAGAAATAGCTTTAGTGGATTCAAATCCTTTTTAAAATGTACACGAGATGTTTGTCTAGTTTGCTAGGTCTAGTGAGAAAGCTGCGTATAATTGATTAGTATATATAGACAAGAACATAAAAAGTGTCTCATTCAACCCCGGTCTCCCCTACCAAGTATGGAAAATGATAGTTGTTATCATTCGTTTGTGGCATAATTTCCCTAGCAGTCAAACGAAAATCTAAGGAAATAGATAATTTCTGAAAAATACCATTTCTCTCGTCCTAATCATTATACAGCATTACGTTGTCAAAGAGATGACAATTTATTTACACTTTGTAGCCGAAAATATGTATTTTTGATACATTTTGTTTTGATTCGTGATGCCAAATTGTTCGATTGGCCCCTTTTTCAAAACTCCAGGAAGAAGTATTAACGATAGCCATTAAACTGTTGTTATATATTTTTCAAACAAAGTAGTCTATGTGAGCTGAAAGAAATATTAAAATCCCTGGATGTTTGTAGTTGCACATCAAACAATTGAGATGATATCAAATGTTTAATAAGTCGTGCTTAAGTGATTTCCATACCTCGTTTTAATCTACCAAAGGAATAAACTGTTCCAAATTGCTCATTACTAGTTCTTTAGTTTTGCTAATTTTCTCACCAATGATATACGGCATTTGCTTATGCTTTCCTATGGTTTTCATTTAACATTTTGAATATTAATATTTTTTGACAGCAACGAAGAGGATATAGATGAAATAACAAGACGGCTGGAAAAGTTTAATCCAAATTTCTTTCAACGACCACCATCGTCCGCAACTGTTAGATCAAGTTTTCGTGAACAACAAATTACAACTACGACAAACCAAGAGTCAGCACCGATAGAAACAAACAAAAACGAAGGCGAGACTTCAGAAGCATGCATACAATGCATAACGCCAATTCCAGCTCTTTCATGGAAAGACATTTATCCAGGGGACCATATCATCTTTGCAGGTAGAATATACGACCATCACGCTATAGTAGTTCACAAGTATCCAATAAATGAAGCGGATGAAACTAAAGTATGTCTTGAATTGGTTCATGCAACAAATACGGCAACTAAGGCTTTCATGGCTAGCTTCCATCCATTTGGCAATAAAGCAAAGTTAAGAAAGATGAAAGAAGAAGTAGATCTTACAAAAAGTAAAGTCATGATTTATGTATACCAGAATACTATTAAACACTTTAATCCAGAGGAGATTATAAAAAGAGCCATTGCTGAAGCAGATGCAGATGCCGAAGGAGGAAAAGGTGAATTTGTGTATGATCTTTTTGTAAATAACTGTGAGCATTTTGCTACCTGGTGCGTTACCGGTCAAAAATTAAGTTTGCAAGTGAGAAAAGTCGGTATGATTGTGAAAATGTTTTTTAGAAACGGATTTCGAGGAATAAGCGACGAAAATCAACGAAATGAAAAAGAATTCAAGAGTGGTATGCTCTGTAAAAAATGTTATGAAAGAAATAAACAATTACTTTGTGCAGAGAAAACGACAATTCAGAATAAAAATCATGTTCAAATTGGGGAAATTATAATGTATAGCTATTATAATTTGTGGCACTGTGCTGTCGTATTAGAAATAATCGAAACTACAGAAAAGGAGGTTCGGTGTAAAATAGCGCACTATGCGTTTTGTGGTTTTTGGAAGCATCGAACAATACAAGAGGATCCACTACCGATACCATTGGATGGTTCAATGTTTGTAATAACGTATTCCGAGGAATACAATGTATATGAACCTCAGGAAGTTGTAAAAAGAGCACGTAGCAGAATTGGAGAACAACTGTTTGCATTCTTTTCAAATGATTCAAGTCAATTTGCTCGATGGTGTAAACTGAAATTACACCGAGAAGATGAGAAAAATACCAAAAGGACAACACGTATTAGTTTCACAACTTAATTCAAATCTTGTTATATCTTTATCGTAACGTTATCCATCAGCGATGAATGTCAATAAAGGCGAGGAGACGTGTATGTTTAAAGTGTTAATGCCGGAATACTGAACTATTTGGAAGTTTGGCAGATAGTACTAAAAATTGATGCTTAACGTGTACCAAACTTTTGTGTCTTAGTGATTAAATAGTTATCAAAAGTACCAGGATTATAATTGTATACGCCAGACGCGCGTTTTATGTCATATGAAATGTGAAAAATGATGTTTATTCAATTCTTCCACCAATGCATGTATATATCATAAACTTAGTCTTATGTGCAAGAATTTATAATTTATAACGAATCGTATAATCGTCAAAAAAAAATCCTCTCGTCTGTTATGATGTGAAAATATGACAGCTTATTAATTGTCGTGTTTTGAAGCCTTATTTTACTGATTTTCACCATATAGTAAAAAAACAACAAAGAAACTTGGATATTGAGCACGTGTATAACATGTTCAATAAGATAAAAGTTTATTTCAATGAAAGACCCATGCGTATTGCGATCAGTGGATTTTTACGAGAAAGGTCACACTTAGTGCACTGCACACGTAAAACATGTTGGCGATTTGTTTACTGGAAGCAAACAATTAAAAAAAATCTTTTGAATGAGGACAAATTAAAAAATTTTCTTAGGAAAAAAAGTAAATATACAAAGTTTAATAATACAAACTACCCATTAGTTATAAAAAAATATACATAATTGTTGTTTTTTTTAATTTGAAGTGACATATGGTCCTTAATATATATAATATGAAATATCGCAAAGACGATAATTAAATGAATTAAAAAAGTTTAAAAAACTTATCGAACTCCAATGTAAATACAAAAAGAGTAAATCCTTTAAAAAAATCAAAAGTTATAAACAATAGACCTAGTTTAAATAGTTGTAATTTTCCTGACTTGGAACAAGCATTTCCCGAAGGAAATGGTGGGTTAAAGTTACCCAAACCTGATTTTAAATGTAGCCAATACCACTTGTATGACAGTTTTTAAAGGACCGTTATATTGTCAAAATTGAGTGAGCAATCCAAGCTGACATAATTGACACATTCCCCGTTTCCATTCACAATTCTTTGTTTGTTTCTTAGTTTGTTCACTAACAAGCTGGATACAGCAGTCAAAACTGTATAAACAAATATCGTAGTATATGTAGTGTAAAATATTCAAACAAGCGTACAAATTATGAAATTAAAAAATGACGTCAACATTTGTGGTAAATGGTAAATTTGACAAAAAGTTAAATCACAAACATACTGAACTCCGAGAAAAATTCAAAACGGAAAGTCCCTAATCAAATGGCAAAATCAAATGTTAAAACACATCAAACGAATAGACAATAACTGTCATATTTCTGACTTGGTACAGGCATTTTCAAATGTAGAAAATGGTGGATTGAACCTGGTTTTGTAGCGCTAAACCTCTCACTTGTATGACAATCGCATCTAATTCCGTTATATAACAACGATGTATGAACAAAACAGACATAATCGGTAACATAGTCAAAATATGGTTACAGCAGTCATTATTGTGTTACAATCTCAAAACAAACAAACATTTACAAAAAAGCATCTATCAAATAGTTTCGCGTGTTTGCCGTCAGAAAATGTAAACGTCACATAGGAAGAAATGTTGTGATTCAATGTATACTCAAAACAATTATAATTTCAAATGGGAAATGATGGTATGCAGGGTTAAAAAGTCAAAAGTTAAAGGGGACAACAAAAATATTTTTGTCGATGAAATTAATGGTGTTATGATTCACGCTGAATTTATTCAGGCAATAGGTCAACTAAACTGTAAAAGAGGCATGGAAAACAAATGACTGACCTGAATGCTGGACTGTATTTTTTTCAATAAATAGGTTGTAATAACAGTATTAATGATTCTTTTAAATATTTAATACGAAAAAATCTAACCAACACTACGGGACAAAAGACATACATACAATTGTAGATGTATAAAATAAATCGACTGACCGTTCCGAAAGACAAGATTATACATAAGGATTATTATGAGAGTTTTGGGATCATAGTCGAGCAAATAATTTAAAAAAAAAATTGTGCAGTAACGGGTACCTCGTGTTAACCTTAATTTACCGTCTTTTTATTTTAAATTTGTTCGTGTTACCATAATTTAATGTTTCTGTATCAAATTTGTAAGATGTATTTTTCAATTTTAGTGTTGTTTCTATATGTAACTTTCTTGTCTGTCCTTTGTTCGGCCAAAACAGTGTTTCTATTCAGTCACGTTCGTAATAGTTTGAGGGTTTAATATTTCGAACTTACCAATTTTTTATTAGTCATGAGGTGATGTCTTACGGTTAGGAAATAGAAGAACAGTTCATCAACGGACTTTCACTTTAGTAACACGACGATTATATATTTTAGTTTAGTTCTTTTATTTCACCCTCTACTACATCTTAACTTGCAGTATCATAGATAAAAGAATTATCCATTCGATTACATAAAGAGTATCGTTCCTCTGGAGGTAGCACAAGCTAGTCGGTATATTTGTTGAAATTACAAGGCCGTAGCTAGGGTCTTTTAAATAGTGAGGCAAGATACTTTTGCCGAGCGGAGCGAGGCGACAAAAATTTGGCAGGGGGTCTGGGGCCGCTCAAGGCCCCCATGCAGAAGCTCTTGGGTAAATGGTGCAAAATCCTGCTACCTGGGCGTTTCCTGGGCCTATATTAGTGATATCGATCATATGGGTTTCATGTGCCATAAAAGTGATAAAACATTTTTTTTCTTGAAAGGGAGGGGGAGATATGGTTACTTTTGTGTAAAATGAATAAATTGGAACCTCTTTATCTGGTAAATTATAAATGTGGTACTGTTTACAAATGCGCGGTTATGTGCATTTTTATGTCATATGTAGATATTATCGGCGATTATGGCAAATAGAAAAACTGTCAGAGAAAAAAGATAAATAAAATAAAGACAAGACTTGTGGTCATTAAACTGTTTCATGTGTAAAATCAAAATTTCACACATTTATAAGGGCTTATATTTCATTTAAGTGAAATCTTCTAGTCAAATGTCAGCTTTCCAATCCATCTGTGTCCAGTTCTATCGAATCTTAGTAGAATATCATCCCGTGAAACATCCTTGTCCCTGTGAGTGTGAAGCATTGCCAGTCCACAAAGGCGTTCCTCGCCCATTGTGGATCTTTTCCACGTCTTCAGTCTACGAAGTCCTGAAAAGGATCTTTTACAACAAACGCTGGTGACAGGCATTGTCAACAGTAGCACAAATATCCGTCTGATATTTGGATAAAAGTCTTGATGTGCCTGTTTCAAAGAAGATTTGAGTGTACCTGGTAATTTGGTCTTAGGGATGTCAGAAAATTTAACCTTCCACCTTGTCACTTCTTGTTCCCATGTATTTACATCTGGCAGATCCGGGGAATAAACTTGAAGTAATTCGTCTTGTATGGTATCATTAAGATAGTTGTCCTCCACAATTGTTCGGCTGAATCAACAGTTAGGTTATCTATATGGACCTGTCTGCCTGTTCTGCGCCTGGGAACAAGTGGAATCTCCTGCTTAGCAGCAATTGCCTGTGTTCTCTTATATACTTTTCTAAAGTGTTCATCTGTTTTCAACTTTCTTAAGGTCTTTAATGTATTTATTAGCTGCATCGTCATATGCAAGAACCATATCACAATCTTTATTTTGAAGAGATTTCGTTAAACAATTCAAGTAGGACAGAACAAATTGCATTACACACAAAGCCACAATAAACTCTGGATCATCTAGGAGTCGCCTATGTCCACCTGCTTTGGATTTAGCTACCCCAGAACTTTTATTTTCTATCTTTGAAACTGCATTTTGAATAGAACTGTAGTTAGTAATTAGGTTAGTCAGAGTATCCACACGAGCGCGCCACTGATAAATTCCGGACACGATTAGAATTTTCGGGATATTCAGAATCAATTAATTTACCGGGCTATATACGATGATTGCAATCAAATAACGTACCCGTCGTCTTTTAAGATTAGTTTAGGTCATCGCTCATTATTTGGATATATAAATGATTTTTTTTAAACATCAATACCATACTTGGTCATTTTTTTAGTGAGGCATTTGCCTCACTTACGTCAATGGATGCTACGGCCTTGAATTATTTGGTGTCAATACCAAATAAATTTTCATACATTTGTAATACGTTCTTTTAAAAAATGTTATATTCATTCATTTTACTTTACAGTGATCAAAGAGGTGTTTAGGATAATACAGGCCAAACATCTAGAAGATTAGGAAACCGTATCGAATTTTAATATTTATACTATTTTAATGAATTATTCATATCAAACCTTATGGGACAATATTTTACATTCAATATTGTTTGCTGCAGTAATTCCATAACATTTTGTCTGGCGTACTAAATTATAATCCTGGTACCTTTGATAACTATTTGTATGTGAAATGATGTCTTCTTCAATAAATGATGTATGACATATCAGAACAATGCAACATTAGTCCCGTATTCTTGATAATAGCATTAGAGAATAGATATGAAGTTTTTAAATCATAATGTATTATAAACTCGAATCGTCAAGTTTGTCGTCGATTTTATTCAAGAAAAGATCAAGATATAAAGCAGACATTCTAGTTTCGGTCGTATCCTTTGTGTAATGTCCAGTACGTTGATAGTCATTAAACCAAGTTCAATCCACCGTTTTCTACATAAGAATTCATATATATGACAGTTGTTTTCTAATCGTTTTATTTGTTTGAACTTTTGAACTTTTGATTTTGCCATTTGACAAAAGACTCTCCGATTAGAATTTGCTTTTTTGAAATTACTTGTTGAAATCTTGCTTATTGAGTGACCGGACATTATATCTGAATATAAGAAAAGCACTTGGCTAGTTACTCTTTCTTACGACTCTTAGAGGTTTTAAACCACGTTTGTCTAAAAAATAAAAGAGAACCGTTTTCATGAATGTATTTAGTTATATTAAGTGTTTTTCTTTTCGTTCAGTACTTTTGTGAAAATGACATATCTTATATGTTGTCTCTGCAACTAATCACAGTTAATCAAGCCTCGGGGCGATTTCACGTTTGACATATGCAATATGCACTTGTGTATGGTTTAAAAAGTAAAATCTCAAAAATAATGAAATCTGAGGAAAATTCTAAACGGAAAGTCCCTAATCAAATGGCAAAAACCAAAGCACAATCACATCAAACGGATGGATAACAACTGTCGTATTCCTGACTTGGTACAGGAATTTTCTAATGTAATAAATGGGGGATTGAATCTGGTTTTATTGCTAGCTAAACCTCTCACTTGTATGAAAGTCGCATCAAATTCCATTATATTGAATACGATGTTAACAAAACAAATAGACATAATAGGTACAACAGTCTCCATTGTGTTATAATCTGAATCACTAAAAAAAAAAAAAAACAAATATGTAACAAAGAAGCAAAAAATGGCATATAGACAAAGCATATTTGCAAGAATACACAAATTTACCATAGTACATTAACACAATGATGTGATGTATAAGTACAGAGCCACGTCAAATATGTATAAAAGAAACATAAAAAGGCATAAAAGACCACGAAAGACAAGCATACACACTGGTTTCACTAAAGCACAATAACGGGATATATTAGTACAGAGCCACGCTTTATGTATCGAATTAACATTAAGTAAGGCATACAGACAAAGCGAATTAGCAAAAACGACAGACCAGAATACGAGAATTATCATAAACATTAACATAATGACAGGATGTACAAGTACCACAAGTATCTTAATCAGAATAAAAACAAACAAAAACTTAACAAAAAGGCATATATGACGTAATAATATCGTAAATCTTTTTGTTTATTTGTTTTAATGTTGTTGGTTTTACTTCTCATTGGCTTCAGATGTAAATGTGACGTGTACAGAGGGCAAGCGTTTTTATTTCTGTTATGTATATATAAGGACGTGTTTAACGACCTTGACTGGCTTTTTAGCCCTCGCACGGTCGGCTCGGTGCCCGAAGGCGTTTGGTGAGCTTTAACATATTTTGATGCAGTGGGTCAGGAACAAGTAGTGGAGGTCGCAATATGTAGGCCGCCATCTTGGTTTTGATGAGTTGTTTTTGGTTTGTTGACTATTTTGTTGTTAATTCATCACAAACGGCTGCTTTCAGGGCCAGTTTGGTCAGCTTGGCAGCCCGCTAGCCTCGATGATGGAGTACTGGTAGATGAATCGTGGACGTAGTTCTAAAGATGACAGGAAGCGTTATCAGGACCAAAGCCGTGAGGCAGTGAAACGTAGGTCGTATCACCCAACGCCTAGGATACAGCCCTCGGACGTTAATCGGCATACCACTCCCCATGATACAATGGTTTTGGAGTGCATGTTAACGCGGGTACGCCAACTACTATGTCTATCTGTACGGCATGGATTGGTTTCTGCCATCTTAAGTAGTAAGTCGTTGGACATCTAACTGTAAACCCCCATCGAAGATAGCGGGTAAAGGAGAGATGGCCCAGCACGTCCGTTCAGCTGTAATGACTGAGACGTGAATGGTGATGATTCTGTTATGACCCGTACCAGTTTTATACTGGGTCTGAAATCACTGTTTACTAATTAGCTAACAAGTTAACTTTTTCATAAACTGACATCAATGATCATAAATATTCATTATCTTTGAACTAGTATATATATTTGTTTAGGGGCCAGCTGAAGGACGCCTCCGGGTGCGGGAATTTCTCGCTACATTGAAGACCTGTTGGTGACCTTCTGCTGTTGTCTTTTCTATGGTCGGGTTGTTGTCTCTTTGACACATTCCCTATTTCCATTCTCAATTTTATTATAACTGCTATTTACGCTCTATAATGAACTATTTATAACGATTATATCTCAAATATATATAAAATTATGTACCCTACAAGCCTTTAACGTAAGTTCATAGCAGTCACTAATCTATTCTTGATAAAATTGTAGCAAACTGACGACAAAATGACAATAGGCAACAAATTGGACCTGCTTATATACCACTATGAAAGCCGTACAAGTCTTGAAGGATGGGTGTCCTCAGCTTTTTCATTACTCGTTTTAAAAAAAAATATTCTGGAACATCCCTTCACGTTTGACCTGACCTAATGTGTATCTGATAAATAGCTTGTTCCCTTCTATGCTTTATCTAAGTATATCCATATTCATAATACGGCTTCTTCCGAACTGCAACAACGATAAACTGTATTATCTTAGATACAAAATCATAACATCAGTAATCTCTGCGAAACATATTTACATCTATCTCGAGAATGAGTGACGTATAATGGCATGCTGAATAATATTATTTTTCAAATCCGAGTGGCACATGACATATCAACGAAAATAACAAGATTAACAATATGTACTAGGATGTAAATTAACTGAAAAAAAACCTCAGCAAATTTAAAAAAAACAAAACACCAACGGAGTATTTTATTAGGTTGATTAACCCGAGCAAAAAAGTCAAAAGATGTTTGTCATATACACTATATGTTAAAATCATATAATAACTCAATGCATTGTTGTAACCATTTTAAAGATATTAAGCTTCAAATTATTTATTGGTAAATGTAACTTTATCACTGATGCAGTTAAGTAAGCACCAGCTTTTTCATCTCGATTATCACGGAGATATTCTAAGGCATGAACAACTACGGGGAAGGCCGACTTAAATGTGAACAAAGAATCTGCCCGAGCTGACCATCTAGTTTCGCATAACGTTGTTAGCGTGGAGCGTTTTTCCATGGCTTCTTTGACGTTTTCATCACAATTACTAAGCTCAGTTGCAAAGGCATTGAGTCTCTTTGCTGAATAGTCAAACGCAAATGCAATATCATGAACAATCCCCATCATATTGCGAACACACGGTTCTTTTGAAGAATGAATTAGAGCCAGGTTAAGTTGGTGGGCCTTGCAATGTTCGTGTGTTGCTGTAGACACTCGTTCCCTGACTATTGCCTGGACGCCTCGAAATTTGCCGAACATGTTAGCGGCACCATCGTAACCCTGTCCTCTCATTCTGTCGATGACGACGCCTTCTTTTTCTAATGTGCCTAATAAGCATCTAGCGATTGTATCGCCCTTTGTGTTTTCGGGTTCCAAAAAACAAAGAAAATCTTCCCTAACATCTTTGATCCCAGGATCTATAAATCTTAAACAAATAGACATTTGTTCTTTTGTTGACTTATCCGTATATTCATCGCCACGTACAGAAAAGAAACCAGCTTCATTACAATCTTCGACTATTTTATCAGAAATCTTTTCCCCGCATATTTTTAAAAGTTCATTCTGAACGTCGGGGAAGTATATTTGTACCTTGCAGTAGTACTCTGAATGTGTTCTTTTAACACTTGATCATCTTCCGTGAATTCACGTAGGATTGACATGAAATTACTTCTTTCTTCGGTATGACCCCTAATAGCAATGTTCTGTTTACCACACAGTAGTAATGCTCGAATAATTTTATCAAGGATATGATGGTTTCTTAGAACTTTTTCTTTTTTCGACGAAGATAACATACTTATGATCGATTCTGTTTTTCCCGATTTCACACTCTTAAAATTTTCGGCCGCAACTTCCGACAAGGCATGGCACGACCCCTCTTTTTAGTGACGAGTAACATATCTAGAAAGATTAAACCAATCAGTAATCGGATTAATAAACAGTTTATCTTTGGCACCTTTATCCGCGAAGACGGTACAACTTCCGCAATAAAGTGCGTCCGTAGATATCGAATATCTTAGCCATGGATGCTCTTTAAACCAGATTGCATTCAGTTTTCTCTCCCGACCATAGATAACCCTACAATTTAACCAAATTTTTAAAACATGGATCGTACCATTATTTATTTTATTCCGCATTTTAAATACAAACACAAAGGAGACTGGAATTTAAAACAAAGCAAAGCTCAATGCATGATTCTCGCATTCCCCTAAGCCAATTTCCTTTAAGCATGGGGGTCACTTCTATATTATATTTGGTATACCTGAGATTGTGTTGCTTTGAATTTCAATATTACCACCAATTCATATATTTCCAGTTACATTTTTATTGTTTTTCTCGAAACTACCATCATTCAATTCATAAATATATTAAATGTAAAGGTTTCTCTACCAAACCTATATTTGACAGCTCAAAAAAGGTCCAATACACTAAGTTGCACTTCTATTTACAGGAATTTTGGAATAATAGGCCGGTGAACGATACCAGATAGACATTCAAACTTATAGATCGAAAAAAACTGACAATGCCATGGCTAATAAACAGCAGCGCCACGAGCGCATGATACGACCGTCGCGTTTTCAAAGAATAATGTCATATCAGAAATTAATAAAAATCGAAAGGAGATTACGTCAATAGATTTAAACAATTCTCCAAAGTTTTATGCAAATTGGTTAATGTCGGACATGTTGAAGACGGACAGACGGACGCGGACGGACGGATGGACAGACAACGGTACACCATAATATGTCCCGTTAACGGCCGTATATATTAACGAAAAAGGCAAACAGACAAATAATAGTATAACAAGACACAACAGGAAAAAATCTAAAGACTAAGCAACACGAACCACACTAAAATTTGGGTGTGATCTCAGGTGCTCCAGTAGGGTAAATAGATCCTGCTCCACATGTTGCACCCGTCGTTTTGCTCATGTAATCACATGAGAGCATCAAATGTTATGGCAATCAGGAAGGCTGCCTGCGACGACATTGTTTGTGCGTATTTGTACAAAATTTATATATTTATCTGGTAAAACATAAGAGGCATATTTTATTGAAAGTAAAATTTAATAATTGTACCTAGATGGAAACTGGTATTATATTCTAATTCGCCAGCTCAAACGAATATAAATTATTTAATAAATAAAACAACTCATAAATAGGATAAGTGTGCCTACAGCTGTAGCAGCCTTTAATATTAATTTACATTCAATATGATTCTCAAACTAAAGTCCTTCACTATAAATTCAGGCATACTACTATTCCAATCATACAATAGCACAGTAATATACAGTAACACAATCAAAAACTATCTACAAAAGAGGAAAAATTCATATTAATATAATGTTATAAATGCATATACCCCCATTTACGATAACCATCTCATAAAAGGGTGGGTGAGTGGGTAAACATAATAACGAATGCTGCTACGTTGAACTATAGGCAAACTTCGAATAACTTTATTTTCTCAAACTAACCCCTTAAGTAATACTTAATCATACTTTACACAAAAATCATGAGCGTATATACCCGTGAAACCAGAATTACGGGTATATGCCATCCAATCAAATTGAACATAAACACACACCATGTGCTTGATGTAAACACTCACACGTGTTTATAGTAAACAATCACTTGACCGTTACAACGTCATGTGACTAATACCTTTAATAAAATTTTTTAGAACCTTCACTTTTCCAGTTCTTGATTTATGTACCTTTATAACGTTATATGCTAGCGGAGGCATCATCACCATGACTGTATGACATTTACACTTTAATACTTTATGATGTATTAAAATGAGTAGTTGAATAATTACTGTTGCAAACTCCATTAAAAATTTGATTTGAGATCATTTTTATACAACCGCAAAAATTGAAAACTTTTTGGTTGTACATTGGTATCACGTTGGCATCATCGTCTTCATCCAAAGACATTCGGTTTTCGCACTCTAACTTCAGTAAAAGTAAAATAGAAATATATGAAATTTAGACACAAGATTTATGACCATGAAAGGAAGGGTGCGATTGATTTGGGGTATTTTGGTCTCAACAGTTTAGGAATAAGGGGCCAAATTAGCATTGTTCTTGGTTTTTGCTCTATAACTTAAGTATTGGTAAACAAAAATCTATGATATTTTTAACATAAGGTCTATTGCCTCATAAGGAGGGTTGGGATAGATTTTGGTAATTTTAGTTCCAACAGTGTAGGATTTAGGGGCCAAAAACAGACCCAAATAAGCATTTCTCAGGTCCTGTTTTCTAATTGGTCTACATTAAAGTCCAAAGGTACGAAATTAAAATAAGCTTGATGTTAATAAAAATTGAATTCTTGGGGTTCTTTGATATGGTGAGTCTTAAAATGTACTTAGATTTTTGATTATGGGCCCAGTTTTCAAGTTGGTCCAAATCGGGGTCAAAAATTATTATATTTAGTATTGTGCAATAGCAAGAAATTTTCAATTGCGCAGTATTCTGCAATAGCAAGAAATCTTCAATTGCACAGTATTGTTCAATAGCAAGAAATGTTCAATTGCACAGTACTGCACAATAGCAAGACATCTCCAATTGCACAGTATTGTGCAATAGCAAGAAATTTTTAATTGCACAGTATTGCACAATAGCAAGAAATATCTAATTGCACAATATTGCGCAATAGCAAGAAATTTTCAATTGCACAGTATTGCCAATAGCCAGAAATATTCAATTGCACAGGATTGTCCCGTTTTCAAATTGGTCTACATTAAGATCCAAAGGGTCAAAATTTGAACTTTGTTTCATTTCAACAAAAATTGAATTCTTAGGATTCAAACGCATTGATCTCAGCAATTTCTTCACTGTCATTCCCTCAATAACTGCATTAAACAGTTTCTAATCATTATTCATTCAAAACCATTTTATTATACCAATGTCTCACACACAACATATTATAGTATACTGTTGTCTATCAGTCCATCATCCACACTTCAGACAATAACTAGAAAACACTTCCCCCTACTTTCAAGAAACTTTGTTGAAATGTTTATATCTATTGACATTAGCTCCACATCGATTTTATAAATTTTAGAATTTTCATTTCCATGTTATGAAGAGAGATTTTATCCTTAAAAAAGAGAGAATTTTCCAATTTTGAACAATAACACAAAAATGCATCCATCACCTTTAATTAAACTTTGGTGAATTGTTTACACTATTGACCTAAGGTCCCTTTTGAATTAAATAAATTTCAGATTATACATTTCTGTGTTATGAATTTTTATATATGCTAAAAAAAAGAAGGGATTTTATAGTTTTTGGACACCTATAAGTGCAGGAGTTTCTGGCTACATTGAAAACCCATTGGAGGCCTTCAGCTGTTGTCTACTCTATGGTTGGGTTGTTGTCACTTTGACACTTTCCTTATTTCCCATCTCAATTATTCACACAAACACTTCCACATCATTTTATAAAACTTGGGTGAATTGTCTATGTCTGTTGACTTCAGCTACATTCCAAAATTTAAAACAAGATTAACAACTACAGGTGCCCAAATAGCCTTCAACGATGACAAAAGCTCATACAGCACAGTCAGCTATAAAAGACCTTAAAATGACAAATATAAAACAAATGAAATGAGAAAACAAATAGACTAATAATTGTACAAAACAAAATAGTTCAACCTTTAAGCAAGCTTAAAAGGAATCAAGACATACCATGCGCTTACAGTGCAGCTATTTATTAACAAACTCCATATTCAAACACTCAAACAACTAATTCATAGAGAGGGGTGGAAGTTGAAGCCCCCTTTTTTTTTATCAGTCAACGCATTTGAATGAAGACATGTACACATCAACTCAATTTGTTAATACACATTTCAAGTCTAGCTTTCAATACATTTGTAACGACCTTTAACCCCACTGACAATTTGCGTCTGTGTCCATACTTGTACCTTTAATAAATATATTTTTAAAGCCCAGGAATGATCACACTCTGTCACAAGTTGAGTTTTAATCATTTCATCTTTCATGTCGCAGGAAGCGATATCAGGATATGGTGGTTTATTTGATGGTAACGTTGCTGTTGCGTCAGATGTAGAGGCCATCGCGCCGCTTAGCTCAATTTCAGACGAGCCTTGTCCGCGGATCTGCGAATCAGCATCCTTTGCGCTTGCCGTAACCGACGACGTAGATTTTTTTATGAAAAAAATCACGAACACTTTTCTGCGACTTACCCTCTTGTTTACATAAACCAACTGAAGATCGAACACGGACCGACCATGCACATGCTTCGGAAATTATTTTGCGTTTTCCTTACATCATTACCTGTTACACTCAGAGACCTCCGAGTTGATCGGCTGGGAACATCATATGCAATAGACCTCTTTCGAGTTCATCCATCACCGGAAAAAACTCGTCAATTATACGCGCCTTTATGACATCATTTACCAGATAGAGATGGTGGCCTGTATCCCTGCACTATTTACGTTCATCAAGCGTCTTAGTGATCGTCATTGTGCAGGATTAAATAGAAATAATGGGTGTTCTGTAGGTAATTAATGACAATGCCCTAATGACAGCAGTGCTAATTGTCAAATTTGAGAATTCAATTTGCCGAATAATTCGTACAATATAAAATTAAAGTTTTCCAACCCGGCTCAACATTGGAATGAAAGTGACGACGCCCCTAAACGCACAAATGACGTTCACTAAAACCAGAGTTTTTGACGGAAATGCATCGAACTGGAAAGTTGTCTATTAGTAAAGCCCTATAAAATATTTTTTTTATCATTTTTTTTTGGGGTGTCAAAATGATGTGGATGCTTGAGCATCTGAGCATACATGCAAGCTACGCCACTGGATTCAACTTGTGCAAATATAACAAAAGTGAAGCAAGAAGTATTTTTTTATTATTTAAAGTGACAATCAATAAAAAAAACCCGTTTAATTCTCGCTGTGTCTTTAGTATCATTGAAGTAAATGCATGCATTGCCTTTTGAAGTTATAATTTTTATTGGTCCATACGAGACGGTGACATTCGAAAATAATTCTCCCGCTGAGTCATGGGATAGAGTAAACTGTCTTCCTCGTATGAACCAATCCAAATCTGGCATTTTATCGTAAAGTATGATAATTAAAAATGTCACCCTGGCATACTAATATCATATTTGGAATATGGATTTTCACACCAACCTTTCGGATGACTCGTTGAAAGAGGGCCTCGTGGTATATTTGTTTCTCCTCCGGTATCTATGATGTGTTTATTTGCAAGGCTTAATTTATTGCCCGATATCCAACATACCCTCGTTTGCAGTGGCAGACCAAATAAGTTACCCTTCATCCGGAGTGGGGGCTACTCTGCAGAACCTACCCATTATATGAAATGGTAATCGTTTCTCATCCTGAATATGCATAAAAAAGAAGTGGCAACTGGACATTAGCCAAGCACCAATCAATCACAACAAGTCCGCTTCGTCATCACTATGCAGAACGTCTTCTCTATACAACCAATTTTATATATTTTTGATAATTTTACAAAATCTAGAAGTGATTAGCGAATACAATCTAACATTATTACGACCGATGATAAAAAACAAAGATATTACACTTGCTAGATAGTAAAATTGAGAATGGAAATGGTGAATGTTTCAAAGAGACAACAATCCGACCATAGAGCAGACAACAGTCGAATGCCACCAAAGGGTCTTCAATGCAGCGAGAAACTCCTGCACCCGGAGGCGTCCTTCAGCTGGTCCCAAAACAAATATATATTCTAGTTCATTGATAATGGACGTCATACTAAACTCCGAATTATACACAAGAAACTAAAATTATTAATCATACAAAACTAACAAATACCAGAGTCTCCTCACTTGGCACAGGCGCAAAAATGCTGCAGGGTTCAACATGTTTTTTGAGATCTCAACCCTCCCCCTATACCTCTAGTCCGATGTCAGAGGAGGTAACAAAAGATAATAAACAAAATGACATTAATACATAAATAACAACAGACTACTACTGACATGCCAGCAACAGACCTCAATTAAACTGATTGAAAGATTATGTCTTCATCATATGAATAGCAGGCCCAATCCCTCCCGTTAGGAGTTGATAAATCGTTAGAAATAATGTCAACAAACCGGTTACTTAGTAACTAAAATAACAAATGTCAAATAGGTATATTAACCTTGGTTATATATCTGCTGAAACGATTTCATTTGATATTATTTAACATATAACATTGACTTATTAAAAACTGCCACTTTCTATCAATGTTTGAAAAGATTGCATTATATTTTGCCCACTTCAATTAACGATGCTTTTTTACAGATGTATCCTGTTGGATAATCACATGGTCTGTCGTTCCAGTAAATTTCATTCCAGTTACATATTTCTGTACAGAAACATGCACAATAGCCATCGCCATCTGGTTCTTTTGGGCCCCAGTTCTCAAACGTGATTTTAGCATTGTCATAACTCCATACCCACGACCCAATCGTGGAGGGATATTTTAAACCAATCCATGCATCATCTGAAACATAAGTTATATATATAGCACGCCTTTTACGAATTATAAAAAAAGAAGATGTGGTATGATTGCCAATGAGACAACTCTCCTTTAGAGACCAAAATGCACAGACATTAACAACTAAAGGTCACCGTACGGCCTTATAACTTATTTAATTCACGAAAAGCGTAGCTTTGAGTGGATTAAATATGTTAATCAATAATGAGTAAGGCGTGTCTATATATATGATTTGTAACATTTATTTGCTATGACACATGTTAAAGGTTAAACCCTAACCAATAAAACTTTTCTGTTTTAGATACGGCAATCAAATAGTGGCGTGAATTTTTTTATACTATATCTGATTTCAGAAAATTAATGTCAGTTGGATTTGTTTGACCGATAAAGGTACGTTTAAAATTCAAAGAATAGATGCCGTTTGATTCATACTCGATAGACATTTATTTATTCTTCCCAAAAGTTCTTTAAAGGGGGGGGGGGTACAAAAGTTTATTCCATGATTATTTGCCATCAAAACATAAAAAAAAGACTTGTAGTTTCAAAGAGGACGTTGTGATAAAAAGGAAACATATCCCTAATACCAATTATGAAGGTAAATCAAAAAGTTCTTTCATTCCCCGAAACGTGGGAAGATCGGTTTATTGAATGTGTGTTGAATTCATGTAAGGTCCAGGGACAAATTTTTGAAGCCTATTCAATACACGAAAATAGAACTTTATGTGTGTGTGTGGGGGGGGGGGGGGGGGGGTGTATGTTTTCTATTCTTCTAAAAAGATATTATGATCCCCAATTTGATGAAAAGTTTTTTTTTTATTCTGGTCAAGCAGATGACAAAAAATAATTCTGAATCCAGATTTTCCCCATACCTTATCCTATAGTGTTAAATATTGAAAAAAAATAATTTGATTGATAGCGTTGAAAAACTAAATAAGACTGATCGCTCTTTGTGCGAAAACAAATTTCCGACTGAGACCAAAAAAAAACATATCCCCTTGAAATTCAAATTGTTGCTCCCTTATTACTAACCGAAGGAGGCGGAGCTACAGTGTCAATTTTTGAGATGGAAGTTAATGCACTGGTTTAAGCTCCTCCCATTTTTTGCTTTCAAACGAGAAGTTCTCTACGGTGGGATTGGAGAGTGAAATAACTAAAAAAAAACATTCAGTTAACGCACTCTACTAAAAATAACCGAGTTAACTCACCCGAAGATTAAAGGAAAATTTACCATTCATGTTACAATGTTCTTTACAAAATATTTGAAGAAAAATTTTCTATTTAAATTTTTTGTTGTTCAAAACCATGATATTTTCATATAAATTGATGACAATTTTGGAAACACATGTATTGTCTATGTTAACAATTTTTCATTTATAGCGGAATCAAGATTTAATGGCCTAAATGCCGTAATACGGAGCCCCGCTAGGGACATGCAAAGAAAAAAAAAATATATTGTGCGCACAACTTAAATAAATTGTGCGCACAATTTAAATATATTGTGCGCACAACTTAAATATAGTGTGCGCACAAAATAATATATTGTGCGCACAATTTAAATATATTGTGCGCACAAAATAATATAGTGTGCGCACAATTTAAATATATTGTGCGCACAACTTAAATATATTGTGCGCACAACTTAAATATATTGTGCGCACAACTTAGACATATTGTGCGCACAATTAAATATATTGTGCTGACAACATAATATACATGTAGTGTGCGTTAAATTCTTTGACCTTACACATGGTAGGGGCTTCAGTGTCTCCTTTTTAAAGTGACAGAATGGAGAAATGCATAAGGTTTTCTTTTGAAATGGGGCTAGATTACATGGAAATACTCTAGCAAAAAATCGTCAGTGCATTTGTAACGACTCCTGACATGAATACGGAATAAATAACGTTTATTTCGTCTGAAACTGACTTGGTTTACCAACAGATGCATCGGAAGCCTCCACTTCATATCAGAGTTTATTGGAACGGAATGAAACAGAGTTGGCAATAGAGCGAGGACACTTTCGAACCTATGTAGACTTTCTTGTAACAAATATACAACTACTATTTGCACTTATAATGCATTATACTTTATTTCTGAAAATCTCAAGATTTGGTTTTGATTGGCACAAGACTGACATGTTCCTCAATTCACGACTTGGATTTTGTTATGCTCCGTCGACGATAGAAATGGCCATTATATTTAAAAGTCTTTACGTCCGTCCGTTCGTCCGTTCGTCTCTGTTTATGGTAAATGATTTGGTTATAGTTTATGATGAAGTTTTTGTGTCTGACTGACTTTGTTTGTTCATGATTAAGTACGATTTTTACCCAAAATGTACTGTTCGTTATTGAAATGTGACGGTGTGTTCAGTCTAAGAAATTCACCATGAAATTGTGATCAAATAGAGATAAAACTGAGAACATATATAAATCAAAAGATGCAATATGAGTGCCAATGAGACAGCTCTCCATCCAAGTCATAATTTATGAAAAGTGAAAAATTATTGGTTATAGTACGGTTTTCATTACGTAGCGTTGGCTCACACCTAACAGCAAACTATAAAAGTCCCAAAATAACTGTAACAAAACGATAAACATATATGAACCACACCAATAAACAGAATACCACTGAATAACATGTTTCCGACATAGAACAGTATGTTAATTATGATTTAGAATTTTTTTAAGAGTTGTGTACAAATGTTTCAGGCCAAGTTATAGATTCATTCTGATTAAAAGAAAAGAGGGCAAGAGGTCACTGATAGTATCTATTTTTGATCGATTTCATTATACATGTACAATTTTACAGAATATTGTTCGTATTCATTATGAAACTGAAATGTTACGAAGCAATCTAGGAATAGTCAATGAAAAAGTATTCCTCAGTGATGTTTTTTGAAAACAAACGAAACAATTATGATTCAATGTTTCCAAATATGGTCCGTTTTGGGGCATCATTTGTTCATAAACTTGTGGCCCGATTGATCGCGATCAATGCGAGTACCAATGAGACAACATAATACATATACACCATGATAGCTCATACAAATACGGGTTATATTCTTCTCATATATTTTATGATGGTATGGTACGCAACCCCTAACGGGAGTGATTGTGCTTGATATTCAAATAATTAAGACGGTCATAATCTTTCAATCAGTTAAATTAAGGTGTGGAGCTGGTATGTCAGTAACTGCTATAGGCACCATAGTAGTCCTTTGTTAATTTATGTATCATTGTCATTTTATTAAGTTTCATAATTTAAGTTTCTTTTGAATTTTTTGAAAAGCTATATTTTTACCGGCTGTTTCCCAACCAAATTACAGTGGAAAAACATTGTCAATAGTGCGATCAACCTGGATGAGAAACATCAAAAGGAAGAGCGAATGCGTAGTTACAACGATTTTACACGATTTCTAAGATTGTCTGAGAACAATGGCTATGATTTTATATGGCAATATGCAAAATATACTAGCAGACTTCGAACCGCTAAACATGTAGCTAAACTTTGGTCTACTCCCCCGACTAGCGAAAACTGCAACTTGTGTGGACACTTTGTTCAAGATACACTTTACCATTAAATTAGAATGTGCACAGAACTTCAATGCAAACACAAAGACACTTGCTATATAAAAGATTATCAGAAATGACTAGTGACAATTTCTTATACACACTGCTTTCAAAATCAGACGAGTACGTGTCCTGTTTTCTGCTTGGCAATCACGAAGCTCTATTGGACTTTTTAACACCAGAGCATTGTTTAGACGTCTTTAACGAAGGATTTTCCTATCTTAAATACTGTAGACTGTAAATACTCTTGAATTCAAAATATTTAGTGACATTAATTCTATTATCTAATATCAAAACTTTGTAATTGTACATAATTTATATGCATTTTGTCAATCTCCTTTAGGAGGAAATAAAGTATGATGGAACTGAGTTTTACTGTCGGTATTGCTGTTTTTTTTTTGTATCTGCATTGGCTAGAGGTACAAAAATAGGGTTGAGATCTCACAAAACATGTTTAACTCCGCCGCATTTTTGTGTCCGTCCAAGGTCAGGAGCCTCTGGCCTTTGTGTTGATCTTCTATGAAGTTTAATTTTAGTTTCTTTTATATATTTTGGATAAATAAAGGAAGATGTGATATGAGTGCCAATGAGACAACTCTCCATCCAAGTCACTATTTATTAAAGTAAACCATTATTGGTCAAGGTACGATCTTTGACACGTAGCTTAGGCTCACAAACAGCAAGCTCTAAAGGGTCCCCGAAATTAATAGTGTAAAACCATTCAAACCGGAAAACCAACGGCCTAATTTATATAAAAAACGAGAAACGAGAAACACAATTTAGTATGACGTCCATTATCGCTGAACTAGTACATATTTTTGTTTATGGGCCAGCTGAAGCGCGCCTTGGGTGCGATATTTTCTTGCTGTATTGAAGAACCAAATGTATCTGAGAAACAAACCGTCTTATAATTATTTTGTACATTAAATACAGTAAAACTATACCTTTATTATCGTATCTAAAAAATAGACCAATTCTGAGATATTTAAAATTGACCAATAAACCATGAAAATAAAGTCAAGGTCAGACAAATATATATACATTACAATCATTCCACAAAACAAATAAAATTCACATATTCCTTATAGTATCTGAAAAACAGACCAAACAAGAAACAAATAACACGAACCATGAAATATAAAATCAAGGTCAGATTAATATTACTGCAAGATAGACAATTACACCATACAAACATTCCGTACATCAAATATATCTAGCTAAATGATTATAGTATCCGAGAAATACACCTAAACACAAAAACATTACTTTGCCGGACCACTTAACCCTGAAAATCAGGTCAAGGTCAGATGACTACTGTCAAGTTTACATTTAGACATTAAAATCGTTTCATACAACCGAATATAGAAGAACTATTGCATTTGGTATATGAGATTTCGTCTACACCACGAACATTTAACCTTGTTGAATGATCAATAAAATGAGTTCATGGTCAAGTTAAAACTGTTTTCCAAATTTTGGGCGCACACAATATCATATTGTGCGCACAATATGTTTAAGTTGTGCGCACAATATATTTAAATTGTGCGCACAATATATTTAATTGTGCGCACAATATATTTAAGTTGTGCGCACAATATATTTAAGTTGTGCGCACAATATATTATTTTGTGCACACAATATAATTATGTTGTGCGCACACTATATTATGTTGTGCGCACAATATATTTTTTTTTCTTTGCATGTCCCTAGCGGGGCTCCGTATAAATGAGTTATATACTAGCCACAAAAAGAAACGATATCCAGATTTTATCAAAAATATCTACTTTATTTTTCAACAATATTATTTTAGTTTTGTATTTTATGAAACAATAACATAAAAGCATACAAACTTTATAACAAAGATAACAAATCACAATAAATTTTCCTTATTGCACGGACTGTTTGAAGATATTGTTGTCAAAACCAAAAGTTGAAGAGTTAATATCGCGTATGGCCACCTCTTGCGTTGATAACAGCAGTCAATCGCTAAAATAACGTTATTTTCCGGTAAAACAAAAACAAAAGTGCAGTAACCTACAGACTTATGACTCTTTTCGAACATATAACTAGTCGCAATCAATAATATTTTGTTATTATTATGAAAAAATGTTGGGTATCGTTTCTTTTTTTGGCTAGTATATTATTAGAAACAAAACACGAAAAGGAGAAAAAATACTGTTCGTAAGATCAGAATCGGAATTGAACTCTATCGATATTTCTATCGGGTCCGATACAGTGAAAACGATAGAATTTATTCTTGCATAGGCGATATAGCACTTTTTACAATAAAATCCTGGTCAAACAGTTATGATTTATATTAGTACTTTATCATTCTGTTTTAAAAATTGATGTGAAATAGTAGTATGGCTAATCTTCGAACGGAGCTTGTTTGTGGAATCCATGCTCATCATCATTTCACATCTAAATTATGAAAAGTTGGAAGCCTTTAATTGGACATACACATTCTGTCAGTCATTTGCCTCTTGTTCACAATGGGGAGATAGAAGTGTTATGTCGAGCAGAATTTTTTGTTGTAAGTCAACTTCACACGTAAAATAGCACAAAAGTTTGACGTCAAAAGCACATTTGCATGTTTACAAGTCTATCCTGGCTGAATATTTGTATGCCACAACTCTGAACTGCGACTTATCTATAATACATCCGATACGTTTCACTTACAAAATATTCGTTTGGTGTTTTCGTACGGCTGATGGCATGTCGATAGATATTATTTTTACATATTAAGTTGTTCCCGCAATGTTCTGTATGATATTCATAAAACATGTATATGTTCGGTTGGTTTCAATAAAAACTTCATAATAGTGCGAGTGGAACGATTTAAGGTGGTTCCTAACACTACAGTTTTTTATGTTTTAAATTGGGGAAATTAAAGGGGCACTAGCTGTCAAAATGATGTTCACCGATTCGACTTAAATTCTCAAATTTTTAAATATAACGTACTACAACACATATCAAAATTACAATAAAACAGAAATAAATAAACAGTCAATTATGCATATACCAGATAATAAAAATTAGAATTTCGTGGGTTTTTTTTCTAGGCACCATCTAATAAACTATCGAGATACCTCAGAAAACTGCCGACGGTCATATAACACGATATAAAATAAACATGAATATAAATTGATAGCGACCTCGTGTAATTGGATTTTTTCCATGTCTGTTTGATTTCATGTTATAGGTAAAGAAAATAAGGAAAATAATAACACAGATCGAAATATGCTATTAAACACTATTGAAAAAAAACCAAATTGATTTAAGTCTCAATTTTTATGTGGCATAGTGATAGCCAGTGATAGGATATGAATGTTATCACCTGTGATTAAAGATTTCAACCAGGTGTTCTCTTCCTTATTTTCAATGTTAACTAAGGATCCATATTCCTTTTGACATTCAGCCTACAAATAAATGTAAAACGTTAGAAAAAAAGTAAAATAAAAAAAAAACAAAACTACTGAGTAAAATTCAAAACATTTCTATGACAGGACATGTTGATAAAATGACTTTCTATTATGTCAGTTGTTTAGTAAAATTTAAGATAATTTCAAAACACGCTCACAGATTTTTTCATGATTTTTTTCTAAAGAACACGCGAGAACAAATGTAGAAGAAATACATAGTATATTGAGAACAAATGGTTATGAGTGTGGTTTGAAAGGCCAACACTTTGGAAGGTCAGCCTTGTATGATGGAGTTACAATTTTCAGTACAATAACAAAAGAAACTTGATATTTACAAATGAACTGATATTAATATACGGATTAGAGGGTTAATTCTGATGCTTACCCTTCCGGAGCACCTGAGATCACCCCCTGATTTTTTATGGGGTACGTGTTACTTAGTCTTTAGTTTTCTATGCTGTGTCTTGTGTACTATTATTTGTCTGTTTGTATTTATCTTTTTCTTTTTTTTAACCATGGCGTTGTCAGTTTGTTTTTGATCTATGAGTTTGACTGTCCCTTTGGTATCTTTCGACCCTCTTTTCTAAGGGTTGATTTATTAGTGAAAGACAAGGTATGATAATAACGTCGATGATATTTTTCAGCATATTAGTCAAAAAGGGTGTTCAATTTATTCTTTGCCTTTTAATAGCGCGGAACTACATAAGAAGGTGTATGGGATTTAAAGAAGAGAGTATAATGGGCCAAAATATAAAGAATAGAAAAAAGACTAAACAAATTAAATTATAGCGAATTTTCAGGTTTCTAATATAAATTGTATATAAAACAAAAATAAAAAATAGAAAACATTTGGCATAAACAATTACAATATACAGAAATGACCAGACCCTTACCCTTTTGTAAACTTTTGTAAAAACTAAAAATGCCAGCCTCGTTCATGTCGTAATACCAGATTGTCTAGATTTTGATTACAATTTTAGAATTTAGCAAAAAATTTAATAAAATGAAAAATTGATAACATATAACCAATCAAGAAAGGAAAAAAAAAATAATAGGATAGTGAATAATGGTTATCAAAAATGGTCCGAAAAAAAAGACTACATATTATGATCATTAAGACAATCAAATGAAGACATACATAAATCATCTACATCATGATGTTTCAATAATTGGCATTCGACTGTTTACGAAAGTCTCTGAGTATACACGTTTTCATGAAATTTAGTTATTTACTACCTTTCGAAAATTACATATGAGTACTTATTTTTCCTAGTTTTAAATAACATTTTAACTGCTAAATAAGGGAACAATTTAATTTACAAAACATCACTTGAAACACCAACAAACACTAAGAGACATTTTATGAAGAGGGAATCATAGCTAATCATTAGTCTGCACTTTATGTCCTAAAAATTTTAATCGAAGACTAAAGAATGAAACCTTTTTTTCATTTTACTGTAATTATCAACCTAGTCGTGATGGTGTCTGCAAAACTTTCGAAGACATGACCTGAACATAACTATTACAAATCATATCCTTTTAATTAAGATTTAATCATATTTTATATTGCAGAAGCTGCCAGTCTATGGTGTAAAGTAATATATTACTTCAGCATTTTCCCATGTCGTCTTTTCATAAACGATCAAATAACAGTAGTCCATAAATAGCATCCAATCGGTAGGACATTTCTTTGAGTCTGTAACATAAAACATTAACAGAAAAATATCTATGACAATATTGTTTATATACAGCATACATTTTCATCTGTTTCTTTCGGAATTA
Organism: Mytilus edulis; assembly: GCF_963676685.1. Taxonomy (NCBI): domain Eukaryota; kingdom Metazoa; phylum Mollusca; class Bivalvia; order Mytilida; family Mytilidae; genus Mytilus; species Mytilus edulis. Next base: position 51,860,777 of record NC_092345.1, read on the forward strand.
TATAGAAAAAAATATACCTGAAAATAAAAAGTGTTGAAACTAGTTCGCATTGAATTTGATGGTCGTTTTTTCTTTCTTCATTTCGGACTTTCGTTATTGGCTTTGAATGTTTAAATAATACCTGCATTTATCTTATCATGAACATTACTATTCTTATGTTAAAACCGTGAATCATAACAAGTAAAATAACATGAATTTATAGTTATCAAAGGTACCAGGATTATAATTTAGTACGCCAGACGCGCGTTTCGTCTACACAATACTCATCAGTGACGCTCATATCGAATACCGAACTCCAAGGAAAATTTCAAACGGAAAGTCTCTTTAATAATAAATGGCAACATGAAAAGCTCAAATTCATCAAACGAATCGATCATCTGACTTTATAATCACTAAAATTAAGTCAGAATTTCATGTTTAATCTTGAAATCTTGTTAGTTTATTTTACTATTATTTATGAATACTGAATGCAAGAAAAGAGAGGATAGGTATGTACGTCGACATACTTAGGTCTAATATGTACATCCTCGATCAAACAAAGTAAAAATAATAATAAAAAAACGACAAAAACAGAAGATATTAAATATTTATCAACACTAAATAATTTAAAACAAATCACATACGTCACACACTGACTGATTTTTAATTATCAAAAGCATATACACATGTGAAGGATAAAAATGTTGTTTTAAAGGAGAAAGTTCGGTAATGGCAATATTTCGCCCCTATAATTAGTTTTTAAAAGTTTCAAGATAACAATTGATAATGTTGATGAAAAGACAAATCTACCAAATATTGTCAAAGTTTTATTTTAAAGCGTTGATTTGTACATCTCACATAGTAAAAAAATGGAGATTTTGCGATATTTGACAAAATCATGTATATATTTCAAACAACTATATGCCTAGGTAATATAGAGCGCAGGCGTCGACAATTATTTTTTTCAAGTCAGATACTAGTATGTAAAACGTTATAACAAACATTATCTTAAAAGATCTTTTTGTCGCCGCATAAGTTCTATGTTTCCTGTCCCGAAAATCAATGGACATTTACGCGTTTTCATTGAAATATTCTAAAGGGTATCTGTGTGTGGACCGTAAGTCCCCGAGTGTATCATCAGCTCAGTAGTCAGTGCTAAGGTACTGACATGATTTATAAATAAGCTCAATTAAAATTTCTTGTTCAAAACTTAAAAAATAAAGTTTTCTACTACCTAGGGCCAAATTTAACTTAAGAGGAATTGGTTGTTCTGATTAGGTACTTTTCAATCAAATACTTCCAAGCCTTTCAGCGTATTTGCGCATAAATGGCTTTTGGAATGTTTATATTTGAGAGTTACAGGTTGAGGTATATCTACAAAATCGCATTGGAGGGACACAACTTATAAAATGTTTCTTGGAAGGCCAATAATACTTTGTATGCAGCTGTATTACCTTTGTCATATCTCATTACCATGGAGATCAATTGGCAATGTTCCTTCAGTGATGGTCCATTGACTTTGAATATTTCATGTTAAAGTAGATCTGTCGTGATCCTCTCATTGTGTTATATAAAGAATTAATAGCATGTAAATGGAAATGAAAATGACTGATCAAACTTACATGAGGGCTGGTATATCCGCCATTTTGAAGCTTGTATAGGTGTTAAATCCCCTTCAGAGTTTGAGTGGATCAAACATATCTTCTGAAGAGAGTTATAGCTGTAATAAGTACATATTTTAGCAAATTGGCACATAACAGCACAAGACACGGCTGATGGTGCAGTAATTTTTGAGTCAAACACCTGGAATTGTTTCTGATCATATTTCAATACGTACTTGGTAGTCATAATAGACAGAGCTGTTTTGACGGAAACTACCAACCATGGAATATATCTTGTGAGTATCATTTCGAAATCCAACAAGAATAATAATAAGATAGATTGTTCGTATAAAGTAAAAAGTAAAATCACAAAAATACTGAACTCCGTGGAAAGTTTTAAAAGTAAAGTCCCTAATCAAATGGCAAAATCAAAAGCTCAAACACATCGAACGAATGACATCAACGACTGATTGGTTGTTTGTTGCTACAACAATAAGAAATGTTTTCGCTGTTATACTATAAAACGAGACAATTAACATACGAGAGTCCTATGAGACTTTTTCAACTCCTCTCGACACCTACAGTTGAGAACAACTACGACAGGTAAAATGTGAGGGGTCGTCTCAAAACTTAGAAAAAATGAAATCATCATTGATTTTATTGCTTTCATTGACAATGATACAGCTTTCCTACAGAGTCCAAATAACATGGATTTTTTAAATGTATTATAAAGAAAATGAGAAAGTCACATTTCATCTTTTTAGACGTTGAGCTTCTAGCTGTCCTGGTGGAATTTGGGAAATGAAAAGAACAAAGCATGTTTAATTGTAGTTGATATTTAATTAATCAATGTTTTATCATCAATATGTCTGTTGACAAGAGCGGCACATATTTCCACAATGTCTGTTAGTTTTGGCTTTGGGTGCCTCCATAATGTACTCAATACTTTGTATATTTTCAATTCACCAATTTGGTGTTCAACTTGAATTCTGTATTCACCAATCACGCGATTAAATTGTCTGCTCTTTCTCTCAAATGTTATGCTTTACGATTAATTTGAGGTGTTGTAAATGGTGTAACTAAAGGATGACGATTTGGATAAACTATGTCTCTAAGGAGAACACAGTCCTCCTGAAAATGCAGCGAATCATTTCTCCGTATTTTGATCCAAAACCTTTTGTATGTATATTCACAGATGAGATAGAAAAATCTAAAGTACGAAAAAAATTGAAAAAGGTACAAAACTTGTTCCTTAAATTGGATATAGAGAAACAAATTCTGACCCGGTGAAAACAAAATATAGAAATGACAGTGAATGAATAAAATCAACGAAATTTCTTGTAAGAAACCCAAAGGTCATTTTCAAGGACACAATGACGAAGGGACAAGGTATGTTATTTTCGGGACATCAGCCGTTGGTCTCCAAACCACTGATTAGCAATGTCCATTTTGATTTTGCAATGTCAACAAGCTCTATAGTAAGAACTAACAACTTGAAATATAAATTCCATACGCAGGTATGTTAGAAAAAATGCACTGCTTAGATGTTGTAACATTAAAACGAGAAGTCAGCTATACTGTTTTAAAAAAATTCATCACGAAAAACATCAACTCTAGAGAAGTCCGCCGTTGATAAAAAAATAGATGTGATATTTAATTTCCTAAGACCTTCAAAATCAATATGTGGTTATCCCTCTAGAAATTGAATATGTACATCAACTAAGACAAAGATCGGTTGAAAAATACCAATTTGGTCGTGTTCACAATTGTGATATGGACGTACGGACAGTCCAGTAAGTATTTTTCATCAATGGAAAATTTCATAAAAGCTTTTACACCAACAAATTAGTCGTTATTTACATGCGGCAAATATTTGGCAAAAGACTCGTCTAATCATAAAATTGAAGAGAAAGCGGATCAGGATGCAGAATGGTTGCTGTATTTGTTTTAATCAAATATGACAGAGACATATATTTATTTATTTATTTGGTTGATATATATTCTGAAGCTATATAGTCAAGACAGTATAAAACCACCAATCCAATATGTTACGTATTGATAATCATGATGGTTTTTGTCTTTGAGACGACCCATCCATTTGACCTGTAAACTGTAGGTGTCATTAGTCGGTGTCGAGAGATGTTGAAAAGGTCTAATATTTATAAGTATCTTTCAGTTGTCTTTTTAAACACGAAAATATTTTAAATTCAATGATCTCATATGCAGTAGGTATAGTGTTTGATATCAGGTAAAACCATTTAAGAAAAGTTGATAATCTTATGTAATATTATTCAATTATTGTAAGTGCATCAAGCGTGTTCTAGAACTTGTCTATATCATTAGCGTTCATCGATTATTCATATTACTCGAATAACAATTTATACGCAGTTGATACATTTTCACATCACAAAACACAGAACTTTGAAATACGGTATATGTTATTATAGATATATCAACAGTGAGATGCTAATGCAAAATTGCTACATATCTAAATAGCAGTGTTAGTTTCCGAGATAATCGAGACTTTAAACGAGGAATTTGTGTGGTTCTTTGAGAAACTTGAAGATCTTTCAATGTGTTTAACTAGTATTTTTAATGATCTTATATTATTTTAGATGATTAGTATATTCGCAATTTGATGAAAATAAAAATGAATTCTCGTATCTTAGTTATTTCACTACGATAACAACGCCCCATAAATTTTGAGCACAATTATCGTACTCAGCCTCAGAAGTCAACCAATAAAAATGCTACAATTTTCGTTTCTAGCACACATTCTGAGAACAAAAGCCCCGTATGTTTCGAAAAGACAACTGTTGTTGCATAAGTCTAAAATTGTTCTGCATTGAAAAGTACAAAGATAATTGAGTTGTGTTATTGTGCTACGCTAAATTTGTGTATTCTTGTCTTAATGTTTTACTAATACGCTATGTCTATATTCCTTTTTATGCTTCTTAATTACATATTTGTTTATTTTTATAGTGATGAAGATTATAAAACAATGTTGACTGCTGTTCCCCAGTCGTGCATGTGAGAGGTTAAGCTAGGTTTAAAACCAGGTTTAATCCACCATTGTCTGTACCAAGTCAGGAATATGGCAGTTGTCATCCATTAGTTTGATGTGTTTGAGCTTTTGATGTTGCCACTTGATTAGGAACTTTTCTTTTGAATTTTCTTCGGAGTTCTGTATTTTTGTGATTTTACTTTTTATTAGAAGATGTTAGGGTAACTTTTTATACAACAACAATTTTCGGTTCGCCATATGTTTGTATACATACATCACACCCCATGTTACTATTAAAATGACATCATAACAAGACTAATGATTCACATAAGTGTTACTCACTAACCTAGAAGTAAGAACCCCAGAGTTCACATGACTTATATTAATATGATCATGATTATAAATCCACAGTTTACAAAACTGTTTTTTTAATAAGAATGTTCTACCTGAATGATCAGATTACATTACTAAGCTTTATTTAACAAAATCAATAGGAATTGTAGGCCCTTAAAGGAGGGATGAAAGATACCAGAGTGACAGTCAAACTCACAAACCGAAAACAAACTGAAAACGCCATGGCTATAAATGAAAAGGACAAACAGACAAACAAAAGTACACATGACACAACATAGAAAACTAAAGATTAAACAACACTAACCCCACCAAAAACTAGGGGTATTCCCATGTGCTCTGGAAGGGTAAGCAGATCCTGCTCCAGATGTGGCACCCGTCGTGGTGTTGCTTATGTTAAAACAAATCCGGTAAATAGTCTAATTCTGTAGGTCACATTCATGAAAGAAATACTTTTCCACTTCGTAAATTATTATAGAATAATTGTGCGTGTAGCGTACAAGCTTTTAGTCCGGGTATCTAGATGAGTTTATTTATTGAACAAATATTTGACTCCAACCCACCTTTTTTTCTTAAAATGTCCTCTATCATGTCAGAAATATGGCAATTGCAATTAAATACTATAAACGTATTGTTATTCGTTAGTGCCAATGTTCGTGGTTTGACCAAAAGCTATACGTTCACGGGTTCTTAAATTCGTGGAATTAAGTTTTTCCAAAGAACAAAATATGACCAAAAAATTAGAAGACATTAGAAGCCATCAGAAATTATCTTCATGAAAAAAATAAATTGTTGTTTTATATTGGTTTATGGCATATTGCATACCATAGTGTTCCTTCACGCTCACTTTCATTAAAGACAACATTCATTAAATATTTAATAAGCTGTGATTTCAAATTGTCCCAACCGAAAGATTTTATTATAAAATTTATAAAATAATTGCTTTCAGGTATTACCATTAGCAATGCGTTCAATGGTCTCGATTGAACGATACTGCAAAGAATATATTTTAAATAATGCATGCGTGCAATTAGAAGTGATAACACTAATAAACATAATGTTACTAGACTCAGTCTGGCAGCCACTTTTATCGCCCAATCGAGATAGCAGCCACTTTTCCAGCAGTCAATTTTGACGATATGTCTAAAAACCAAAAACTGCATAAGACTCAAACGTTCCAAAAATCGCTATATCTTAGTTAAGTGTCAGTCTTTGTAAGAATCAGGCAATTTAGGTCAAAATTAAAACATGATTAGAAAAAACCCACCGTGCTAATCATGCTATTTAATACTAACCATCATCCTGAGTTAAAAAGTATTAGTCTTTCGTTTGTGTTTGTCTTGTAATATCAAATAACTTGGTTAGAAAATTGGTTAGAATGATAGCAAATTACAGAGTTATCTTCCCTTATTTGTTAATTTCTAGTGCATTTCAACCAAATTGTATCTTCTATTACCAGAACAGTAAATGGAAATGAATGTCATTTTTGTGCATAACTACATATTATGAACTGAAAATAATATCAAATAGGGTGGGGTTTTTTGGTCATGTTTTCACCACTGCTTGATTCTGAGGCAGACTGGCACTTAAATATAATTAAACAGAGGAATTTTCAATATTAAAATTTAAAAAGTATCATTTTCATAGTTAACAGGAGTGAAAGGATACGCCGAAAATAGTTTTATGACCCCTTCAATCTGTCGTAAATTATTGTTGTCCTCGAATATACACCCTTATATAAGTTGCATATTGCTTATGTAATATAGATTTTTATAAAAAAAAAAACGACATCAAAGATTCATCAACTATTGAATTTAATATATAATATATAAAACTAAAACTAAAGCCGGCCACTCTAAAACATTCAGAAATATAAATAGAAATATCTTTGGAAAGCCCCAAAAAGAAAGAAGAAATATCTAGTGAAAAACCTACCGGAGACCCCTCAGATACGGTGAGACCCCTGGTCTTTCAATGTCCCAAATTCGACGATATTATAAAAACTCTGTAATATATAAAATTGGGTGTAAATACAAACGTTACTAAAAGGATCTTGTGTTATGGGTATTAAAAATACGTAAATTGGCAACTTTGAACCTCTGTGGTGGCCAGACTGGCTCGGATCCCAGAAAAATATTAAAATGGGGAATAGCCTGGGTCAACACCTTTGAAATGAGCTAGGTCCGGTTCGGAACTTTGCCGTAGGGATATGCCGAAGAGTACCGAATGTATGGCTGATATGAAAATACGTAAATGAGCAAATTTGACCCTCTGTGGTGGCCAGATGGGCCCTGATCCCAGAAAAATATTTAAGTGGGGAATAGCTTGGGTCAATACCTTTGAAATGAGCTAGGTACAGTTCGGAACTTTACAGTAGGGATATGCCGAAGAGTACCGAATGTGTGGTTGATATGGAAAATTCCTAAATGGACAACTTTGAACCTCTGTTGTGGCCAGACGGGCCGCGATCCCAGAAAAATGTTTAAGTGGGGATTGACCAGGGTCAACACCTTTGAAATGAGCTTGGTCTGGTTTGGAGCTTTTGCCGTAGAGATAAGCCTAGGAATATCGAAAGCATGTATGGTAAATATGAAAAGTACGTTAAAAAACACCTTTGAATCCCTATAGTGGACAATATCTTTCATCAGTACAACACCTCCAAGTATAGATCAATTAAGACGGCTTCTATTTATGCTAGGCAAAAGGAACACGAACATAAAGTGTACGGAACTTGTATGGTAACCGTTTTCCATTAAAACAGGTTAAAGTTAAAGTAGGGGACGGACACAGTTTTAAAACTTTAAAGAAAAGAATATTAAAAAAGGAGGACCGAGAAAATACGTAAATAGGCAAAAACCTTAGTCCTTAAACTCTTGATTCAAATAATCAGATATGCAGTACGAACCTTTTAGCAAGTGTAGTCTTTGACAATTCGCCAAAAATTGTAAAGGATACTTTCTTATGCAAATATGGTGGTGAAGGCTTAAACATCTGGGCTACGTCTTTACCAAATAATAAACCACTAACGGCTTTTAATCTCCCGCCAGCATGTTTCAATAGAATACACATCCTCGCACTCGCCTTGTTTTGCTCTTAAGCTTCTATTGACAACGAAAGTTACAAGAGTTCATCAATGTTTTATGTGTCGAGTTTTTAATCTGAAGAGTGGTCTTAAACTCATCTACTTTTTTCTTGAGTTCTTTAATCGTTGTATCATATCCTTTCTCTAGTCGTTTTATATCTTCATCTGGTTACACGCGGATTGTAATTGTAATTCTATTTGTTTCGTATAGTATTTCAATTGACGCATGACTCATCGTTTTGTTGCAGCATCCGTATTATTATTCGGAGATTTAATGTTAGTGATACGATTAATTGTCTTCATGTTTAATTCTTGAAGCAATTGACTCCTATTTATTTCTCCATTTCCATAAAATGCATTGAAACGCAACTTCATCAAGGTTTGCCTTCAGACAACAATTGTGATACATACAAACAAAAGTGTTCACAGACCACTGGTGCTCTTATCTGAAGTTCATCGGTGATGTAGTAGCTCTTAAGTTTCAAGTAATTTACCATTACGTAAGGGGGATGAAAGTCCGCAAGAATCAAAATACACTTTGCTGGTTGTCGTCTTAAACTAACACGTCCAATGGGTTCCAGGTCCTAAAATGGAAGGGTTAACAGGGTTTGAAGGTAGGGTACCCTGCATTTATACACCTCGAAACTGGAATATCTGAAGAGTTTTAAATGTTCTCTCCAACATTCCGTTTGATAGAGACGTGTTGGAAAATAGAATGTTGTGTACACGTATCATTTATTTTACTCTCCGATTGATAGAAGCTTGTTGGGAAGTAGAATGTTGTGTGCACGTATCACTTATTTCAAACGGGCGCGAAGTTGCAATCGTCATTTGATAATATCCATATTCTGTTTACATATGACAAATGTTGTCGTTCTTCATATAATAATTTTTTAAAAGGTTTAATGAATCAAGGCATTGTTGCTTCTTTTACCACAATTCCTTAAAGTATGTTTTGTTCAATTTTGTAATGTCTATGTGCCAAGGTACTGATTCCATCTTTTAAAATGTAACGTTTGTCATATTGTGTTAATTTCTACAGTAACCACGTTGTGAAGGTTATTGCGAATGACGTTTATTTTTCAATGACATCTTTACTGGGTCATCAAACACGTTTTGTAATCGTTAAATGTAATGTTCTGTCAATTGACGTGTTTCTTCGTTCCTTTATCTTTCCTGGTGTGTTGACCATCACCCATTCGATAACATCATATCTTGTAAGAAGCCCTACAATCATTTGACCACCACATGCATACCAATTATTTTTGTGTTGACGTTGGTAGGAATTCCAAAACGGGTTGTCCATACAATAGTTTGATGTGTCAAGCTTGTTTTGAATGTGAGTTATGTTTTTGTAAAAGTCGTCGGTTTGAATTTAATAGGCTTAACTATCGTCGGTTTGAATTTAATAGGCTTAACTATCAGTGTCGGTAAACAATAGTCGATCTTTGTTCCTGTTGTTTTTACTCATTTAGTCCAACTGAATGGCGTACATTTAAAATCTTTGAAATGTCTAAGATTCATGTTCCCAATTGCAAGTACACAGGCTTGTCAAACTTGAGTTTTGTTTTCTTTATGTTTACTACTACCATGGACTCGTTATACACCACGAATTGGTCACAGTTGGGTTTAGCTATTAGTTTAAAGGGTTGCTTATCAGTAGTCATTAATGTTATATTCACCCGTTAACGTGTTTTCCATGGTATTTTCAAACATTACGTTGATAATCGGTTTAAAAGAATACTTTTCAGACACGATGCTGGCTATGATTTTAAGGTTAATGTTCAGGTCAATGAAAATTTTAAGCCAAATTGATTGTTAAAATTTTGACACACGATGCACTTTGGTTAATACCAACCCGTGGGAACAAAACTGTTTCAAATTTCTATGATGAAGAACATACTTTACACGTTTGTTTTAATCTAAATGCGGTACCAACTTATGAACCTTGTTCATTTTTATGTTTTCATGTAAAAATGGTTAGTCTTTATGACTATCGTATTGTCTGCTGGGTAATCCAAATCACATTCAATTATGTTTCCAACCTCCTCCTCATATTTTCACATGTCAATGTCTTCAAAGTCGTCCACGCATTCAAAACCCCTGTTGGGTACCGACATGACCAACAAATACATATTGTTAGTACCTAAGTATTCCAAGAAAGTCGTTGGTTGTGAAGGGTCGTACTCACTAATGTACTTTTTGTTGACCAGCCCATGGCGATTGCTTATTTTAGCATCCCCTCTCTTCGTGTGGCTTATTAATAAAAATAGTAACATGTCTGGGTCGTTTAACAATTCTAATCTAACTTTGCTTATTTTCAACGCCACATCGTAAGCTAGCCCTGTTGACGTGTAATAATGAAATCGTAAGATAAACATTTTTTTTATCATTAAATCATAATGCTACACAAATCACGATTTTCATACCTTAAATTGGTTCAACTTTAAATTCATAGCTAAATATATAAGGTGTCAAACGAATTTAACATAAACCTACACGAATCAATGCAAAGCATTTCTTACCCATCCACTTTCTTAAAAAAAGAATATGTTCTTTTCATCAGTGTTGGGTATGCAATTCACTTCAACATTGGTAAACTCAACGCCTTTACTAACAAGTGGGAGTCATACCCTGTTAAGTTAACACAATGGGAACAAAGGTAGATTGTTGAAAGTTTAAGTTACATTGTTTTATGTGTCGCACCACGATGCTTACCTGTCAAGTGGTCGTGATCACGCACTTTGTCTTCCGATAATTCATCATCGCACATGTGACAATGTTAACTCGCTGTAAAACATTGGGGGATCTTCTTCAGTCATCTACAAGTATTTTTATCCATGTACATGTCTGCAATATCCTTCACTATCTCTGCCATACAAGGCACAAATCTCTTAACAATGTCTTCCCCTGAGTACACTTTGATTTCTTTGTATTCCCCATGAGCATACTTGATACGGTAGTAAAACCAGAAAGTGTATTTTGTTGGTTAACATCCGTGTAAGCTTTTAATTTGTCAGGTTGGCAAGTGTCTATCTGTTCTAAGTTACATTGAATGTCAGCATAAATAACATAAGGAAATCGCATTTTACGTTTGTACTAAGTTGTAAGATATTGTAATGGTATCTTCTTCTTGAATCTCGTCCTGAATATGCATGAAATATTTGCCACTGGATGTTAAGCAACCAACAATCAGTCAATCTTCTGGAATCTCGATTTTCACTCCATTCTATCACAATACACTAAACGTTCGTCTAAAAAGTCCTCACTTCAACAGTGGATTATACATCTTCGACAAAAATACTTTACCATCGTAGGATGACACTTGGGGACTTAACAAATGTGATAAACTTTTTATCCAATAGTAATGTTGTTTAGTAGCATTGGTTACATACAACATGTTTGTGTGAGTTCTATCCTTTTTGATGTTCTTTGAATTCTTAACGGATACACTTCAAATTTTCTAAATAGTTGTTGTTTATTTCAACACCATACCCAAACACGTAAAGTATACAAGGTAGTATTTAGCCTGTCAAATGTGGTGAATATGTTTCAACGACAATAGCTAGCCCCCCTTTTTTGTTCAACTCGTTTTCCTTTTTTTGTATTGACTTACTCGGTGTGTACTTTTCTGATCCACCTCCTCTTTATGATGTGATTTTGAGAACACAGCTCACGTTAATAATAGCCTTTTTCTGTGCTAGTTTTACTGAAAGGCGTAGGTTAGACTTACACTTCAGGGATACAATTTATCCATATGAAGGTGTATTTCTACAATATGACTAACGTTCACTCACATTCATCACGCATGCAAGTGTTTATGCTTTCTTTTGTCTTTTTTATCATTACTGTTACTAGTAGTTCATTGTCTTAGTTGGTTGATTTACTAACTTGAGTTGACCTAAAAAGTGGAATCACTGTCACCTGTTGCTGAGTTTGTTTTTACCAACTGTACCATATTGTACAGAAGCACGTATTGTACCTTCGATGCCTACTTTAATTTTTGTGCATCTGAAATTTTACTAATCAATGTATGTAAAGCACTTCGACTTGCCTTAAAAATGAATTAACAAATGGTTCAATGATCACTGTAGTTCTTTTCTACCATCTTTCACCTTAATAACAGGTTCCTTAGCTATGTCTCGTTGAATAAGTTGCCGCCACAGAGGTTCAAAGTTGCCCATTTACGTATTTTTCATAAAAAACACACATTCAATACTCTTCAACATAATAGTATCCCCACGGCAAAGTTCCGAATCGGACCTAGCTCATTTTAAAGGTATTGACCCCAGCTATTCTCCACTTAAATATTTTTCTGGGATCCGGCTCCGTCTGGCAACCACAATGGTTCAAAGTTGCCCATTTACGTATTTTCCATATTAACCACACATTCGGTACTTCTTGGCATATCCCCACGGCAAGGTTCCGAACCGAACCTAGCTCATTTTAAAGGTATTGACCCAAGCTATTCCCCACTTAAATATTTTTCTTGGATCCGGGCCCGTCTGGCCACCTCAAGATTCAAAGTTGCCCATTTACGTATTTTCAATACCCCAAAATCCTTTTAGTCACTAGTGTATCTACACCAAATTTTATATAGCAAGTCAAAAAGGGTACAACATCACCATTGAATAACTATAAAATGAACAAATATTAGATATTTCGGATAACTGATATCCTTATTCAATAATAGCACGATGTCAAATGAATTATGTAAAAATATTCAAACTGAGAAACTTTTTCTAAATCTCGTTTATACAATTTAAGCGAACACCACAGACACTGATACAATTTTAAAATTTCCAAACACGGCTCAAAGGTTACAAAGATATGCCAAATGTAAATAGTTATTTTCGATGTGTACTGGACAATTTTAAATTTCCAAAGGTTGTGACAGTTTAGATGTTATAACTGCATTGAGGGCAGTCCTCAAACAAAAAAATCAAAAAATGTCCTAACCGATCCAAGTTTGAAGAATATTTCAAATTTTACAACGGTTGGGCAATTGCAACAGTAACTACATATTTAAGCCTCCCAAACGTATAGCAGTCTAATAACGATTAGAAAAATAAGTTTGATCTAATGAGGTAAAATAATTGAACGTGGCTACGTACTTATACATCCATCCCGAATGAATGAAGCCCTGTAATTTAAACTGGTATTTTAAAAAGAATTTCGAACTGTAAAGCCGGAGTTACTGGAAATAAGTGAAGACAGGAAAATGAGGGACTCATTCTATGTTTTTTCATATATGCCCTCTGGGGAGACTGTCCGTAACTTTCTTATCCAAAATCTTTCCCGATCGACTCTGTCGACCCTCGACCAACCTTCGTTGTGGTCTATGATTGTGATGGCAAGGTTTTTGAGATCAGCTTGTGTGTGCCCAGGTGATCTCAAATGACGACATACGGGTAGGTTGGGCTTGCAAGTGTGGTCACTTCGATGACCATTCATGCGTTTGTTGAATGGCTGCTATGTCTCGCCAACATACTGCATGCCACATCGACACTGAAGGAGTTATACAACATTCTGGGTTTTGCAAGTTACATTGCAAAATATAGTGTACACAGACCCAGCCGAGTGGCAAGTACATGTTTGAGTATTAAGTATTTGTTGACAAGTCAGACAGCGCCTGTTACCACATTCCTGCAATTGAACAGCTTTTATTTGATGAGACGTCTGCTCTAACAAATACGTCTTTGAGACTTGCTGGTCTCCGAAAAGCTAAGACAGGAGGATTGGGAAAGATCTTGGGTAATTTAGGGTGTTAGGCAATAGTTTGCCAATTGGCACGGATCAAACGTGAAAGGTTAGTTAAGGCTGGATTGTATGTTAGAACAAATGGGACTATTTTGCAGTGCCTCTTCCGTTTGTACTGTAAGAGGTTATTGCGGCTGTTATTGTTGGCGCGCGCAAACCCCTTATATATGTCCAATTTCTTATAACCTCGTTTAGTCAAAAACCGTTTCGTGACAGCCTCCTCAGAGGAGCAAATCTGCTTGACTCTCAGAGCTTGACTGTACGGGATACTTTTCGTACAGTGTTTGGGGTGACAGTTTTGGGGAGAAAGGTACTGATGTTTATCTGTGGGTTTACAGTAGAGGTCTGTTGATATGACACCGTCCTTTATAGATGTGGTTGTGTCTACGAAAGATATCTTAGAGTCGGAAATTTCATACGTAAATTTAATTGAATGGTGGGCGTTGTTTGCATGTCTGATGAAATCATTCAGTTTTTGTTGGGATTCAATCCATTTAATGTCAACATCATCAATGAAACGGAACGAAGACAAATGGTTGGAAATTTTATATACTACAGAGTCTATAATATCGTCGAATTTGGGACATTGAAATACCAGGGGGTCTCACCGTCATCTGAGCGGTCTCCGGTAGGTTTGCACAATATATTTATTCTTTTTTTCCGCTTTCCATGGATATTTCTGAATGTTTTTGGAGTGGCCGGCTTTAGTTTTAGTTTTATATATTATATATTTAATTGGATCTTTGATGAATCTTTGATGTCGTTTTGTTGATAAAAATCTATATTACTGTGTTAAAAGACAAATCTGCAACTTATATATAAGGGTTTATATTCGTAGACAAGACAACGAGAATTTACGACAGCTTGAAGGGGTCATAAAACTAACTGCAGCGTAATTTTTTACTCCTGTTAACTATGAAAATCATACTTTTTAATGATTTTCAACTAAATTTTAATATTGAACTGACTGCTACATTGTAGCAGCCGGTTGCATATTGAATATCAAATATCGAATAGCTAACCGGCAGCTTGCTTCACTAAATATTCAAAACGTAATGAAATGCTTTTAAAATCAGTACAAGCCGCGAAGTTGTCGAATTCCGCTGTTAAATTATATTTAACTAAGATTTAGCGATTTTTTGAACGTTTGAGTCTCATGCAGTTTTATTTTTTATTTTTTAGACATATCGTCAAAATTTGCTGCTGGAAAAAAAGTGGCTGCTATCTTGATTGGCCAATAAATGTGGCTGCCAGCTTGGGTCTGGTGAGATTAACAGATAGACAATCATCAATGGTGTTAATTTGGCCATAAACTAAATAAAAAGGTAACATGAACAAGTACTACAATTGTACTTCGAATTGTAGAAATTAATATTTTGTTGAAATTAAAAAAAAAGCCCAACATGATTTTGTTTTCCGTATGAGAATATTTAGCACTTCAATATATCATCAGGCAGATCATCACAAGCAATCTGACTCTTATTGATCAGAACTATAACTTTGGTAAGATATTAATGGTTGAAAGTCGACAATTCAGGTTTATTTCAGGATTAAATAGAATAAATCGTCTCAAAAGTTTCATATAATATTTATAGTGTGTTTGCTAATATTAGGTGCATTTTATAGATTAAATAATCAACAATGCTCGTATCCATGTAGTCAAACATACATGGTGATTTATTTGTACATATGTCTCTAATTTAGACAAAAGATGTTATATTTCATTTGACACTTAAATTCCTGAAGAAAGCAGTCCTCGAAAACAACAAAATTGGTTCCCCACGAATAAAAGTACGTTGACAAAAGTCTGTTTCTTTGTATGTATACATTTTATATTTGTTTCACGTAAGTGTTCCTGCTGTTGCTGCTGTTTCGTTAATTTCCTCTTATGGTTAACGTGTTTCCCTCGGTTTCAGATTGTAACCTGGATTTGTTTTCTCTCAATCGATTTATGACTTTTCGACGTCAATGACGAGTGATAAAACAATCTGGTATCTAAGACTTTCAATCAGAACAAATATATCGTATAACAGATTAAGTGTAAAAAAGTGATTGATATTTAGAAAAAAAAGGGATTTTGTGCAATGCCAAAATACAGGTATCGATAGAATGTAGGGACGTAAATGGTCTTATGTGTATAGGTATAATATTTAGCTATCTTGATCTTGAACGTGTTACTTTTTGATTTTATTGAAACTAGGTGATAAATTAAGTCAGGGTGTATTTCAAACAAACATTTTAAAAACCAAAGAAGGATCTTAGAAGAATGAAAATTCCTTCCAGAGTTGTAAAAGTCCAAATGACGTGTAAGATGCATCTAATTTATACGTGTTTGTTTGAATAAAGTGCCTAGAAATACATCTATTTATTCTATTCTTCAACTGTCAGTTGTTAAAAGATACAAAAACGTATTGTAATTTTTAATGATAACTGATTCATGTAACATTGATGCAATGTTCTTTCTTGTTCTCCTCGATCACCATCCAAAACCCGAACTGTTCCAAGTTGTTCGTTTTTATATAAATTATACAGTCAGGCCAATTTTGCGGTGTAACTTGTAATACTGACCATGATAAGAAAATAGAATATTTTTTCACTCACCCCTTGGCCTGGATTACCTTTCCAGCCATTAAGTGTACTCTGTTTTTGATAATTTCGCTGAACGCAACACGAAAATTCAAAATTTGATGTTATTTTTTAAGTCGAGGAGGACAAGATACTACCATTAAAACATATTTGTTACATCAATAGAAATTCGACAACTAATTGAAATATACCACTATTCATATCCTATTCAGTTTGTTACATCAAATTAATCAATAGAAATTCGACAACTAATTGAAATACACCACTATTCATATCCTTTTCAGTTGGTTCATTCTATATTGACACAAACATAAGGTGATGTGGTATGGTTGCAAATGGGACAATATCCATGAAAGTTCAAATGAAGTAGGTGAATGCAGTTGTATGCAATAACATGACCTTCAACAGTGAAAAAAAAACCAGCTAATGGCCTAAATTTTAATAAAACAATTTAGGAAACAAAAATTGAACAGACATTAACAAACGACGACTATCGAACTATAGGCTCATGACTTGTCACAGGCACATACAGGGTGGGGCAGGTTTAGGACGGAATATTAGAGTGTGTTTGAATCAAAGAACTAAACAGTGTTAGATTATAAGATTTATTAATATTTTATGATTTTGCGTTAATCTTCCGGATATTCTATGAATTTATCCTCTGTAGTTCATACATGCTGGAACATTGAATGGATAATCGCATGCGTCTTGTTTTGGATTGAATGCTGTTCCTGGAGCACACGGTTCATGAAAGGTAAGTCCGAAGGAACATTGGTAGTACGATCCACAGTCACTAGCATCACTGTATAATCCATCGGATTTAGTACGACAAAAGTTTGCTACAAAGTTTTTACAGAAGAAAACATTTAATGGTTGTTTTACAGTAGACAAATCGGTTAAAACATCAGTTGTACATTTTCGTAAACGAATAGTTCTGAATCAGTTTCGCGATTTGGCTAGTCTTCGACAAGTTAGTTTTTTAAATGTTATGTGGGTGGTGTCAGCAATTGTTATAATTTATTGTGTAAAGTTTACAAAGGCAAGTCATATCTTTGTTTTAATCGTTTATGTAAACATAAACTCATCTTCCGTGGTTGCCCCATCCCTCAACCATATTTGATGATTTGTTTAATTCATTATTATGATCCTGTTATATTCTTGTATGTTTTTGTTTTCGGTGGAGCCCTTTTAAAGCATTTGTCACATATTACAATTCTGTGTTTGTCTTCACATGTTGCCAAGACTTACGACTTATCAGAGACCGATATGCCATATAGAAATATGTCCGTCGTTGGAGTCTGTATGTCATTTCTAATTCTATAATTGTAATAAATGGTCGTCCCACTGTCTATATCACTCTGTTCAGCTCTTTAAATATTATTCCGTATCATGTCTTTGTGACGTCAAATACGTTGACCCGGCCTTACTCGACAAAAAGCTTCATATTATGTCTCGCAGCTGATATTTTACGATATCGACATGCAGATAACCTGATAATCGGTACGTATGTAGTAATAAAAGGCTTATTTCGATGAAATTTCAATTTGTTTAACTTATAGTACGAGTCAGTTTTCAAATGTTTATTCCTACACATATTTTAAAGCATTATTTAAGTGTTTGTATTTTTTTCTTCATAACAGCTTCTGTAATTTAAGAAAGCTGAAACTTCGATATTGTGAAACATAATTACGTTTAAAAATAATGTTCTGCTAATTCCCGATCATATAATCATTTTGCCAGAAGACGACGCATCAAATGCATAGTTTTGTGTTAAAGACTATGAAATTCATAAATAACTTGATGAGAGGGAATTTATTATGAGGATACAGAAAAAATATCATTATTGCCATACTTACTATTAAAATTAGGAGAGCTGGTAACAGGTGCATTTGTTGGTGACTGCGTGGGTGCATTGGTTTGTACCGGTGCGTTCGTAAAAGCAGGTGCGTTGGTAAAGACTAATAGTTTAGTTGGAGCATTTGTTTGAATAGGAGATGGTGTAGATGTTGGTGGGGGTACATAAGTTGGACCATTAGTTGGTGCAGGTCGGTACGTTGGACCAGTAGTTGGTGCAGGTGTGTAATTTAAAAGCTTGGTTGGCATATTTGTACCGACAGGATTCCTTGTAGGTGAATTTGTCTTCCAAGGACTATTCGTAAACGCTAATAATTTTGTTGGAGAATTAGTATTAGACGGCGTGTTTGTATTTGGAGCATTTGAAAACACTAAAAGTTTAGTGGGTCCATTCGTGTTTAAAGGGCTTGCTGTAGTACCGGTCTGTGACGGTTGGTTTGGTTGCGAAGGGTTTGTACAGTTAGCGTTCCTTGGCCAATCGCAATATCTGGTCTTTGAGTTGTACTGCAGACCACTTGCACAATGGGCTAAAAATGGCGAACCACTAGCACAAATATAATAAGAATCGCAAGATGATGGGTTGGGATAAAATCCATCCCGCATTCCCTTACAACTGAATATGGCAGGTACTCCAAGTTGTCGAGTAGAATGCACTGTAAAAGTCAATACTACATTTCATATTACAGAATATAAAAAGTTTGTCATTTTCTTAAAAAAATAAACTGTATCTGTTTTTTTTAAAATCAATTTGATTTAAGGGTATAATTCAGTAATAAATTAATATTAAAAGATATGGAATATGCGTCACTGAAACAACTGCAGTTCAACTTTAAACTTTAGATTAGATAATCATTATTGATGTGTCAGTTAAATCGAATAAAAAAACATTCAATCAAATAAATAAATTTCTGGGAATCGTTTGTATTTTTTTCTGTATGATGATTTTTTTTTAAATGTTATTGTTATGGTTATTGAAAGACCAGTAACATCAATTTGTAAATGTCTGACAGCTCTTACAAAAAGAAATGATAGGGAACTAACCCACTAAAGCAAACCATATAAGGAATACAAAATTATTCTTACACAAATCATACCTCCTTTTGTTGTATTTATAACTTTTGGTTTGAGCGTTGTACTTGTTGTTGTCAAGTGCTGAGTTGTAGTCTGTGAACTCACTTGGGGTGTAGACTGTTGTTGTACTCTTTAAATACATGAATAGATAAATTACATTTAAAAGAGTGGAACTCATTCGAATCCCGCCCTGGTCAACGCTTACAAAAAGCTACTAGAAATGAGAGCGCTCTTTAAAGGGGCACTAGCTACGAGATATATAAAAAATCTAATAAATTGTTTTGCTCAATCATTTAATGAAATGCAAAGTGAAATAATGATTTGATTTTAGCAGCCAGTATCATGTATGGTTCAGTTTTGTCAAAATAAGCTAAAAAACATTGATTATGAATTATTCACTTGCAAGTGAATAATTCGACCTCATTGAATCCATATTCAGGTGAACTTCAATTTATCCTCTTAGCTTGAGACGGATAACACGTGAATTAGACCTTGCAATACAACACCAACGGAACCCTTTAAGACTTGTCAAAACTATCTTCAACTTAGCTTTTTGTGTTAATACAACCGTTGCATACTTGACAGCGGGCTCCCATTGCAGTGCCAAGTAGACAACTATCCAACAGATTCGCCATACGGATTACAACAATGAATAAAATCAACATCGTATAGTCAGCGATTAAGAGCTCCAACATATAGCCAAATATGGAATAATTCAAATGAGAAAATAATCATAACAAAGCAAAACAATTTAACAAACATAACAGTTTTATTTTCGTCTTATATGTACATAAAAAGAATAGTTTTGATAAATAATCTATATCAAATCTCCCCTCAACAGCAGCGTATTGCACTTTCAAAATAATATTCGACTTTTTGGGGCTTAACTATGAAAAGTTGTTGTAAAATCGTTTTAAGTTTTTCATTTAGAATTTCCAATATTCAGATTCTATATTAAATTTCGTCAACTCTTATAACTGTGCCAAACACTAGAAATACCAATACCCCTCTTTTTCGATGTAAAGTAAAAAAGTAATAAAGTAAGCAGTGAATTGATTTTAACTTACGGCTTTATGACAGGACCTCCACTTCTCTTAAGTTCATCTTTTATTGCATTTACCAAAGGAAATTTCCCTTGCCCACAGTTACCATGGAAATCATCTAGATCTAGAGCCCAGACCATAGTTCCACCAAAACCATGTTGTTTGATGTACTGCACCTGTTTCAAAGAAAATCATAAGAGTAAGTGTAATGGATATTTCTATCATACTTTTCCCTAAGTTTGTCTGATTAGTCAGTTAATTTGAATTCAGAGATCAAGAAAAAGCTGACAAAAAGAAAGCATGTGATGATGTTCAGACAAATGAATTAAACATACTAAATAAGATAACATTCAATTTTCTCCAGAAAGGATGGAAATATCTTGCCTGTATATTATTGGCTCTCATAATTTGAGAAAGGCAAAAAAGTTTCCTACTCCAAAATGTTTCCGTCAATGATTTTAAAATATTTCAAATTGTAAGTAAACCATTATAGGTCAATGTACGGCCTTAAACATGGAGCATTGGATCACACCGAACAGCAAGCTATAAATTACTGGTGTAAATAATTAGTGTATTAAAACACATTTTGTGTGTTTTTATGTTAAGTTCTTGAGTCACACTAAACGTCCATTTTAGATACCTTTATTTTAATACTATCAACATCTTCATATCCAATCCATTGTGATCCTTTCACAACATAGGGGACCATTTGATCAGCAAGATAGTGTCTTGTTCCACCAGTTTTCAATAGTTCACAAATCTTATTGAACAAAATGACACAAAGATTATTCGTAATTCAATTACAAAACGTTTAAATATGAGCTTTTGTTTACCAGTGCATTTACTATTTCTGCCTATAGAAATGCAACAGCAAGTTGTAGATTCTATATGAAGCTAGTTATTATTTTTTTTAAAAAGCAGATTCTTGCTATTCAAAGTGGTAAAATTTCTTGTAACTGAACAAACTATGAAAAGTTGAGTTTCGTTAATCATTTCATTGCAACTCTAATGATGTGTGTTTGTTTGTAAGTGTTTATTACCACTTTCGACCATGGCTATATCATGGCTACCTGTTTTTATTGGTTAAGGATTGCAGGGATACCCAGGGAGAACCGTCCACCCTAGAAAGACAACTGGCAATGATTGCTTATTCATGAATTGGGTCCGAATTCACTACCCTCAGAGCTGACAGGCTAGTGATTAATGTTGATAAGCCAACGAGGCCTGTTAACATTAAAGAAAACAAGTTAGATTATTTGCATTACAATATTTTCGTTGAAACCATATTTTTGAAGTTAAAGGATTCAATATTTCATATACACTACAATGTCGAATAGGTTGTACAATCAATGTTCTAATTGCAAACGAACCAAGTTATCATTAATTTCGAAAAAAAACTACTTTGCTCTATTGATTTTACCATGTAATCTCCTCCATTGTGTAACTTTATGTGTTAGAATTTTTAATGTTAAATTCGAAAACAACAAAATCTAGAAAATGAAATATGAATTAGTTACCTTAAAGAAATATAGCGGAAGAAAATGTCGAGCAACTTGTATGAATAACATTATCTATAATGCGACTAAGCATGAACAAATTCAACTACTAAACACATGTTAAACTATAGCAGAAGTATAATACCTCATAATATGCCATGAAACCCTTTTCTCCAGTGAAAGGTCCAGCATTACTTGGACTTCTGGAAGTTGAGTCTAAATCATGATTGCCTGGGTTTTGTAGAGTGAATCCTCTCCCATACATAGCCAACCCTACATTTATCATAGATGCTGGCATACCTCCGTTGACCCAATAATTAGCGGCCCAATCCTGAGAAAACATCAATTTTATAATACATTTATTATTGCAGCTGTGTTTGTTTTTAAAATTTTGGTTGAATTATTGATTTTATATAAAGCACATGCTAGCTTAAAAGCAAAATGACACAATTGCAAGTACAATGTCCTCATAAACAATTTGTATATCACATTTTTGTAAAAGGTTTGAAATGCTGTTTGCAGACACAGGACTGATGAGTCAACATAGTTTCCTTTCATACTACAATGCATTGAACTATGCGAAATAAAATAATGGTTAAACATGTTAAATAATGTCTATGCATTTGTTGGAATATAACCCAAGCAAAGTATATATCCCAATAACATGAATTCGAATCCCGACGAAGAAACGAAAGAATAAGCTTCCGCAAATTTGCATTTTTTACATGATTGTAGAGCTGATATTTAGAGTACCGGGTAACTAGCCTGAGCCCCCCTTTTCGTTTGAAAAATTTGGTTGGTTATGTAGGGGATCATTGAAGCATGACTGGAGCGGGGCCCTTTAGGTCAGTCAATACATGTCAATACCTGTATTGAACGATTGAAATTAATTAATAAAAAAAAATTGAAACTAACAAGTTGTAATTGTTGGCATTTGTTTTTTTGTATATGGACAAATCGGATAACTGCGAGTACTCTCAGATCTGTTCCTAGTGTCTTTTTTTTGTCGGGATGTACAAGTCCACTTGTATGTTTGTCCATCTGATGAGTTAAGCCTTTTTCAACTGATTTTTATAGTTCGTATTGATGTTGTACTGTTATACCACTGTCCCAGGTTAGGGGGAGGGTTGGGATCCCGCTAACATGTTTAACCCCCGCCACATTATTTAAGTATGTGCCTGTCCCAAGTCAGGAGCCTGTAATTCAGTGGTTGTCGTTTGTTTATGTGTTACATATTTGTTTTTCGTTCATTTTTTTTTTATATAAATAAGGCCGTTAGTTTTCTCGTTTGAATTGTTTTACATTGTCTTATCGGGGCCTTTTATTGCTGACTATGCGGTATGGGCTTTCCTCATTGTTGAAGGCCTTACGGTGACCTATAGTTGTTAATGTCTGTGTCATTTTGGTCTCTTGTGGACAGTTGTCTCATTGGCAATCATACCACATCTTCTTTTTTTATAAATGGTAGAAGATTCTTAATACTAAGTATTGAAGACTTAATCCCTTTAATAGACCGCTAGTCTTTATACCAAATGTTAAGATAGCCGGTAAGATAAAATCGTTTCATGGTGTGCTAGTGACCTAATACGATATGTATGGGGTCAGTAAATTCCATATGGGGATTCGAGTCTATCTTCCTTGGCCGGGATTCGAACTCATTCTACTGAGATATAGTAGCCTTGCACAATATATACCCGGCTTGATAGACCACGGTTCGACATACATTTGTATTAAACTCGTGTACATAGCTGCACGTCAACTTACCAAGTTCATCGTTGCAGCATCTCCTGTTTCTCCATTGTGTTTAAATAAACCGCTTTGGTGACCAGTTTTGGTTTCCCAGCTACCATGTAAATCATACGTCATAAGATTGACCATATCTAAATATCTGGATGACAGAAATACAACTTTCTTATTTACAGTTTATGATTTATTGTCGATTTATAGTGGAATTAATAAAAAAAAAAAAACTAGTTAATCAAATATTTTTTCAAGGTCAAATGAATGACCAATTTCCTGCAAACAGTAGACTCCATTTCTACTTTTAGTTATGTTTTGGGTATATCTTCAAAATTAAAAAAATCACAAAAATACTGAACTACGAGAAAATATTTGGATCGGAAAGTCCCTAATCAAATAGCAAAATCGAAAGCTCAAACACATCAAGGAATGTAAAACACCGAACTGTCATATTCCTGACTTAGTACAGACATTTCCTTATGTAGAAAATGGTGGATTGAACCTGGTTTTATAGCTAGCTAAACCATTCACTTGGCTAACTGTTACTTTCTTCTTTTTCTGATTCATATTAACTAGAGGCTCTAAAGAGCATGTGTCGCTCACCTTGGTCTATGTGAATATTAAACAAAGGAAGCAGATGGATTCATGACAAAATTGTGTTTTGGTGATGTGTTTGTACATCTTACTTAACTAAACAGTCTTGTTGCTTACAATTATCTCTATCTATAATGAACTTGGCCCAGTAGTTTCAGTGGAAAATGTTATAAAAATTTACAAATTTTATGAAAATTGTTTAAAATTGACTATAAAGGACAATTATTATAACTCCTTAGGGGGTCGATGGACCATTTCGGTCATGTTGACTTATTTGTAAATGTTACTTTGCTGAACATTATTGCTGTTTACAGTTTATCTCTACCTATAATAATATTCCAAATAATAACCAAAAACAGCAAAATTTCCTTAAAATTACCAATTCAGGGGCAACAACCCAAATGTCAGGGCAGATAGATCTTGACCTGATAAACAATTTTACCTCATGTCAGATTTGCTCTAAATGCTTTGGTTTTTGAGTTATAAGCCAAAAACTGCATTTTACCCCTATGTTCTATTTTTAGCCGTAACGGCCATCTTGATTTGATGGCCGGGTTACCGGACACATGTAACCTAATGATGATTTTGGCCAAGTTTGGTTGAATTTGGCAAAGTAGTTTCAGAGGAGAAGATTTTTGTAAAAGTTAACGACGACGGACGACGGACGCAAAGTGATGAGAAAACCTCACTTGGCCCTTCGGGCAAGGTGAGCTAAAAATTCAAAACATTATTTATCAACTCAAAGGAATTTTCTACAAGCACTAGGTCTGATTCGCCGATTTTCTGTAGGAAGGGGGACAACTTTTATTTCCTTTCGTATGAGTAATATCAAAATTCACATTTGCTTGTGCTTTGTATTTTCGCTATTTTATACGTTGTGAGCTTGGGCTTTTTGACATGCAATCAATCTGGGTAAACAAATCATTTTAATTTGGTAAGCTTTTTTCTCGTCTTAAATAAATTAAAAAAGAAAATAATTTCTCTGTGTATGTTGTACATAAGACCTAGAAGTAAACTTTCTAATCAGGACTGACGTAATTTGTTGTAGGAAGTCTGGTAGATATATTATCTGTACGAGTTGTCAGATAAAAGAACATAATCTTTACACTTGATGACAGTCAAATGACTGAATTCTAAATTGACGTTTATTTAGGTATCAAAGGTACCAGGCTAATAATTTAATACGACTGTCGCGCGTTTCGTCTACATAAGAATCATCAGTAGCTAGCTGGCTCACCAAAATAGTAAAAAGCAAAACAAGTACAAAGTTGAAGAGCATTCAGGATCCAAAATTCTTTTATGCGTTCATCGTGTTATTGAAACTTTGTCCGTCTTGACAAGCGTTATATCATAGACTAAACTTGCCAAATAGGCGTATTTCATGAATAACTGTTCGTAAATAGTTAACTTTTTTTTTATTATCAACAATTGCGTCAATTTGTGTGTTTGATAACACAAACTTCGAACTTATGATGCATGTCATTTCCATCTGTTTTCTACAATTCGTTCTTATGTTGTGTTGTTAAACCACTGTCTCTTGTCGGAGAAAGGATTGATTGAGCACTCACTGTCAATAGATATAGAAAGATGTGGTATGAGTGCCAAATAGACAGCTCTCAATCCAAGTCACAATTTATAAAAGTAAACCATTATAGATCAAGGTACCACCTTCAACACCGAGCTTTGGCTCACACCGAACAGCAGGCTATAAAGGGCCTAAAATATTACAAGTATAGAACCATTCAAACGGGAAAACCAACGATCTCATCTATACAAAAAACGAAATTAAGAAACATATGAACCATATCAACAAACGACAACTACTGAACATCAGATTCCTGACTTATGACAGGTACATACAATTGCAGCGGGTTTAAACGTTTTAATGGAACAAAATCTTCAACCTTACATGAAAAAAATAGTGTAACATCACAACATAGAAAGACACACTAAAACATATTATTCAGAATTGCTTAACTCAATCAAAAGACATGTTTAAAGTCCCTACATTCTATATGTGTGGTCTGTTCCAAGTCAGGAGCCTGTTATTCAATTCATAAAAGTAAACTATTATAGGTCAAGGTTCGGTCTTCAACACAGAGCTTTGACTCACACCGAACAGCAAGATATAAACGGCCTAAAAATATAACTAGTGTAAAACCATTCAAACGGGAAAACCAACGGTCTAATCTATATAAAAACGAGAAACAAGAAACACTTATGAACAATATCAACAAACGACAACTACTGAACATCAGATTCCTGACTTATGACAGGTGCAAACAATTGCAGCGGGTTTAAACGTTTTGATGGTACCAAACATTCACCATTATCTGAAAAAACAGTGTTACATCACGACATAGAAAGACACACTATAAAATATCAATCGGAATGGCTTAACTTAATCAAAAGACATGTTTAACGTCCGTACATTCTATATGTGTGGCCTGTTCCAAGTCAGGAACCTGTTATTCAGTGCTTGTCTTTGTTTCCTGCTATATTTGTTATCGTTTTTTGTTTTGTCTTAAATCATGCAGTTTTTGTTGTTGTTTTTGTTGTTGTTTTATAATTAAGTGTTTCACATTTTGTCATGTATAAGTCCTTTGAATCCAATACTCATTTCCAAACAAGGCGTTCGATTTAATAACATGGTAACTGGTAATATATGACAATACTTCCCTCAAATAATATTACTCACTTTGCCATCTCCGGTATATTGTAGCCACCCATATTACTTTTGCCTGCGGGAACAGCAGCAGACAAAATCAGTCTTGGTTTTCCAGTCGTTTTCGTTTCTGTGTCAAATTCTTGCTTTAAAGTCTACAAAATATCTATCAATCTAAAGACTCGTTTCATTTTTCCCTTTTTTTAAAAATCGAAGAAGTTATTAAATAGAT
Organism: Mytilus edulis; assembly: GCF_963676685.1. Taxonomy (NCBI): domain Eukaryota; kingdom Metazoa; phylum Mollusca; class Bivalvia; order Mytilida; family Mytilidae; genus Mytilus; species Mytilus edulis. Next base: position 51,887,835 of record NC_092345.1, read on the forward strand.
ATATGGAGAAAAAAAAACATTCTGTATGTATGTGCCTGTCCCAAGTCAGGAGCCTGTAATCAGTGATTGTCGTTTGTTGCTGTGTTACATATTTGTTTTTCGTTCATTCTTTTGTACACATGTACATAAATACGCCTGTTAGTTTTCTCGTTTGAATTATTTTACATTTGTCATTACTAGCTTTTTACAGCTGACTATGCGGTATGGGCTTTGCTCATTGTTGAAGGCCGTACGGTGACCTATAGTTGTTAATTTCTGTGTCATTTTGTCTCTTGTGAAGAACTGTCTCATTAGCAATCACACCACATTATCTTTTGTGTATAATGTAAATGAGTGGTAAAGTCTAGATATACCTTCAGTAATTCGATGTAGTTGTTCCTGTCTGCTGCTGTTGATCCAGTTCGTCTGGTTGGATATTCCCAATCAATATCTAAACCATCGAAATCATGTTTTCTCAGAAATGCAATACTTGTTTTGACGAATTCCCGTCTGTTTGCGTCAGTAGCAACCATTTTGCTAAACGGTTTTGAACCCAATGTCCACCCTCCAACGGCAATAAGAGTTTTTAAATTTGGGTTCTGAGTCTTTAAATCATTAAATTTAGCATACCTAAAACAACATAAAGTGTTTTAAATATGTTCCAGCCAAAAGCAACATGCGCAAAAAACTTCCTATGTTAAGAAGATGACGAATACGTTATGTGATAATAGCTTATACAAATTATATTGACAAAATGTACCTCAATTATCATAGTATGTTTCAATAGAAAATCATATAAAAATAAAATGTCTATGAGCAAACTACATGTTTCTGAAATAACTTTCACCAGATATGCTTGTAGCAAAAAAATATATACCCATTACTATAAAACATAGAGAGCATACGAACCTGAATGACCGATACATTACAATTTTAAATCGGTCAAAGAAAAATTTGCCTGATGAAGTTGAATCCTTAGTTGTTGGATCATAATATCATAATACACTTAATTTTTGTTTGATGTATGCCAGTGATTTCTGATTTCAATGTAAATATTATGCATACAGTATATGCATAACTTCAAGTGATCAGTTTGCTTGAAAATATGACGTGAAAAGCCTTACATTCCTTTCATCCAGGGAGTACTTTCATCATTCCATTCAAACGAGTGTAGTTTGTTCCCCTGTAATTTGGCAAAGGAGTATATAAGATGTGTACATAAGTTCGGACCTATGTTTGTTGGTGTGAATTTTCCAGCGGAGGTTCTATACTGCGACCAGTTTGTATGATAACAGACCCTACGGTATGCTAAAATGATACAACAGTTTTCAACATTAACAAAAAAAGTAATATGAGATACAACAGCGAACAATCCTTTCACGGTAGTGTTTGCATGAATATAGTAGAGATTATTTTAATGGAAAAGTAATTCTTAATAGAAAAGGCACAAATAAATACGCAATCATGAACATCCAAAGTAACCCGAATAATTCAGTCGTTATATTCCGCTGATCGTGTGGTAGAAAATCGGACACGGAAAGGCCTTGAACTATTCGAGTTACATCCAAAGCTAAATGACATAACTTTTGTTGCTGTTCTTCACCCCAAAATCACAGAGAAGCCTTTAATATGATATTAAAGCTATCACCTCACTGCAAGTTTAAGACGATAGATTTGAGCGGAATTATATGATAGAAGTCCATCACACTTCAAATGTGCATTGAAAAATACAACAATAACGACTGACTTGGTGTGTCCAATTTTTTGTTAAATTGGGGAAGTGTATGTAAACGAATAAAACTGAAGTGATAAGAAATTAATTTAAGATCACTCTTTTGGACTCCTTGAATCCGAAATTCGAAAGCATTCAAAATATGTGAAATATCACATTGTCTCTTAATTTGCTTTACATCAAAGCATTTCGCATTTTTGAAAATTAATGGAAAACCTGCTAAGTAGTCATTGAAGACATGTTGGTGACCTTCTGCTATTGTCCGCTCTATGGTCGGGTTGTTGTCTCTTTGACACATTCCCCATTTCCATTCTCAATTTTATATTTTCAAAGTACAACTACCCGAAGTTTGAAAATATGGACAAATTCCACATCTTTGTGAATCGATTAATGAGCTTTTATCATAAATATTATTTTTTCTCTGCAAAACATGTTTTTTAAAATAGTCTGACAAATGATTGCATAATTTCAAACAAGGTTGTAGTATCTTTTATATTAAAACGAGAACTACTATTTATCAATCAATGAAGAGTGGAAAATGGGTGTAAGACTTAGAAATAACAGTGCTTCTTGAAATTGGCGACTGGTTTTCCGCTCGATCGAGCCGCGAATTAGTTAATTGAAATAACCATGTTGATACTTTTATCTATGAACAAACATTTCTCAAAGTTACCAATACTCATTTTTCAAATGTCATATTCATATACTAGACTATGTTTGCATTAGTTATAATGAATGTTTCAAGATTTGAATTTTAATTGTTCCGTCAATGTGGAATAATTTACATATTCCTCGTACTGAAATAAATTTATAATGGAACAATGGTTAACTATGTTTATACATGTATAGATAGATAATAAAATGTTTAAGATAAGTTCTCATACAGTTAAGCTAAACTCTTACCTGATTCGACATTTCCAATAACTAGTAGACTGAGAATAATTCTTAAATACATAATTGTAAAATTCTTAATAATTAACTAAGACGTGTGTTCTAGACAATAACAAAAATCAAAAGTGCAGTAGGACACCTCCGATTGTCGCCCTGGATAAGATAAGTCGCCCACGATCGAAAGCACGTGCCATTTCTTATAGTAGTTTTTATGCACATAGATGTCAGGACATTATGCAATATAAGCACATAGATATATAGTCAATCAACTTAGGACTAAGAAGAAAAAAACGGATATACTCAACTATAAGAAAGACACCTGACATAGAAACAAACCTTAAATCGAAACTTCATATTGAAGTCAATAAGTAGACATATTATCCATATACTACAATATAGTGTACGTCAAGAACTTTTCAGTGATAAAGTCTAGCATTGAGATTATCAAAATAGGAAGAGATACGTATGTGTAAAAATAAGGAAATGTTCCAATTGTACACAATGACATGTATCTTATTATACAGCCTACCGAAATAAACAAAAGTTGTTATTAGCTGTCAGTAACTTGGAATACTCTCAGATCTATACTTAGTGTCTTTTGTTTTTGGGTACCCATCCACGTTTACTCTGGGGTTTTTGTGGTATGCATTTCTATTTATATTCATTTGATGAGTTAAACATTTTGCAACGTTTTTTTCTAGTTTTTTTCTTAAGTTGTACTGTTACACCACTGTCCCAGGTAAGAGGTAGGGTTGAACACTCACAAACATGTTTAATCCCGCCACATTCTTTATGTGCATGTCCTAAGTCAGGAGCCTCTAGTTTAGTGGTTGTCGTTGGATCATGTCTGTCATATTTGTTTTTCGTATTTTTTGTTGTTATACTTTAGACCGTAAAAGTTATCAAAGGTACCTGTCTTATAATTTTATACGCTAGACGCGCGTTTCGTCTACACAAGACTCATCAGTGACGCTAAGATAAAAAAAAGTTTGAAAGCCAAACAAGTACAAGTTGAAGAGCATTGAGAACCCAAAATTCCAAACAGTTGTACCAAATACGGCTGAGGTAATCTATGCCTGGCATAAGAACAGCCTTAGTATTTTCGAATAATTTATACTTTTGCAACCAGTAAATTTATAAATGTGACCAAATAATTGATATTCATGTCAACACCGAAGTGCTGACTACTGGGCTGGTGATACCCTCGGGGACGAAACGTCCACCAGCAGTGACATCGACCCAGTGGTGTCGCAAGTTTTCCTCGATCGAATTTTCATTATTTTTGTGTCGGGGCCTTTAACAGGCGGTTATACAGTATGGGTTGAAGGCAATTGTACGATTGCCTATAATTGCTTACAGTCACTTTATTTGAACTTTGGTGGATAGTTGTTTTAATGGCAATCATACCACATCTCCTTATTTTTATATACCAAGAAGTTTGAATGAGCTTGTTTTGTTTTAAGTATATTATAGATTGTTATGATTCCCCTTTTTTAATAATTCGAAACAATGGTCAAAGCAATTCGTTGTCGTTTTATAAAAAGTTTTTGTAATGGCTTTACTGTGAGTATACTGTGTCAACGACAACTCCAAATTTCTTTAATAAATGTTATTCTGTATGTTTCTAATTTTTTTCATCGTAGGAGAATGATGAATAGTTGCATTGAACATAGATTTTCGTTCTGAATGACATACCTTTAAAGTAAATACGGTCATTCAGCTTAAAAACATTTATGCACTAGAGAAAAATTAAGATACGCCAAACCCTATCCTATTAAAGTATCTATGATCCTAAATATCTAGTCGCACTCTTTATCCTGAATTATTTGCGGTAACCAAAACATAACACACATGTGTCTTGTGACAAGGCTATTAACGACTAAACAAATGAATTGTTGACAAATATGTATCTTCAAACAATCTTTTTATCCAAAGAAATGTTTGAATAACAGGAAATTAAAAGAAGATATCCCTACAGATAAACACCAATTAAATAATTAGGAAGAAATGATAGTATAAACAGAAATCCACTCGATGACACTGACAAGAGAAAAATAAGCTAAGGCTTATATGTACTAATGCACTTTTTACCATATGTATTCTGACTCATTTACAGCAGTGTATACGTAACCTTGTCCATTTTTTTGTTTTGTCTCTAGTCCCTTTTTTTAGCTCACCTGGCCCGAAGGGCCAAGTGAGCTTTTCCCATCACTTTGCGTCCGGCGTCCTTCATCGTCGTCGTCCGTCGTCGTCCGTCGTCGTTAACTTTTACAAAAATCTTCTCCTCTGAAACTGCTGGGCCAAATTAAACAAAACTTGGCCACAATCATCATTGGGGTATCTAGTTTAAAAAATGTGTGGCGTGACCCCGCCTACCAACCAAGATGGCCGCCATGGCTAAAAATAGAACATAGGGGTAAAATGCAGTTTTTGGCTTGTAACTCAAAAACCGAAGCATTTAGAGCAAATCTGACATGGGGTAAAATTGTTTATCAGGTCAAGATCTATCTGCCCTGAAATTTTCAGATGAATCGGACAACCTGTTGTTTGGTTGCTGCCCCTGAATTGATAATTTTAAGGAAATTTTGCTGTTTTTGGTTATTATCTTGAATATTATTATAGATAGAGATAAACTGTAAACAGCAATAATGTTCAGCAAAGTAAGATTTACAAATAAGTCAACACGACTGAAATGGTCAGTTGACCCCTTTAGGAGTTATTGCCCTTTTTAGTCCATTTTTAACAATTTTTCGTAAATCTTAGTTATCTTTTACAAAAATCTTCTCCTCTGAAACTACTGGGACAAATTAATCCAAACTTGGCCACAATCATCATTGGGGTATCTAGTTTAAAAATGTGTGGCGTGACCCGGCCAACCAACCAAGATGGCCGCCATGGCTAAAAATAGAACATAGGGGTAAAATGCAGTTTTTGGCTTATAACTCAAAAACCAAAGCATTTAGAGCAAATCTGACGAGGTAATATTGTTCATCAGGTCAAGATCTATCTGCCCTGAAATTTTCAGATGAATCGAACAACTAATTGTTGGGTTGCTGCCGCTGAATGGATAATTTTAAGGAAATTTTGCTGTTTTTGGTTATTATCTTGAATATTATTATAGATAGAGATAAACTGTAAACAACAATAATGTTCAGCAAAGTAAGATCTACAAATAAGTCAACATGACCAAAATGGTCAGTTGACCACTTTAGGAGTTATTGCCCTTTATAGTCAATTTTTAACCATTATTCGTAAATCTTAGTAATCTTTTAGAAAAATCTTCTCCTCTGAAACTACTGGGCCAAATTTAACCAAGCTTAGCCATAATTGGGGTATCTAGTTAAAAAATGTGTCCGGTAACTCGGCCAACAAACCAAGATGGCCGCCATGGCTAAAAATAGAACATAGGGGTAAAATGCAGTTTTTGGCTTATACCTCAAAAACCAAAGCATTAAGAGCAAATCTGACAAGGATAACAATTGTTTATCAGGTCAAGATCTATCTGCCCTTAAATTTTCAGATGAATCAGACATTCCGTTGTTGAGTTACTGCCCCTGAAATGGTAATTTTAAGGAAATTGTGCTGTTTTTGGTTATTATCTTGAAAATTATTATAGATAGAGATAAACTGTAAACAGCAATAATGTTCAGCAAAGTAAGATCTACAAATAAGTCAACATGACCAAAATGGTCAGTTGACCACTTTAGGAGTTATTGCCCTTTATAGTCAATTTTTAACCATTTTTCGTAAATCTTAGTAATCTTTTAGAAAAATCTTCTCCTCTGAAACTACTGGGCCAAATTTAACCAAACTTAGCCATAATTGGGGTATCTAGTTAATTAAATGTGTCCGGTAACTCGGCCAACAAACCAAGATGGCCGCCATGGCTAAAAATAGAACATGGGAGTAAAATGCAGTTTTTGGCTTATAACTCAAAAACCAAAGCATTAAGAGCAAATCTGACAGGAAGTAAAATTGTTGATTAGGTCACGATCTATCTGCCCTGGAATTTTCAGATGAATCGGATAATCGGTTGTTAGGTTGGTAATTTTGAGGAAATTTTGCTGTTTTTTTTGTTATCTTGAATATTATTATAGATAGAGATAAACTGTTAACAGCAACAATGAACAGCAAAGTAAGAACTAAAAACAAGTCACTATGACCAAAATAGTCAATTGACCCCCTAAGGAGTTATTGCCCTTCATAGTCAATTTTTAACAATTTCCTTAAAATTTGAAGACTTTCAATAACATTTTCCACAGAAAGTACTGTTATAGATAGAGATAATTGTAGGCAGCAAGAATGTTTAGTAAAGTAAGATCTACAAACACATCACCATCACCAAAACACTATTTTGTCATGAATCCATCTGTGTCCATGATTGTTTAATATTCACATAGCCCAAGGTGAGCGACACAGGCTCTTTAGAGCCTCTAGTTTCATATGATTTCGATTGTTATTTCCTTGTAAAATGACTGTAAGCTTGTGTTATACGCAAACAAGTCAATACTGCGAAGGTTGCACGAGTAAAGAAAAGTCCGATCTCATGTCTGCTTACGATTCAGTGCAAAGGATGTCCGTCGACTAGGATGTGGTGGATGTACAAAAACGCAGCCACGTCCGGTCGAATTGGGTACGTTGAATCTGTTGTCGCCTATCTAATTTATACTCTTTCATTTTTTCCACAGAATTGATTTGACAATGAAACAAGTGGAAAAGGCAAAATAACCAAGTCACTACCACATCTCAGCTTAAGGCCTTCTCTGGACATTTGACGGTCCCTTCTAAGTTACCTAAACTACACAACAAAAACAGTAAAATATTGTTTCATCTCGGGCTCTAATTTTTTGGTGAGTTGACCGAGTTACTTAACATTACTACCAAAGAATATATATTTTCGTAATAAAACATATGAAAATAGTGGAATTCGAATTAACCCATTGTTGGAGTGTGACCAATTATTTGGATGTTTTAGACACGTTACACGTTTTTAAGGTACTTTGATTCAGTTGACAGTTTTTACCGTTCCACTCTTTATGCTACGCTACAACACAATCTTATCAAACAAAAGTTATCCCATTTAATCGAATGGTTGCTTGATAAATCTATTTGCAAACTTATTTGCCGCTACTCATAATAAGCCTTTTTCTCAAATGATAAAGGTAAATAATTATGCTAAATATATTTACTGGATGTGTGACGAGTTGATAATAGTTGTACATTTTATCCTTGGCAACAATATGAACATTTTGGCCATAAAGTTTGTCCACAGGTTATAGGTATTCCTACATTGTATGTGCAACAATTACGCCTATATAATAGCAGACTCGTTCCTGTACTGTTATGAATCATAGTTTATGGCTAAACTCAGTAAAGAACCGTCTTAATTCCATTCAATTGCTAATTTCAACAACACTAAGTCTTACCGTTTCTTTACTGATATCGTTTCGTTAATTTATCCAAAATTGTCTACAATATATTGCTGAAAATTACCCAAATGAACTTACTTTTTCAAAATAAATCAAATGTTAAACAGCAGTAAATTTATTTTACAAGATCAGATATTTCAGTGTAACACCAAAACCTGTACACAATAAATTACGACATAAAGGATGATTTTTCCATCCGTATAGTTTCCTTTCTTGGAAGGCGATGTTTCATTGGGAGCGTTTGATGGCGTTTATATGTATCCCCGGGTACTTGTTCTCTATAGCCGTGTCTGTAGTGACGTTTTGAATTTCAATTAGCGTTTTATATTTTATCACTAGTAATGTATTAAGTCAATCTTTACTAATTTTTTTCATAGATACAAAGTTAGGTTCGCAAAATTGGCTGTACCAGTTGAAAACTTATTTCAAACGCAAAAGCACAACTTAAATTTTGCGGTGAGGTTGTTAACCGAGCCGGCGAAATTAAGATACGATCTGGATTAACTTGTCAATAATTTGAATAAACTTATTCTAAATGATTGAATATTGTTTTCCTTGGTAAAGGTATTGATTTTTTATCAGTAATTTAAAACCATACTAAATTTTATTGTTATACACAAAACGTCATACTCTCATAGAATATATCTGTTCTTAGTGTATTCTAGTTGTTAGGGACGATTGGTGACTCAATACTAGTACCCTACCACGTCCGGTCGGTGTTTTTGTTTGAAGTTTTCTGCTTTGTATCGATCTAATGAGTTAAGCCTTTTTCAACTGATTTTTATATTTTGTTCTTATTTTGTGCTGTTACGCCACTGTCCCGGTCTAGGACACAAACAATTGTAACTCCGCAATAATCTGTATGTGTCTGTTTCAAGTCAAGAGCAAGTAGTTGAAAGAAAATAGTCCCTAATGATGTATGCCTCGACAAATTCATTATTTGTATTATTATAACACGTATTTGACCATACAAGGTTATATCTTGGTGAGTGCTATACTTCTACCTCCTTCCTCTAAGTGACCATACTCATTGAGTTTTATTTCCCGATGGTGTCACCAGTCTAGTAGTCAGAACTTTTGTTTTCACAAGAATTATTATTGGTATGGTCATAATTATAAATTAACTGTACAGTTAACAAAACCTTTAATTTTGAAATACTAAAGATTTACTATACCTCAGGGATAGATGACCTTAGCTATATTTGGCAAAACTTTTAGGAACTTTTGGTCCTCAATGCGCTTATTTAGCCTTTTCAACTTTTTTGATTCGATCGTCACTGATGAGTCTTTATGACACGGGTTGTGTTCTTTTCATATATTTTATGATAGTATGATACTAAACCTCTAACGGGAGGGATTGTGCCTGATATTCATATGATGAAGACATAATCTTTCAATTAATTTAATTGAGGTCTGAAGCTGGCATGTCAGTTAACTCCGAATAGTCCAAAGCCCGTTATTTCGGCATTAATTAGTGGAGCGGAACAAAACTTCAACTTGATCTGTGACTCATCATGGTTAACTCACATACCAAAAATCAGCCCTATATCTAAAGGCATTTAGAAAAAAGTGTGTATATTATGTTATTTATGTATTATTGTCATTTTATTTATTTTCTTTTGTTACATCTTCTGACATCGGACTCGGACTTCTCTTGAACTGAATTTTAATGTGCATATTGTTATGCGTTTACAATTCTACATTGGCTAGAGGTGTAGGGAGATGGTTGAGATCTCATAAACATGTTTTAACCCCGCCGCAATTTTGCGCCTTTCCCAAGTCAGGAGCCTCTGGCCTTTGTTAGTCTTGTATGATTTTTAATTTTAGTTTCTTGTGTATAATTCGGAGTTTAGTATGACGTCCATTATCACTGTACTAGTATACAAATGTTTTAATGGGCCAGCTGATGAACGCCGACGGATGCGGGAGTTTCTCGCTGAATTGAAGACCCATAGGTGGCCTTCGGCTGTTGTCTGCTCTATGGTCGGGTTGTTGTCGCTTTGACACATTCCCCATTTCCATTCTCAATTTTATTTAGTAGACGAAACACAAAATTTCAATTCTGGTATCTATGATGAGTTAATTTCTAACTTTTTCTTGTCCTGTTGTAGATGAGATCCCATACTTAACTAGCATATTCAACTGTTGTATTGGCCTTTTCTTTATCTAATTGTTTGCTATTTGTAACTTTTGATTTTGATAACGGAATCATATTGTCTTGTTAGCTTTCTGTGTGATTTTGTTTCTATGAATAACACACGTTACATCATATGTTACTTAACTTAATGATATTTGGCTTATGATACATGTTCTAATTTGTGTCCATTGATAAATAAATGTAATTGTTGTGTATGGTTCTTTTATTTAATTTGAAAGGTACAATTACACATTGATTGGAATTAAGCGCATCATATAATTTCCTTCGCATGTGACTAGCACGCTGAGATCTTCTTGCAGACTGTTGCTGTCTGAAACAGTGGTGTAAGCAATTGTGTCTAAGGCAAATTGCATCACTGATGATGAAATGTTGTCTGGCATGTCATTGATTTAGAAAAAAAAAGGGTTGGGTCTAACTACTGATCCCTGCAGAACTCCGGAATCTACATTCATGAATTCAGACTTCTCCCCTTCTATTGCAAAGATCAGTTTCTTTTTGGAAGGCATCCGTTTACGCAAGCGTTTGTTTTCCTTCGATTCCATAATGACCAATATTATGGATTAAAACTTTGAGAAATTCACTATCCTAATCCCATGCTGTATTTTGTAGAGGATTTTATTTATATCTGCATGAATCATTATGTAGCTGTGGAGAATACGCCTGTTCGATTTTGCAGTAAATGCAGATCCGAGATTAGTCCTGTAATTGATGACTTTGAATTGTTTACCTTTATTCAAAACTTGGCACACATTTTCTGTTTTCCATATCGATGGTCCTATTCTAGTGATAAATGGTCTTCTATATATCATTGTTAGGATTGATGGTACTGTAAATGCCATCTCTTTTTAAAATGTTTTAAGCATCCATAAGGTGTTTTCTTCTTTTGATTTATGATTTTTGGAGTTACGTTGTATGTATGAATATACTGTTTCAAAAATTTCTAGATGGAATAAGGTTATAAAAATATTGAATCTAAGAGTACACTGATGCGGTTTGGTGTATTGATGACCACATTGAAACAGAATGTAGAATAATTTTGAAAAATCAGAAAATGAAGTCTTAGCTTCTTTGTTTTACGTTCTACTTGCATGTCCACTGCTTAAATATACCAGCAGTTGTTGTTAAAAATTCAGACGTTCTTCTATTTGTTTGGAATCAGTTTTAACTAGACGAATATGGTTTTCAATTAAGAAATTAAAACTAAATGACGCTTGACATCGCTGGGCAGTTTCAGTAGGTCTAATTAGATAACGCGACTCACCCATCAGTTGATCGTGAGCTATCGATTTTTAATTTGAAAAAGCCGCATTTTGGTTTTTGTTTACATTTGTTGCCGCATTTTCAAGATCTGGTAATAGGAATTTCTATGTAGAGCGACAATCCATTATGTTGTGCGCTTATTTATATATTATTGTTCGGATTATATCTACTAGTAATGACATCACTTTTCATACTCTAGGTGTCAGATTTTCAATTTGGCAAATTCAACATTTTTATTACATTGGTGATCGCTTTTTGAAAATTTCCGGCTATAAAAATACCATAATTATGAACGAGCATTGGAGCAATAAACGTAAAGACAAAATGAGATTGATTTAAAGCCTTTTTGTTTCATGAAATCCGAAACATGAACGATGCTATGGAATACATATTAAAATAAATTAAAATGCAGTACAGTCATGTCACTTTATTTAATGATTTTAAAACATAATTCATACATCTTTCATTGACAGATATCAAACATATAATTAATAGACAATTTATTATATTTGCATGGTTTTACATCATATCTATAAATTACCACTACAGATGTACCAAAACTTGATCGGAAATATTACTTAATATTTTGCATCATAAAGCATATCATATATTTCAAAAAATGTCCTGAGTATAAAACAAAATACGTTTGCATTGTAAAAAATGTGCTGTCATTTAATATTAGAAATAAAAATTTAATTAAATCACCATTCATAAATGCAAAAAATAAAGTCACCTGTATTCCGATAAATTATATTATTTTAGGATAGGTATCGTGTGTCATAAATTTCATATGCTGGCTTAACCATTATGACCCTTAAAGGTTATACATATGTTAATTCGACTAGCTGAACGATAGTATCGTTGCTGGACTTGTTTCGCAGTCCACATTGTCTTTTAAGCTCTAGCAATTACTATCATAATTGTGTGAACTTTTCTTGTGATTTCATTTTTGACTCTCCATTTCTATAAATAACTCCTCCAAGTTTTTTTTCTCCAAAGTCGTACATTTTTGTTTCTGAAGACTCAAATCCGTGATTCATGGCACCATTTACAGTGGCTAATTCAAAGTCATCTTTCTGAAAACAAAATTAGAGTATATTAGACGAGAATGCTTAATACGAAATGAATTATTTGGCTACTTGATGTAATGAACGTCCATTTTAAAATCAGTTTTGGAAGCGTCACTGGTGAGTCTCTTGTGTAGACGAAACGTGCGTCTAGCGTTTTAAAATTAAAGGCCTGGTAACTTTGAGAACTATTAACACCACTTGGTCGATGCTACTGCTGGTAGACGTTTCGTCCCCGAGGGTATCACCAGCCTAGTAGTCAGCATTTCGGTGTTGACATGAATATCAATAATATGATCATTTTTATAAAGGAGTAGGTCCGGTAAGGCCTGGTTTCGGCCTCAATTTTCAAGTTCATCTAACAAAAGATTTTAGACACTTTTTTAACACTTAAGTGTCTATTTCAATTGATTCAATTAGTTTATGGGAAAGATTTTAACTGATTACGTCATTAAAAACGCTCCGATTCAGGCTTAAATATGAAAAATCTATCAAATATGCCAAAAATCGTCACTTTTCAGATGGTTTTTGTCAAAAATGAAAGTGGCCGCATCCGTGTTCATCCTCGACCTTTATATATATCATGTATTATCATCAAATACAACTTACATTTCAATATTATGGATGAACACGAATGCGGCCACTTTCATTTAAGACGGAAACCGTCTAAAATTTAACTAAAATGATCAAATTGTGAAGATTTCAGTAACTTAGCACGACTTAATGATGCTAGTACTCGATATATGTGCATTGTATTGTCAAAAACAACCCATATTTATGTAGCAGAAGCATTTTACTTTTCAAAACTGCTATATTTTGGGGCCAAAAAGGGGTCTTACTGAACCAACTCCTTTAATGTTTGCAAAAGTATGAATTATTCGAAATACTGAGGATTTTCTTATCCCAGCCAAAGATAAAATTAGTCGTATTTGGCACAACTTTTGGGAATTTGGTGTCACCAATGTCCGTCAACAGCGTCACTGATTAGTCTTATGTAGACGAAACGCGCGTCTGGCGTGTTAAATAATAACCTGGTACCTTTAATAACTATTTGAAAGACGTTGAATTTTATACACTAGTCTTGTAGTTCATTGTTTTTTCTCAAAACTTTTACATTCAAATTTGGACAATTTTTTTCATGGGTCTCACTGCTAATTTCGCTTATATATTAGTGCAATTTAATCAATATTACAAATTAAAAGGGAAAGGATTAGTCTTGACAAACTAGTTAAACCCATCACATGTTTGTGTGTCTATTTCGTTCAAGGAATTTACCAAATGGTTCTTTAATGTCAGTTAGGTAATTGGGTGTTCATTTTAGATCTTCAGTGAAATCATTTGTTAAATGAACACACAACTTGTTTAGACTCCATAAGATACATAGAATATACACCTGTTTATTGTACACGTATACAAATTGCATTTAATTCATTGTGTTGCTTAGATGCTGTCTCATATATTGATTTGTTTCATCTCATTTTTCCTATGTGTTCTAAATCAAACAGAAAAAAAGCACTTACATATTTCTCCAGTCTGTGAACTCTCTGACAGGTAACTGGAAGAAAGCAACAAACTCTGTCCACGAGCCTGTGTATAAGATTAGCATCAACGTCTTCCGGTTCATTAAAACCTATAACAAAATAAGCTCTGATATAATACAATTAAGTCTGCAAAATTGTAATGCAGTGATAATTTCCGTCTGCTCCATCAATTGAGTTATTAAAATTCATTTTCAGATTGACGTGTTAAAATATACTGAAAGTTATAAATATTCGCTAGATTGATTGAAATTTAAGACTGAGTATTAATTAAAAAAATATTGATAAGCCCCAAGGGTTTCGCAATTGATTAAAATAATATAGAGGTCAATTCATCTTACATGTACACTAAGCACGGAACTGCTTTTTAAACTTACATTAAAAAATTTGTCAAAATCAATTAAACAAATAAAGATTTCAACAAGAAATGTTAAAAAATTATACACAAGGAAACCCATTATCCACTTTTCATGTAAATCCACTTATAATAAGTATGTCCTATACTGGTGGCTATAGAGAACAATGAAAATTATTATGTTTTATTTGTATTGTGTGTTTTATATTTTGTTGATAAAGAATAGCAGTTTGTAGTAGATGGATATTAATCTTAAATGAAACATTCGGAAGTTTGTATTTGATATGGGGTGCTTCTTCGAGCACATGTTTCAATATTACGGCTGGTTTTTTTTTGGAAAAGCTGCCGAGAGAAGGACAAACAGAAAATTATTGACATTCTATTTTGTGCCTTTCCATCTTCCACCTAAAAATTACTGGTTTTATCACATTATTATAAGCAAATGTATAGTTAAGGGAAGATAACTCTAATATTTCGACTTTTCAAAATTTCAGACTTTAATAACTTATACACTTATTACGATATACGATTTTATGGGCGAGACTGTTCTAAAAGTATTGTATATACAAATTGAAATGTCGATTTTATAATCAGAATCTGACAGAAATTGCCTTGTTATCTAATTTAGAAGACAATTTTGTTTTATTCAGATGTATTAGTTGATTATGTCTTGTTTAACGTCCAGTGACAAACAGTTCATGAATGTTAGAGGAGACGACTACAAAAATGGTTTTGACTGGACGTAAAATCGGATGTTGAGTCTGACCTTCAATTACTTATATTGACTTATTTGTATTCTGGTGACTAGATGTATCATTGGCTGTCATAGTACGTACACATCTCCTTAATTTTTACTACTGTAGGATTATTCATTATTTACATTTGATTCTACCTTTCATCTTCCATGTCATAATGCAATTGGAATAACTTGGAGGTTACTTATACTTTAAGCCGAAAAGCAATTATTCTTTATATTTTCTTCTACATTCTTTTTAGCTACTTATTTTACAAAAAGCTTCTATAAAGAATTCCTAATCTGAAGTAAATGTTTGCATTTGTGTATATGTTCCGGACCATATGAGTATTTGGACCATATAGGTATATTCGTTTTTAAATTACATTATAAAAGTTTCAATAATACAAAAACTTTATATAAAAAAACAATGATGGTAACATGACAATGTATTATTTTTATATTTCAAATACTACGTAAAAATTAAATATTGATGCCATAGTTAGTTTTCATCGCTAATTACATCCTTGCATGTAGGCTTGGGGTGACATTTACTTCCACATGGTATCATAGATAGCTGCGTACAGTGATACCGAGGTCTTGGGCCATTCCGCTATTTCTACGGTGTTTTTAAGAAGCTCTAGATCCCAAATATCGTAACATGATTGCAGTACACCAAATTCACAAGACAACTTAAATGAACTATGTTACTTTCCAGTAGCTTCTTGTGTAACAGTTCATTAAAAAAATTTTGGAATTTATTTTTTAAGTTGACATATTGCCATTCAATCGTAATAACAAATCGGTAATGACCATCGGTAATGACTATCGGTAATGCCCGCGTCACACTGTCCCGATTTTTATATACGATGGACACCCGAATGCGAAAATTGTAAGTTCGTACGAAGTTGGTCCCGATCTCGTTAAAATACCAAAAAGTGACCAAAGCAAGTACGATGAATAACGAAGTCTATACGATGGTGCCGAAATTATATACGATAGCAAAAGATGGACATACGAAGGTTAACCGAAGACGGGTATTTAAGCTTCATATCTCAGCCGAAGCCTACACGATGGATCACGAAGGTTATACGATGGGTTCCGATGATGGCGCGATGGCAATACGATGTCTAAAAGACGTCGTGTACAGCTTACGATGCATTTAAATTATATGCCGATATACAAATATAGTGTCCATATTTGTCCCCAATATGTTACATACGAGGGGATGCCACGCTCGGCATTGCCGTGTTTGAACTGTAAAAATGTGTGCACTAGTCTAAATAATCACCAATAATTATGCCCATGTTTACTGATCTATCTTAAAGGTAAGGTAATGGGTTCGTTGACCCCTTTTATTCAAAATGAGCTCTTTCCAGGAGAATATCATAATAATATAGACAAAAAGAAGGATGTGGGGAAAGCAACAAATGCGTCAAAATATGACATATAGAAAACAAAATGGTTATGGAGTTAATAACATTCGTGTGACAACAACTCAGACGATACATAAACAAGGGGCTGTCACAACGACAGCAAACCGGATTTATTAACATTTATTTGTGTCCTGGCAATATCACAAGAACCATTATTGATGAATGGTGAAAGTGAAAATCGTCAATATCAAATTTGACCTCCATTTTGTCATCAGTATCAACATATTAAAATTTGAAAAGCTTAGATTGAATGGTTCATGAGTAAATGCAATAAAGTGAATGGAAACGCCATTTTACGATCTTTCAAGAACCATAACTCCTGAACGGTAAAAGTCAAAATCGTCATTATTGAACTTGACCTCTATTTTGTCATCAGTAACAACATATAAAAATTTCAAAAGCTTTGGTTGAATGGTTCATGAGAAAATGCACGGACACGACTGGAAACACCATTTTTCAATCTTTCAAGAACCATAACTCCTGAACGGTAAAAGTCAAAATCGTCATTATTGAACTTGACCTCCATTTTGTCATCAGTAACAACATATTAAAATTTGGGAAGCTTTGGTAGAACAGTTCGTGTCTAAATACACGGACACGACTGGAAACTCCATTTTTCAATCTTTCAAGAACCATAACTCCTAAACGGTAAAAGTCAAAATCGTCATTATTGAACTTGACCTCCATTTTGTCATCAGTAACAACATATTAAAATTTGGGAAGCTTTGGTAGAACAGTTCATGCGTAAATGCACGGACACGACTGGAAAAACCATTATTCAATCTTTCAAGAACCATAACTCCTGAACGGTAAAAGTCAAAATCGCCATTATTGAACTTGACCTTCATTTAGTTGTCAGTAACAACACATTAAAATTTTAAAAGCTTTGGTTGAACGGTTCATGAGTTAATGCACGGACAACATTTGATTGCCGCCCGCCCGCCTGCCCGCCCGCCCGACCGCCCGGCCGCCCGCCGTACATCCCCAAATCAATAACCGACATTTTTGTCACAAAAATCCGGTTAAAAATCAGAGTAATGAAGAAAAAGTTGGTTTCCCTATATACGTGTACCTGCAGTGTTGGTGTACGAGGCGCGTTTATGATTTTCATTATGTTACTTGATATGAAAAATTGACAAAAAATAATATTTTACTTGTAAAAGTAAACCCTTAGCCTGTAATAGCTGCTCTTCTTGTTCCATTTGAATTAATAGAAACAACGCTGTCGCATTTCTTGTTCTCATAGAATCATAAGATATGAACTCCATGTTTTGTGAACGTCTTTCTTAACTGTCGTATTAGACTGACCAGTGCATATCGCGCATGGCACTTTAAATGTATTTAAGCGCGAAAATTAACTTACATTTAGCTGGATTTATTGCCGTCGTAGTTCCATCTTGTCGCCTTCGTACTTTTATTCGATGGATACACGATGGGATTACGAGGTCTTCACGAAGTCGTGTTGCCATCGTAAGACCTTCGGGTAGCTTCGTGATTCATTCGTGTAGACATCGTAATGTCAAAACTGCCCGATGGAAACGATGGAAACACGAATGCAATACGATGTTCAAAGATGCGTTCCCGGTGACATTACGATGGTGAGGATGGTGATACGAACTCAATACGAACCCTCAACATCGGACGCAGCTTCGGGGATTTTTTAACATGTTAAAAAATTTAGAACCCTTCCCGAAGTTGTCCCCGAAGGCTAGAAAAAGTGGCCGATGGTTCTACGATGATTTAAGATGGCACTACGAATAGCCCGATCTGGATACGATCAGTCCCGATTTTGAAAATTTCCTTAATCGTGTTGCCATCGGCGTAAAAATCGGGACAGTGTGACGCGGGCATAATGATCATCGGTATAAAATATGTTTATTACAGTTTTGACAAATAAGTAAAATTATCTTTGTGAAACTTCTAATTTTTATTTAGCTAATCTTTTATTATAATATAATATTAAAATAACCTATATGATAGCGTCTTTTTAATGAACGGTCATACAATATGAAGAGTTTAGAAGAATTAAAAGTTAACTGTAACAGAGTGTTAATTACCCCGACCATATGAGTATATACCAACAGTTTCATGACCATACGCGTATGGTCCAAATAATCATATGGTCCGGAACATATACATTGTACTTACCAAGACAACAGGAAGTGATAAAGGTCACCAGTATTCCGACAATTAGGCTAATTAATGTGGCGAATAAACCATACCATAGATAAGATAAATGATAAATCCATCTAAAAACGAAATCATATTATTATCAAATTATACAAATAAAATAGAACGGTTTGTTTTTCATGGTTTTAGTTTGTAACCCGGATTTGTATTGTCTCAATGATTAATCATTCATGACTTTTGAACACCGGTATACTACTGTTGCCTTTATTTAACACACCGTTTAATTTCCTTCGCAAAGAAATCCATACAAAATCAGCAATATGACAGTTGTTTTTTATTCGCTCCCTTGGATGATAAAATCTAACTTTGTGGCCCTTTTTGAATTTGCCTTGGATATTGGTATTTTCGATATACTTTTTTCTCTTAATTTATCGCTTGAAAATGTACTTTTCTAAAACAACACGGTCGAAAATCTGATTCGGATTTTTTAAAAAGGAATAATTTTTTTTTTACAAAATTAAATAACAACAAAATAAACACTTACAAATTGTCTTCGCTGGAAAGTGTGGCTTGCGTGGTAGTTGCTATTGTTGATGATATTGTAGATGATATGGTAGAATTTGATGACGATGAACAATTTCTCTGAATAATACTACACATTTCAGTACTAACATGCATCACTTCCGGAACAGGAAGTAACACTGTGCCACCTACACCTACCCAGAATGCCATCACAGCACTTGTTATCAAACCGCACAAAGCTCCCTGTTAATAAAATTAAAACCAAATATCAAAAACGAAGAAATGGATAGCAATGTCTTGTCGTTACTTACGATTGTATCATTTAAGGTGAAAAAGGAGAATAATTTATTCTTAAATTGTGTTATGTTTTTACACCACACAACACACCGGTTGTTCTGTCCTTAAGGTGTCAGACCACCAATTAAAAATCCCCATCTATTCAACCAAATTTTGCAATTTTCACAGCTTTCTAAATATTTTGCCTTAAGTTTAACTTCATAGAAACCAGGTATATCCTGAATTGTACATGTATCAGCTTTCTACATGCCAATTTTCACCATACCTTTAAAGCCTTCTACCAAAATAACTGACCTTCGAACAGAGGTACTCCAAAAATAACCCCTGGTTTTCTGGAAATCTTAAATTAGTATACTATGGAGCGCATTAATCCTCAATTTTTAATGCAAACTCATAGGCAAGTAAATTTTGGCTCAAAATGGTCTAGATACATTTCTCTTTCACCAAAGGTTTCATTTCTGCAAATTTGTTGGTTAGTTTAAGTAAACAAGGACATCAAAAGAACTATTTTGTATCAGAGTAGGACTACTTTTACATAGTTCTATATTAAAATTGGAGGGAGTAATTGGTGGTCTGACACCTTAAACTCGGCTATATTAAACAAGCAGCATAAACCATTAACAAAACTAAACCCTCCACACCATTTGTTCTTGTCATGAATCTAGTCAAGTGTTGTTTTAGTGTTGTTTTTTGTGTTTTTTTTTGTGGTTTTGTTTTGGTAATTTGATACTCAGTTCATTTATTATAATAAATTTAAAAAGGATAGAGAAAGAAGCCAGGTACCAAAGGAACAATCAAAACTGAAAAGCCGAAAAAAAACCCCGACAACCTCATGGCAAAATTCGAAGTCAAAATCGAATAAAAGACAAACAAATGAGTCCAAAAAAGCAACACATTTTGGCAAATTTGGGATAAACACAACAGAATAATTCCAAGGAATACAAGAAACAAACAATTAATATGAGACTGAGTTTAATTGACGTGCTGTGTCTTAACAATTTGAGGGAAGATTCATTAGTGAATTGGAGAACTAAAAAAGTATTGGAAAATCGAGACAGCTCTACTGTAGTGGTACATTGAGCAACTAGTAACTGGTAATATCATCCAATCAAATCATTTAATCCAGATATTTCGCTGAAAACAAGCTAAATAAATGAGCGTAAATGATTCAATGGAAAAGGACGATGACCACAAAGAAAACTTTAATCACAACTATACCTCCAGTGAAGTTGATGAATATTGTTAACCATTAATTTTACATCAAAAATAATTAGGAGCATAATTTATACATAATACCCGAAGACATCTTACGCTGTAATACATTATACAATTTTCGATAGATTACGCTGTACATATACAATTTCCCGTAGATTACGCTATAATACATATACAATTTCCCGTAGATTACGCTATAATACATATACAATTTCCCGTAGATTACGCTATAATACATATACAATTTCCCGTAGATTACGCTGTAATACATATACAATTTCCCGTAGATTACGCTGTAATACATATACAATTTCCCGTAGATTACGCTGTAATACATATACAATTTCCCGTAGATTACGCTGTAATACATATACTATTTCCCGCAGATTGCAAACAGGGCAAACAATTACATTGTAGCATGTATATTTATACTATAAATTTTATAGTAATATAGGTTCAACTTACCGTTGAATTGATAAAAGGGAAGAAAATACCACTGATAAATAATCCAAGTAAAGGTCCTCCTACCATTCCAAAAATACTCAACATTATCTGAAATTAGAATTTATAAGTATGACTGTCAGTAATTTAAAGTAATATAGTAAGTTATATTTTAATTTTAAAGGTAACTGTACAAACATTTGAGCAACGTAACTTGCTGTTGCAATGTTTCACATAATTTCAGTTTTATTAATAAATTGTCTTTTGCCAGAGGCAAATAATTTGGTGCATATTCAAATATCAATACTTAAAAAAAATATTTTTTATAGCCACTTGAGAATTAAGGTATGTTGGATATGATAAGAAATTGTCCCTTGCAACAGACAATCTACGAAACCAGCAGAGTTGTTGCAAGAGTTCTTCACATTGCAAAAAGCTTACATTTATCTTACACTTAGTTATCAGAGTTAACGTTCCAAACCCAACCGGTCGGGACTGATATCTATACACGCCCCATTTTATCAAGGAATTTTCTGTTGCTATGGTCACTTATCAAGCGGTATATTTACTAGGGATGTCTAAAAAATCATTCTAGTCAGTTGTTGTTCAGTTGATCTAACAGTTTATGAGACGATTGTTAAAAACCGACTCAAGATTTTGTTTTTCGATGCCTTAGATCCTAACCTTGCATGTAATTATACAACTCTATTATGTTATAGTTACTGTAGTTTCTAAATATTCATGTGATGGTAACATTTAAGTTGAGCGTTAACATCTATGGTCACTTATCAAGCGGTATATTTACTAGGGATGTCTAAAAAATCATTCTAGTCAGTTGTTGTTCAGTTGATCTAACAGTTTATGAGACGATTGTTAAAAACCGACTAAAGATTTTGTTTTTCGATGCCTTAGATTCTTACCTTGCATGTAATTATACAACTCTATTATGTTATAGTAGTTTCTAAATATTCATGTGACGGTAACATTTAAGTTAAGCGTTAACATTATAAACATGGTATAACATTCTTCAATCGTGTTTCAAAATTTTTGTTTGAAGAAATTTTAGGATTTTTATAAATCAAAGTTCTTGTTTACCTGTAAAACTGTTTGTCCTAAGAACTGTGACAAAAATGCAATACCAATAACCAACCCTCCAGCAAACAGGCCTACAAATGGAGAATAATTATTCTAATGAAACAACGTTTGTAACGTTCATTTTGATTGGATAACGTCACTTTTTTTTACATGGCATCAATTGACAATTGATGCTATGGGACGTACGCGCAAGCGCAGACGACATATTGCAGATTTTAATTACATGTTTTAACGTTGTTTTCTGTCAGTTTCAATAGAATTACAGTTATCTCCTAAGTATGACTTCTAGTGAAACTTTGTAAATATAATTTTTAGCGCCAATAATTAATGAGTGGAAACTTTGTGATGAAGTGAACCTTTCTAAATAGCAGTGGCACAGTCGATATCACAACTCCTTCTTAACATGTATATACAGGTAACAAGAAGTAAAACTAAAATACATGTTCAGTAAAAAGATGTAAAAAGACATTCAGATCCCATAATGTTTCTGACATTCTGTTTTTGACGGTTATTTGTTTTCCTTGATCCTTTTAACAGAACAGACCATTATCAGATCTTCCGTTGTGATATGACTGTATTTAATCAATTGTAAAGGCGAAGAACAGTAATTCCTAGTACCTGTTTTGAGACTCTTATCCTGTGTACATGTGTAGTCATGATATTTTATTTCTGTTCCAAATTCGTAAATTGTTGTTGTTAAGAACCAGTCCATTTAAGAATCATGCAAAGCCAGTAGGTAAAATATTTTATCTAGAATTTCTGATACATTTTTTGTTTTTTTAATAATTCTAAAATGCTCTAACAAAAAGAACTTTATGTTACTTTACACTAACTTTATTTAAATCTTACCTAATAGTTTAGCTATTCTTCCTTGCCACAGAGGTGATGGAGCATTACCTCTGTAATCCCACCATAACTTTAAAACGTCTTCTAATATTACAATTGCTAAAGCATTTAATCCGGATGATATTGAACTGAAATAGTAAAATAAAATATGGACCATTTTGCTCTGTGAAATTTTACGTATTTTGTATGAAATTTAACGTACAAATTACATTAAAACATTGGAAAAAGACGAAGGAGGCACCAATAGAGCAATAAAAATTCGTTAGTCTAAGAGAAACCAATTTTACCATGACAAACAAAAACAAACTGTGAAAAACAAGTTTACAAAACGAGAAATAGAGAAACTAAAAACCAAAACCGGGTGTGGTCTCATGTACTACGGGAGGGTAAGCAGTTCCTGCTCTACGTGTGGAAACACGTGTTGCTCGTGGAAAGTACAGACAATATTGATAATTAATTTTGCTTTATATATCAGCATGCAGGAAATTAATGGGCATTAACCTAAAAAAAATATACGACAAAACATGTTCAAATTAAATTTTAAGAAAATGAATGTTCAAGTAGTAAATGTTTAGATATCATGTTGTTTAAAGCATAATTTCATCATAAATGTAGAAAAGAATGAGAATTTTCTATATATCGTCCTTCCCTTCGGCTATTTACAATGTATACGTCTGCTAAAAGAGAGACGAACGATATAAGTGGGACATAAAAAAGTCGAAAAGAAACTGTATATACCTGAGTGATGCACTGAACAAACAGGCAACAAACAATCCGGGCAATCCAGGTAAAAACGTTAATTTATCCATCACTAAAAACGGCAGCAACTACAATACATAATACATAATGTTAATGAGCATTTTATTTCATTGCAGAACTTGACGTGATATGAACATTCCAAATTAATCATTAATTTTGAATCAAATATCCCAACGAATCCCATAATTTGATTGGAAACTCGTTTATATACATTTGTCACTTAAATAAAACGTTACAAAAATGACAAACAATCAATAATATTGGTAAGGCGTTCATAATTTCTTGCTGTTATTATGCAGTTCAATGTATCACGATTTTCATTCTTATTCCGAGATCATCCCCGAATTCTATGGGGTTCGTTTTGGTAAGTCTTTAGTTTTATACGTTGTGTTTTGCATAGAGTGTGGTGCTCATTTTCGCCATATCTTTCCATGTTTTCTTCAGTTTATGTTCAAGTCCTTATGCTTTTGAAGTATATTGATATTTCCAAATGAAGATAACTTCATATGCAAAATATTCTTAGCTTTAAAACGTGTTTGTTTTGAGAAAAATCATTTGAAATTTTGGATTAAAAGGTGTTTGAAATTTCCTGATTTTTTGTCAACGGGGAACACATATTCGCCGTTGTTACACATCTATTTAAAACCAAATATCTGCAGCTTTAAACAATATGTATCAAATGAATTTCATTATAGATGAATAGCAGACATTTGAAAGGTGTAAAAAAGACTAAAATTTAAGGCTATCAGTCAAAGAATTACTAAAGAAATGCTTCTTTGAAATCGTTTTTTTTTTATTCAGGAAATTGGCTGAAAATCGTTGTCCGTTTTTTGGTCCTTTGCGGTAAGTGTCGAAATTTGGTCTCATTTTCAAAAATTATCATATTTGTTATAAAAATATAATTTACCGGCATATTTCTTCAATTTCAATCATCCTTTGAAGTTTTTACACCTCAAAATCATAAAACGGCGAAATTGTGTCCATGGCGAATATGAGCACCCCACTCTAATGCTGTTTGTCTTTAAATTATGTTTCGTTTTATACTATCATAATGGTGTTGACAGTTTATTTACGACGTACGAGTTTGAATGTCCCTTTGGATATCTGTGGCTGCTTTGTTCATGACCTGAACTCCGTTAATTTAGCGACATTAGCACGAACCGAAAATCATGACTTAAATTTCGAACCACAGACTTACATGTACTCTCAATTTTCAATAGCTAGACTCGTGAAGTATTGTATGTTATGAAATTTTCAAGCTGATATTTATAATTATAATAATAATATTGTATTGCTATTTATTCAATTTTCTTGTAATTCAGGTCAGACTGCATAAGTATGGTTTACTTGTCTTCAATCTATTATCTTTTAGTAAATAAGGCCACACCAATTTGATTCCTTGTTCGACGGACCCGCCCGCACCTATTTTTTTCAAAACAGAATTTTTTTATTTTTTTTATATTCCCGCTTCCCGCATCCGGAAATGTAATCATGTCCATTTCCCGCACCATTTTTTTTTTGTAAATATTATAAAAAGATATCAACATTTGTTTTTAAAATCACAGTCTAACCTGTATATAACGATTTTAAACATAAAAGCACCCCACCACACTGTGTAAATATCTGTGAGAATATTTGTTTCAGCATGAAACCTATTTATCCAAAGTGGTGCTCCAATATAAATTTATAACAGAGATAATACCTGTCAAGAACAAAAAAATGGTTTCTTTCCCCCTTACTTAATTTCCCTATCAAAAAATTTTCGTTGTTAGAATAAAGTACAAGAACTTCTGAAGGATTTGCCTTCAACTGCAATTATATTGTATGCTGCCGAAACAAAACTATCCATAGCCGCTGCATGTTTATGCACCTGTCCTGATTGATTCAGGGGCCTGTCGTTCAGCATTTATCGTTTGTTGATGTTGTTCATTGGTATTTTTCTGTTTGGATATATAAATTAGATCGTTGGTTTTCCTGTTCGAATTGTGTACGCTAATAATTTTGCGGTCCTTTATAGCTTGCTGTTTGGTCTGTATCAAAGCCCTGTGTTTATTATTATCAGGTTGAGAACAACCCTCCCTCAGACAAGGGGTCATTTTACTGATGTAGAAAAGAAAATAGAAATACCAAGGATTTGTATAGTTCTTCTATACAAAACCTTTGAAAACTTAGAATTTTGTACTTATATAAATTATATATAATATATAACTCATATTCTAAACATTTTTTTCTGAAAGAGGGGTCCACTTATTTTGAATAATTTAAACTGTTAAAATAAATGTGTTAATTTAACATGGTTAAAGTCCAGAAATATTACAAAATTCTTGGACATGTTTTGACCATTTAATACCAGATAGATATATAGTTCTTTGAGAAAATATGAGCCCTTTTGTACAAACAAATTTATATAACTTATATTGATCCCTCATAAACATGTAAAAGGGATATATTTATAACATTTAGGAGTTGCCCCCAAACTGATTATGACTTGGATGGAGAATTGTCTCATTGTCAGTCACACATACATAGACCAGATTTAATTATTTCTTGGTGAACAGGGAAAAAATACTTCAGAAAATTAAAAAAATGTCAAAGTACACATGGTACAAGTGATAAATCAAGGTTTAATATTGTCAAAACCTACTATTTTATGTTTACAAAAAAAAATTATAATCGCTCGCCTTTACTTTTCAAGCTTCGCCTCAAAAATTTGCTAATTAAATATTTTTTTATTAAAATTTTCAAATCGCTCGCTCGCCCCAAATTTTGCAGTCCAAAAATCCGTAGAACAAGAAATTAAATTGGTGTGGCCTAAAATATGTTTATCTAGAAACTCTACTTTTATGCTTACCTGATCCCTAGCATGTACCATATCCAACAAGTAAGGATCACAGTCATGGTATGTGGCGTATATAACCAAACCAACGAGACAGACAACTGTTGATAGAATCAGAGTCAAAGGCAAACTCAAATATAGAGCTCTGTAAAACCGAAACAAAATTGAGAATAACAATACTAGATAACCTTGTTTTATTTCTTATCTCTAGCGACTAAACTGATATATTTAGAACTTCGAACTAGTGAACGGATAGTATATTTAATTAAAGTCATATGAAACGAGTAAATGGTGAAAAATAATTTTATCCAATTCTTGAACAAATGCATGTTTATATCATAAACTTAGTCTTCTGAGCATAATTTATCATTATTTATGCAAATATATCACGTATAATCGTCATTTTGTTTCTCTCTGTCTGTTATGATGTGAAAACATGGCTGCTACTTAATTGTCGTGTTTTGAAACCGTAGTTTTAATACCGATTGTAACCTTATAGTAACCACCAACAAAGAAGCATGGATATTGAGCACCTGTATGATATGTATAATCAGATAATAATTTATTTAAATGACAGATCCATGCGTACTGCGGTCACTGGATTTTTACGAGTAGGGTCACGCATAGTTCACTTTGCATACGGAAAATATATCGGCGAATTGCTTCCTGAAAGCAAGCAATTAAAAGGAAGTAAACTTCTTCTAAATGTGGACAAATTAAAGAATTTTCTTCAGAAAAAAGTATATGCACATAAGTTTTATAATGATAACTATCCATTTAGTTATAAAAAAACATATGCATCATTTTTTTTTTAATTTGAGGTTTCATATGACTTTAACGTGGCAAATCAAACAAACACATATTGAAAGAACAGAGTAAAGATAATACTACTACCTCATATATAACATAAAAGACCAATAAGTAACGAACATTTAGAGTCTGGCCACTGTTAAATAAAAAACCATTCCTATTTAAGTTTTTCAACCTCATATTTGATTGGTCCTTCCAGTTGCTAAGATTCGAACGCCACATGCAAGTGAGTAGTGATAGTCGACAAAATGTGAGACTAGCGTACCAAATAATAAGTTTTGTACCTACTGAATCGATGCCACTGCTTGTAGTAGATGTTTCGTTTCTGGAGGGTATCCCCCATCTAAGTAATCATCCTCGCCGTTGTTAATTTTCTCTTGAAATATTATAATTTTCGATATATCGGTATTTTATGGTCTACTTTATGGTATTAGTTTTGCTTGATGGTAAAAGCCAAACGGTTACCACGAGGTGTTTTTATACTTTGCCTGTAGTTTTGGATGGTTGTCTCATTGGCAATTGTAACACACGGAGTGACGTGGTGTAGTGGTTAGCGCATCGGACTAAAAAACACCAAGGTTCCTGGTTCGATCCCTGTTCCGTGGGAAAATTTCAAGGACTCAATTTTCGTCTTTCCCTTGACACCATTTGCGAATATGGTCTTGAGAAACGATAATAGTTCGTTGGATGGGGACGATAAATGGCTGAACCGTGTTAGGAGAGAGCAATATCTCTTGCACGAAAAAGACATCCTAAGCTTGTAGATTTTGAAAAAGAGCAGGTTAATGCCGCTACAAGTGCAGCACTCGCACCAGCAAAGTGGAAAGGGCTAAATATAAGCTGGAATAGCTTGTTTCCCAATCCACTTCAAATAAATATGTTTAAACTAACACATTTTCTCATTATCTTTAGATGCATTTCGATTTATATGCAAATAATCGTCTAAACATTGAATGTTTCCTCACACGTGATAAAATCTACTCAACTTTCGATTTAATGTTTCTTTTAAGTTTTTAAAGAGATGTTCAAAACCAATTGAAGGCTTTGACTTTTGACTTTGACTTTGCGATAAGACCAGCAATGAAAGTGAAGTGGTTTCCATCTTTTCTGTTGTCAGGCATCCATCTTTTCTGTTATACTTACTTCTGTGAATTTTTTATTTCTTTTATTGCCAAATATCTTTGAATCATTGTTTGATTGGCTGCATAAATTGTCAGTTGGCCGAAAAATGAGCCAATGATAAGTGCCCATATGGAATGTCGAGTTGTAGGGTTAGGATCCCAGCTGCAAATAAAAAAATCAAATTGTTGGTGTTTTCCAAATAATTTTGAATTTATTCAATTGACTTCAGCCTGAAGCTCTTTTGGAATAGTTATTTGCCAAAATTGCAATCTGAAATTAAATTTGAAATGTTTTTTTTCCAGACAAGAAATACAAATAACTGTTTTCGTGCAGCGAGGTTCAACATTGAAAAAGAAAAGACTGGCACGTTATTTTTTTTTATTCATTGTATATGTTCAAAATTTACACCATGGCTCGTTTCGTTTTATAATTAAAACGATCGATTTCTATTTTGATTTATATTGAAATCAACCTTCATTTCTGCATTTTAATAAACATTTGTTTTATTATATATTTTGATAGATATGCCACTCATTGTGATATTCAGCCCATAATTTTATCATGATATTTTGTTTCACATATCAAACAACAGAATATATTACTACTACTACATGTACTACGACCTTGCTACTCTTAATTTTGTAACACTGTTTGGGCGTTATTTCAGAATTTTGCAATAATTGTAAAACAAATACAAAAAAATTTCCCGTCAACAGTCATATGGACTTCTTCAGGTCACCAAAACGATCATGTATATCTTTTTTTTTATTTAGCTTACTCTATAAATTGGATCCTTCCACCTTTATTGGCGATATCCCATACTTCTCCAAAACCACCAAGATCCCTTGAACCCACGACAATAATGGCTATCAAACCTGCCATGACAACAAATGTCTGGAATGTATCCGTCCAAACTACCGCTCGAAGTCCTCCCTGTAATTTATTGAAGACTTGGAGCATAATTATGTTAAATTAGTTTTACGAAAAAAATATTTGTAATTTAAGAACAGTAAAAGTTGTGACAACTTTCTCAAAATAACATTGTTAGGTCTATATTTAAGACACTTTCTATACCATATAGAATTAATTGCATAACAGTGTGGTCGACAGTAAAACGTTTGTAGGTTGTAACTTGTTTGTCAACGGCTATGATTTTTTCCCCAGTCAATGAATGGCCATAGCTACACTGTTATGAATTTCATTCTATAATGATAACCTCTATTATATTTCTTTTTCGTTTTATTTGCCTTTTCGAATTTGTTTTATTTTGTGTTGCTGCCCCATACATGTATACTCATATCTAGTAAGAATCACTCACGTACTGGAATTCGCGTTGACCCCCATACTAGTCCATACGATGAAAGTGGAATGATGTGGTCTGTCTTATTCGTACTTGACCCTCATTTTTTTTATATTTATACTGTAGAAAAAAATCCCTGTGAAACTTAGTTCACGACTGTTCTATTCTCGCGCTATACTCTATACTTTCTAAACAAGTAAATGATGAATGCATCTTGACCAATAAATATCTTTGTGTTTGGTGGTTTTGGGTGTCTGTCTTACTGACAAATATATCTTTAATTTACAAATACTTACGAGTGCAGTATAAAACGTACATACTAATCCTATGCACACTATTGACAATTCTAATTTAAGACCCGTAACTGAAATTAAATAAAGATCTTCGTTAATCCTTGAATTATACAACACCAGAAAACACGTCTTTTGATTATTTGATGTTGGTACCCCGTCTTTTTGAACTCTCATTTCTAGGCATAGTCTCTGCTTTGACAATTGTGACAAGTTTTTTTTACATACATTTCGCTAAATTTTCAATTATAACATGTATTAAATTTTGTATGTTTTTTTTAGCAGTAAGACATATAGTTTACCCCACAAGTTTTAATATCGGCTATATAGTATCCCAAAAATCTTTTACTACAGAATTCACCAAAAGTGTATGCATATACATATAAATCGCACATTTTTCTTTTTTACCAGCTCTTAATTTGTATATGCATGCAATTTTTGGGAATTCTGCAGACACTTGAAGCTTAATGCCAGAAAGTTGAATTAAAACTGTACAAATGTATCAACGTTATTATAATTACTTACTAGAACACACCCGCGAAATCGAGGGCATATACAGCTTGTGAACTGTTGTAGGATGATTTTTTGTAAAAGATATTATGTATGGAGAATTACATAAAAGGTATCTCCCTTTTTCCAAAGTCCGATATTTGTTTCCTTTCTGTTAAAACCAATTATATTTCTGTTATTCTTTTCCTTTGCTACAATGCTTCTTTTGGTAAAAGTCAAATCAAATTAAAAATTTGCACCGTTTCAAACATGAAAAAAATGTAACTGCTTATATATAGACCATTATTAGTCTAAAAAATATGCTTTTATGACAATCCATCAGTGCTTTTTTTGAGAGAACCTTATTAACATGCCAATGGTAGGATTTGAATCATGTATAAATGACTAATACCGACTAAGGCTAATTTGAGAGGTTGTCGATCGGAGGGGTCCTGATCCCGAAATCCTGGGCTTAAAACCATGAAATCCCGAGATGCATATTTTAAAGAAATTCGAAAAATATATTCCCGGATCCCGTAAGGATCAATCCCCAAATCCCGAGATTAAAAACACCCGATCCCGACGCCCCGAAAAAGGTCATGCCTCCCACTTATCTCTACCTTACTTTCATTTTTGCCAAATCACTATTTTCCCTTTTAACAATAATTTTTTATGTCCCAATTATGGGCATTATGTTTTCTAGTCTTTGCATCCGTCACGGCGTTCGTTTGTTCGGTCCTCCGTTTTTCCGTCTCGTTCGTCTGTCCCACTTCAGGTAAAAGTTTTTGGTCGAGGTAGTTTTAGATGAAGTTGAGCATATTTTAGTAATTTTAATATATATGCAAGTAGTATGATCCCTTAAATAGTAAACATTTCAAAGAAAACAGTAAACAGAATCGGGGACTTTCTATACTAACATAGAAATTCCCTGACAGAATACAGAGAGTCTCTATATATTAACTGTTTACAAAACTTAGAATTTTTGAAAGACTTAGGCTATTCTACCTCAGCCATAGATAACCTTAGCTGGATTTGGCAAAAACTTTTAGGAAAAATTTAATGCTCTTCAACTTCGTACTTTATTTGGCCTTCTTAACGTTTTTGGATTCGAGCGTCACTGATGAGTCTTTTGTGCTGACATGAATTATCATTGATATTGATATATTTATAAATTAACTGTTTAAAGTACGAAGTTGAAGAGCATTAAATAATCGCACGTCTGGCGTATATACAAAATTTAGTCCTGGTATCTATGATGAGTTTATTTACAACCACTGGGTTGATGCCACTGCAGGTGGAGATTTATTTCCCCGAGGGTATCACCAGCCCAGTAGTCAGAACTTTTTGTGCTGACATGAATTATCATTGATATTGATATATTTATAAATTAACTGTTTAAGGCTTTTCTACCTCAGGTATAGATAACCTTAGCTGGATTTGGCAAAACTTTTAAGAATTTTGGTCCCCAATACGAAACGTGCGTCTGGCATATATACAAAATTTAGTCCTGGTATCTATGATGAGTTTTTTAATTAAAGTAGTATAATCGTAGTTTACATGTAGATAAACGCGAAAAATAATTGTCCTAAGAAGGTATAATAGTTGTGGTTCTTGTGATCTAAACACCATGATATTGACAACGCTCTGGTTGGCTTATCTATTTTTCATTTTTGTTATCTATCATACGATTGGTTGTATTTGTGTCACATGTTTTACTTATATCAATATATATGCAACTGGTATGACCCCTAGTAAACGTTAACATTTCAAAGAAAACAGTAGACAGAATACAGAGAGTCTCTATATATTGAAGTAGTAATAATCGTAGTTTACATGTAGATAAACGCGAAAAATAATTGTCCTCTATAATTGTGGTTATTGCGATCTGAACACCATGATATCGAGAACGCTCTGATTGGCTTATTTATTTTTCATTTTTGTTATCTATCATACGAATTATTTGTGCATGTTTCAAACCGGAAGTCTTATCTATGATTAAAATTCAGTCTGATGACGGAATCATATCCGGACTCCTTTTGGTGTCATACCACCAATTACTCCCTCAAATTTAGAACGTATGTGAAAGTAGGCCTACTCGGACAAAAAATAATGCATTTGATGTCATTTTTCACCTAAACTAATCAACAAATTTGCAGAAATGAAACTTTTGTTGAAAGAGAAATATATTAAGACCATTTTAAGTCAAAATCTACCTGTCTATGAGTTTGCATTAAAAATTGAGGATTAATGCGCTCCATAGTATACTAATTTAAGATTTCCAGAAAACCAGGGGTTATTTTTAGTGGTACCTCCTTTCGGAAGCTCTCTTGTTTCTTATATGATTTTGAATGTATGTTGAAAATTGGCATGCAGAAAGGTGACACCTGTACGATTCAGGATATACCTAGTTTCTATGAAGTTAAACTTAAGGTAAAATATTTAGAAAGCTGTGAAAATTGCAAAATTCGGTTGAACAGATAGGGACTTTTAATTGGTGGTATGACACCTTTTGGTGTCAGACCACCAATTAAAAATCCCTATCTGTTCAACCAAATTTTGCTATTTTCACAGCTTTCTTAATATTTTACCTTAAGTTTAACTTCAAGGAAACCAGGTTGAATTGTACATGTATCATCTTCCTACATGCCAATTTTCAACCAAAGTTTAAAGTCTTGTAACAAATTTCTGATTTTAAAAAGGCAGGTACTACCAAAATAACTCCCGGTTTTCTGGAAATCTTAAATTAGTGTACTATGTAGCGCATTAATCCTGAATTTTTAATGCAAACTCATAGACAAGTGAATTTTGTCTCAAAATGGTCTAAATATATTTCCCTTTCACCAAAAGTTTCATTTCTGCAAATTTGTTGGTTAGTTTAAGTAAACAATGACATCAAAAGCACTATTTTGTGTCAAAGTAGGACTACTTTTACATACGTTCTAAATTGGAGGAAGTAATTGGTGGTCTGACACCTTTTTTCTCGTTTTTCTCCCAAAATATCTCAATCTGAATAATTATAAGAATGGATGACAAATGCGACTATGCATGTTACCTATAGGACACAGAGGCATGATGATTGATTTATTGTGGAAGGAAGAGAAGCGACACACAACATGAGGTCTTCTCGTTTAATAGTATAGATCCAGGTACGCCAGTGCACATTTTGTATTTTATTTACCTTGATTCAAAGCTAATGATGGTGCATATAGAACAACACCCATATACAAAAGCTGAAAGAAAATATAAACATATTATGATGTGGTATGACATATTTACAGACTGTCAAGGTTACAAAATTGAAAACAAGTTTCCATTCAAGAAATTTATTATGCAGCGATTGACAAATTATAAATGTAACGAACTCCAATGTAGAGTAAAAATACAAAGTTTACAATGGTAAACATCGTGAAAATTTTTTTTCAAATAATTAACGATCACTTGAATTATATATTGACTACCACCATAATCTTGACATGGTTGACAAAATTTGAAAAAAAACAAAAGGTTATTTTGAAGCAGATATTTCAGCGCATCAAGCCATTCATTTGCATGACATCCATTTCTTGCACCAGTTTCTGTTTCTGTCGGATAATAGACTTCTTCAACAAACTGAAGATTCTGCTATACATGTTTCTGACGAGGTCAAGGATCCAGTTATCAAGGATCTTAGAAGTAAAGCACTAAATCAGACTAGACGTCATTGCATATTTATACATTCATACTGTCAACTTATTCCAACTTCTATGATACTTGTAAGCTTTTAAAGCTTTTCCATTGACTTCTTCTTAACCATATACCATAAACGAAAGTTTTAATATTTTTTTGGTCTTTATGGAATTTAGACTTTAGTTAGTTTATCATCACTGCAAAACTTACCATGTTTAGCATAAATATAATGGACGCACATACTCGTACAGCTCTGTTGAAACGCCTCTCTAAATACTGAAATGTGAAAAAAACTGTTCTCAAGATGTAAGAAAACTAATTGATATTTAACAGTCAAAAAATTCGTTTGATCTTTACCAAAAAAACTTTGGATTACTGTACAGATACAATGTTATCTTCTCTGGGTTTTATTTATTTTTTTATAAAAAGGTTTTATAGTTTGTCAAAATGTATTTTTTCATTGTGTTTTATATCTTTTTGTTTGTCCTTCATTACTGTATTTATAGCTAAGAAACATTGACACTGACACGGTTTTGGGATGATGACTCAACAAAATTCATGTGGATGATTTTATACACCATGCACTTAGTTGGAACTCAGTACCACTATGTTACACTACTGTGTTTTTAATATTGTAAGAAGATAAATATAACTGGACATTTCGAATATACACTCTTCGTTTTTAAAACGCATGTAATATTTGCTGGACGATAAGACTTATATTTATTTGGCCTTTATCAATAACAAATAAAGTTTAGCATATGTAGCAATCTATATCCGTAGCAATTATTGTATTCATTTCCATAGCATAGCCATGCAATGATGCATAATGTTAACATCGTTCCACTGTTATGCACTAGTTTTTTTTTGTGGAAATTATGGTAAAGATAATTACCTCGTACGCACTTGTAAAATCAAGTTTATGAAAAAATGGCATGAAAACATGACATGTCACAACGGTAGTTGGGAATATTGCGAGACAAGATAATCCAAAGCTTGTGTCATGAGTATACATTTCTGCTGGGGTTCCTAGCACGAAAATTGTGGACATACAACTAGCCATTAAAGACATCGCTATCGGAAATATCCCTATATCTCTTCCACCCATCAACATGTCGTCTGCTGTAGCATTTTTCTCTTTATAAATAAAGTAAATCCCGATGAGTACCGAAATGACCAACACAGCCACAACTATACAATAATCCACTGTCTGAAGTGTTCCGATTAGTTCTCCTGGGCATAATTCACACACTGCCTTGCAGGATGCTATGCTTATATTGTTGTATGTTACCATGACTATTGAATGATTAAACAAAATCCATAATTTCGAATTGTATTATATTTACGGTATTCAAAGTATAAACTTTGTAACTAAACAGGTTAGCCCTTTTTGGAATGATCCGAACTACGATGTAATAATTTTTTAGATAACTACCTGAGCAAATACATGTATTGATAATTGCATGTAAACAATATTTTATGCAGATAACGTTGACTTTTTGTTGTTTCAAGGGGGAAATGTCATAGTATATTTTGTTGTGATTTTCATTTCTAGAATATTATGTTTTTTTAATAAAGGACCCATACTCTATTGTTCTTATTGGTTTTTTTATGATCAGTATGGTAACGCATTCATCCTTTATCTACATCTCACATAATTGATCTTACATCTCTGACATGAAATTGAAATAAACTTTGGTACTACATGTATGTGATAGTTCTATTTAATCAACAAATTTAAAATTAGGTTGAAGACGCCTTTCAGTGGAGATGTTATCTATAGTATAACAAAATCAAACAAATATGATGAAAAACATACAACATTTATGCCGTCTTACATTTTAATACTAAGTAGGTTGTGAAACAAACAAAAGATAGGGGTATTTCAGGACATTGTTAAATAAACATTCGTGAATATAATTTTCATTTTGTTTTGAGGCGGGGTTACTGGTTGTGCATGAAAAAAAAATCTTCTATGAAACATTTAATATCTAATTATTATCACGTATTAGTGACTTTACAGTTGTTTCTCGTTTTTCAACCATGCATACTAACTACTTCCTATGTGTGTGCAATATATCACTTTTTTAACATCTGATTGTTTAATTTTAGTTGATACCTTCCTAGAAATAACTAGAATTGCACGTGTTTCTGTCGAAGGTCGGTGGTTTTATCTTGACACAATTCGCGACATAGCCAATTATAACGCCGAAAAAAATGCGTTAAAAAACACAATCAATCAATATACATCATAACATGGCATACCAATTTTGATTTCACTATTGTTTGTTTATTGTCCAGTCACAAATATTTTAGAACGATGTTTACTTAAATGGATCATTTATGATTATTTAAAATAGATGTGCTTATATATTTTTAAATGTGAATTATATCACATTTAATTTTTAACCTTATTTTATAACTAATTTTGTAGTTGTCATAGTAATAATAATAAATGTTTCTTCATACAAATTGTGACTAACATTGCTTTATTTTAGCTTCGTTAATTATGTTACCTGATTCAGATTACAATTTTCATAATAAGGTTGTATCGTTCTTTGGTATTTGTGTCCAAAAATATTAATTCAGTGCAGTTACATAAAAACAGCCTAATTTTGAATAACCATTTAGCTAGGACTGTGCTATAAAACCAGATTAATCCACGTGACATTCTCATATGACCCAAGGTCGGACATTCAATAATGGCCGCCTTCTATTTTATATTTATGTTTTTGTGACAATTGGTGAATTTTGTTTGGCGACAGTATATTTGATAGTCTCTGCCACAACTTTCTTAATCTTGGTACAATTCAGAGCTTGACGTAAAGACCTTTTATTGACATCTTGTTGTATTGACATCTTGTTGTATTGTGTATGTGTATGTCCTTGATCGCTGTCTGACATCTCATATTATAGCTTTCCAAAATAATTTCAATGACCTTATTATTTTTAGTTAAATTAATTTTGTGCTGTTTTCGGATGTATTCATTCAAGTTATTGTGTTTGAAAATGCACTTTTTTTTCAGACCTTATGACTCTGTTGAATCTGTTTTGAGTGATATTTCGAAACATCCCAAGTTTTTCAAGAAAAACCGAAATCATTGACAAAATTGAATTAACAATTTTGGATCCTATCAAAATTAGCTTCACATGAAAGAAACTGTACCATGTGTACACACATTTCCTTTTTAGATTAAATGAACAACATGTACGATACGGTAAGTGTTTTGAAACGTGCCCAATTTTAGTTATCTCTGAATACCCAAGGTAAACTGGTTGCCATGTAAGATGTTTGATTAAAATGTTTTATAGGATAGTTAATCATTTCATATCTATTTCTTTTAATAGAACGGTGTGTGTACATCAAACAATATCAAAACGACCATATTTCAATTGACTTTGTTTCCCTATTAACCCCGTCTAGACATACACAGGTATATTTTTTTAACAATATTATATAACTGTATATTTTAATAAATTAGATTTCATGTTTTCAACAACTGCCATCATAATTGCGTCAAGTATTCAACAAAGGGGATATTGGCATATTCCGAACAAATTGATGATATAAAGGGCAAAGTATGTTCAAATATAAACACCTTTTATAAAAACGATACTCTATATGGATTAATAGGAATTAGGGTGTAGGTCAGTTAGAAATGTACATTCCACCTAAAAGATTAAATGAAACAACCAAGAGTCCAACAAATATTCTTAGAAAAGAGACAAAACTTTAGTGTTATAACTCGTTCTATAGTGATGTGTTAAATATATAGGATCAACGGAGGCTGTTGAAACGCTATTTATTTTTTGGGTTTGAAAATATTATTCTATATCACAGAAATGTACAACTTAAGAATTAAACTAGCACAACAAAGACTGAAAATAGGCTATGACTGGTTAACTGCTTCGGAGAAATTGATAAGTTCAATTGTCTGCATAATGACTCCCTTCATCTTAGAAATAATTCATGCCCAAGTACTGCAAGTCAGTTGTTACGAAATTTTCAAAATTAAAAACCTGTGTGAACATTTAATAGTTAGAACCTATGTGAACAAAACACAGTAGACAGTAGTAATTGTGGGAACAAAACACCCCCGAATGACAGGTGAACATCAGCACATGTGTGACAAAACACACCTGGAGGACGGATGAACATCAGTATCAAGAAAGTACTTATAGATTTTCCAAACTAATCTAAATCAGCTGAAATAGTTCCCATACTAAACAATTATTCCTCATTCGAAACACTGATGAATTAAAAAAAAAAAAGATTTAGAAAAGTGAAAAAATAATGATACTTTCTATTATATAAAACTTTTTGTATAAAAGTATATTAGAATGTCTTTAGTTTAAAGGTGTTAAGGTGTAATTATGAATATGTAGTTTTCCATGAGGGTTTATTATCATCATTTATTTGGGGCACTAATAGATAAATAAATAAAATTCAAATAAAAATTCAATAAAATAAACAAAAACATTTGTTAAGATAACCTTAATGATTGTGAGTCAAAAGGTTAAACGTTATGCTGATACGGATTCAAGATGAGACCTAAATATTTGTACGACTTACTTCATAAGCGCTAGTCAGACTCAGATCATGGAAAAATGGAAGAAATACATGATTCGTGACTATCACTGTAATAATCATAGATAGTCCTGCAATCCAATAACTTGTATTGTTATTATACATTTCTGTTGGTGTTCCTAGAACTGTAATTGCTGACATAAAGCTAGCCATCAATGACATAGCGATTGGAAATATCCCAATGTCTCGACCTCCCATGAGGACATCTTCTGATGTTGCGGCTTTTGCTGCTAGGTACTCCTTCACCATATAATAAACTCCAATAAGGGCAGAAATAACCAAAACAGCAGCAAACAATACATAATCCACTGCTACAAATGATCCAATTTGTTCTCCAGGACACAACTCACACACTTTTCTGCAAGACGCGTAACTTGAATTTAACACAGTCATTATATCGTATTGAATATAATCTCAATTCCGAAAAAGTATGAATAAAATAGTCACAGTTTACATATTATTTTGTATTTCCCTTGTAACATTATTCTGTATGTCCTTCGTATCAGCTCGGACAGCTGTCAATTCGAAATATCTCGGTTGTTTTCAATGTTATACTGTTATCAGTTTAGATAATATGTTATGTATTGACAATTTTATCTCCACAGATAAAATAAAATTTTCGCCTGTCCAAATTTCAAATTTATATTTATCCAATTCAAGATGACTTAATGTATTTGTTTAATTATTTGGGGAATGACATTGCAGATTCTTCTACATTCACATTGCATCAGTGTTCATTGATTCTAGTTCGAATTTATTCGCAGTTAAATACTATCTACTTTTTTTTAGCATAGCCAGTTATCAGCCTAATAACACGTTTCCACTAATCATTTTTACTTGACTTTTTGAATTAACATATTATTGACCAAATGGCAGTTGAATTAGCGCGATATGTAAAATTTGTGTGAGCATACGTACAAATATATAAATAAGAGGAAAATACCCATGCCGCTTTGTAAACTATAAAGTCCACATTGCGTAAACTGAACAAGGCGTTTTTGAGAAGAAAAAAGATAACAATACAGTTTCAAGACAGCCTGTGAGTAAACACATTCGGCAATCCTCGGTAGAATCCGCTACTCTCCTTCTATCCGATGAGGGTACGGAATCGGCCGAGTTGAGACGAATGGGAGTAAACATAGAACGTAGCACCAAATCGTTTTGTCACTAGGACTCCGTCTCAAGCACAAACACAGCAACCATAATGGAATCTAATAAATAACTAATTTCTGTTCCAGAGCCTTTTTTGAGTCATTAAACGTACTATGAACTTTGATTGGGCTAAAAGATACCCAGCGGAGCGATAAAGCACCAGCAAATATACTGAAATAAAGGTAGAAAACATATTATATCGATTTCTGTATAGATAGTGAAGTACATTGTATTTCTGAAACAACCTAAATCAGATACCATAGAAAACAAAGGATTACATTTGGCAAACAAAATTTTCACAATTTAGGCATATATGTCAATTCCAGTGCCCTTACAATGAAAAAGGTGAAAGTATTTCAATGCCGGTCCACAAATATTGTGAATGAAACAGTGACGACTGTTGGCCCCGAAAAAAACCCACTGGGGCCGGTTTCACGAAGCTATCCTAAGACATGTCATAAGATATATCTTAGACATGTCTTATATATGATCCTCGTATGACTATCCTAGGACATATCTCAGACCTCGTCTCGAAGCTGTCTTACGATGATCTTAGCTAAGTTCTTTAAATTTTCAAATATAAACATTGATTTACAGAAAAAATCATGTAAATGTAGTACGTCTTTACTATAAATTATAACAAACGTATTGAATAATATAATGACATAATTTGCAAAATTAATAAAAAAATGAATAAATGTAATCTATATATAAATCATCTATAAATAATACACCAAAATACATATGAAATTTTTAATACAAAATTAAGAAAAAAAAGAAAATTGCATTCTTGATATCAATACATCGAATTTTCATTGTTGACAAATCATTATAATCCGTCAACCTATAAAGATTACGTTATAAGCAGGAAAAGGAGAAAAGATAAACAGATACTAATAAGATGAATTGCAAAATTAATATAAAAATAAATGTAATTTATATAAATAAACGTATGACTATCCTAAGACCATCATAAGACACCTCTCGCGTTGTCTTAATTTTAGGGCCAACTTTAAGAGATGTCCTAATTTAGGACCACTTTGTGAAACGCACTTAGGACTAAGATATGTCGTAAGACCATCATAAGACATGTCTTAGTCCTAATACAGCTTCGTGAAACTGGGCCCTGTATCACACAGATCGACATAATAATGAAATGTTGATTTTCAAACAAATGCACATGTATTTTACTTCACAATAAGAAAACAATTTCATTGTTGAATTGGAAAAACAAATACCCATATAAGTAAGTTAATAGTCCTAGACAGTCTAGTTTAATGGATGCCAGGCTATTAATTTGAGTGTTATCACATTTGTGTGCATGAACAAATCGTCAGCGTTTATCTTTCATTTTTTTATAATTTTTTTTTCTTCATGAATTTACAAGTATCATCATTTATCTTTCATGGTACTAGTTAATTATCATTAATATAATTGTTATTATTCATATTGTAGTATAAAAGCTGAAATAAGATATCAAAATCAAATATGTTGGTTTATCTGATATTGACCTTATTAAGAATGATGTTTGCCCTATCGTGAACTTACAGATAAAAGTAAAATGATAATACATTGCATTGAATTAGTTTATTTCCTGGGATGCTGTTGGTTGGGCAGACATTTACTGTCGGATTATTCTCACCTTTTTTGCGCAACTTTTAAAGTTTTATTTCGTTTATGATTATTTCTTCCTTTGACGAAGATTGGTTGAACAAATAATTATAGCACACTTCGATCTTTTATTGTTTATGGTTGCTCTCTACAAGATCGAATTATACATTGTGTACAATTGATAAAAAAAATGAGACAAAACGCGCGTCTGGTTCAAATATAAAATTTCAATCCTGGTATCTATGACGAGTTTATATACTACTGTTACCTTTATTTTTTAAGATCCCAAGTTTGACTAGGTATAAAATAGATTTTTCTTGGTCATTTTCTGACTAGCGGTATATCCCTTGCTAAAGTAAGACGTCCGTTTAACTGCGATATATTAATTTGCAATCATCCCCGTTCGGATTTGCATGATCTTTGTGTTCATGACCATGTCCTATAAAAATTGAGACGTTGAACGCAATATTTCGAGTACAGAGAGTGCAACGCTTGCAACATTCTTTGAGTAGTGATTTCATAAATATTATTTTATTTACGTTAGATTATAACGGAAGGTAGATCAAAGGTAAATAGAACAAAGTGTGTCATAATCGACTTTAATGTCCTTCTTTAGCGTGAAGAATCCAATCATTTTGCTCCAGAAAACTACTTCAAAAAGAGGGAGAAAAATACCAATTCTAATAAAGTATGTTACATATAAATTTGATTTGCTTTTGAAATTTTGCAAAAGGGCATTTCTAATTTATGTTTTACTTGTGTACAAAACTGATTTCCAGTTTGATCCTGTATTTTATTTGGCAAATTTGTTTAATTTTTAAAAATACAATATTAAAAAGATTTAACACAAAATATGTTACAACATATTTCAAACATTTTGTTAAAGAAGTATTAAAAAGTACACAATTATTCATTTTTACTTAAACATTTTTGTTTGATGATTTATTTCTAGAACCTGCGTTAAAGAAGAACAAATACGAGGAAAAAACATATTACATCGAAATAATTAAATACAAGTAGTTAAATGTAACATATTTTTCTTCTTTTAATTCTTTTAATTCTTGATAGTTGTATTCTTCTATTTTCTGAATACAAATTCAACTTTATACTGAAATAATTTTACGCACAACGATATTTTTACCCATAGAGTGCAATCGTTATGCTTTATTACAACTAGATAGAAGATTTTTAGATTGAGTGTAACCTGACTATTTCGTTTCAGAAATTTCATGGAGGCCATCACGAATATATTTGGTTGTGTTAACGTTTGTTTCCATGAGCTGTACATGTGCTTTCATAAGTTTCAACTCATACTGAATATGACTTCTTTCAATTTTTCTTTGAATATGATTTACCGGCATATTGTTTTTAATAGTTTGCATGGTATCTTTTCTTTCTTTTTTGTAAGTAAACAGTTCTACCGGTGCAACATAGTAAAACCTCCCGGAATACATACAACGGAGCATATAAATCCTTGTTTATATAATAACACACATGTATAGGTCTGTATACCAAAAATCTTCTTCACGACATTTTCCTCAAATTTTCCTCTCGACAACTTTCTAGTTTATATTTTCAATATTTCCTGAAACATATAATGAATAGATTTTGAAATTAAAAGATTTTTTTTAGAACGCACAGCTGCATTTTACATATTATAAAGGTCTTAAATAAATATAATAATTTGTGGCAAATTAGACACTTAATGTACCTTGTTTTCATTTACGAAAATTAATGCATTTTATAAGGACTAGCTCGGCTCGAATTTGTGTCACAATCTGCTGAAATATGTTTTTTTTAAAATCAAATATTAATTTTTACGTTTTTTTTTTATAGAGAATTAGGTCACATGTTATTGACAATATCATATACTAGATAATCAGTGAACTACATATATTTTACCTAGGGTTAGCCAGGCGTAGAAAAATGACCCAAAAACCCTACCTACATGTTTATACACTCAACATAGAAACCAGAATAAAATTGTGTTAAAAAAAAAAGAATGGCATATAATTTTTTCGATTTTTATTGGACTATTTAGAACTTTTGTATTTCGAAGCGGACCAATAATACACATTCAAAAGCAGCCATTTTGATTTGACGATCCACGAACCACTGGGTCTATGGCTCTGCTGGTGAAGAGCAGTCATCGAGGGTATCAACAGCTAAGTGCTACTACTGTTTTGTCCTATTTGATTTCATTTGGTCTTATATTTTTTAATAAGCTTTTGATTTCAATTTTATATATTTTGACTTCAAAAATTACTGAAG
Source organism: Mytilus edulis (assembly GCF_963676685.1). NCBI lineage: Eukaryota > Metazoa > Mollusca > Bivalvia > Mytilida > Mytilidae > Mytilus > Mytilus edulis. The sequence goes on from NC_092345.1 coordinate 51,931,853, forward strand.
AGCCATCAATTGTCGAAATGCGCATCTGATACCTTCACCTATACATATACCAAATAGTTACTTGCTTGCTACACAAGCACTGTCAAATTAAATGCTATATCACGGTAAAAAAAAAGAGACGAAAGATACAAGAGGGACAGTCAAACTCAAAAATCGAAAATAAACTGACAACGCCATGGCTAAAAATGAAAAGACAAACAGACAAACAATAGTACACATGTCACAACATAGAAAACTAAAGAATAAGCAACACGAACCCCACCAAAAACTAGGGGTGATCTCAGGTGCTCCGGGAGGGCAAGCAGACCCTGCTCTACATGTGATACCCGTCGTGTTGCTCGTGTTATAACAAATCCGGTAAATAGTCTAATTCGGTAGGTCACATTCATGAAAGGGAAGGGGATTGTAGTTACGACGGAAGGAACATATCTGATATCATTTGTGAAACGGTTATTCCATAACGGTCAACCAACTCGTGGTGGCATCTTTAAAATTTACGAAGGGATGATTTCAACTTCACCTTGTGGAACTCTTGGCTTGATAGCTTCTTGGTGAGCAGTAACCCTCTATCAAGAAAATTATGATAGGAAATGTAATCACGGGAATATCGTATCAATTGGGAGATGTATACCCCGTATGCAGGTGCTGCTGCAATGTTGCTACTTAGAAATGAAAAGTTCACAATTGGAAAGCTGAAATCATCTCTTTTATCGTAAAGTGTTGTTTTCAACCGACCCTCATTGTCAATTTCTAGATGTAAGTCAAGATATGAGGCCGACTTAACTGTATCTGTTGTATCCTTTATCTCTAGTTCGATGGGATAGATGCGTGCACCATAGTCACCAAATTTTGAATTATTTAGTGAAAGAACGTCATCTATATAGCGGGAAGATGAGTTAAAGGATATTGCTAACAAGAAGATCCTGTATGAAGTCAGCCTCATAATAATAAAAAAAACAAGTCGACAAGAAGAGTGACACAATTGGTTCCCATCGGAATGCCGACAGTCTGTTGAAAACACGACCTCCGAACGTAACAGATATGTTGTCAGTCAAGAAATCAAGCATCTTCATAATTTCAGTTTCAATCTGAGTGATCCTTTACAAAGTAGAATTTATCCCTCCCGGAGACAAGATGCTTGTGTCTACGTTGGCCATTCTTTTTTATGAAACAAAGCAATACCAACTATTTCAATTGTGTTTTAGTTTGGAACGTGGAATACTTGTGTAAAGTGTAGAAAAATCAAATGTTTCATTACTTTTACAAGATGAAAGAGAGTTAGCTTGTATGTACCCTAAAAGATCTTTGGAATTTTTAAGTATCAATATCTGATTCACGCCACCTCTACAATAACTTTGAAGCCCGTCTTTGATTGCTGGTAAATAAAGGCAACAGTAGTATACCGCTGTTCAAAACTCATAAATCCATGGACAAAAAACAAAATCGGGGTAACAAACTAAAACCGAGGTAAAATAGATGTTAATAATGGAGAAAGAGGTTTCGTTGAGCACTTGGAAGACCCAGCAATATACCGTTGTTTGTAAGGACACTTATGTAGTTTAGGTTTCCAATACAGTGATGGAAGATCCAGTTCTTCATCTTTGGTTGAAATTCCAAAGGAACATAGAACAGACCTATGATTATCCAGGATTTCCTCTTTTGTAAGTGTTGTGAGGGTATATGTTTCCAAGTGAATTGTCAATACCTTATTCATTTATCAAGCAGTTAATGTAACGAGTTTTCCACACAAAAAAATTGTTGTTTGGGGCTTTATCTGCGGAAACAAAAACATATGTGTCATGGAGGTAGGTTAAGTGTTTTGCAACATTTGGGTCTTTAAAGATTGGTGTAGTATCGGCATTGATAGACCCATTCGGTTTCTTAATTCTGATTTGTATCAACGACCTCGCTACCTTAATCCATTAAAAAAAAATGTCTTCGTCTTCTTTCTCGCGCTTAGCTCATTATGCCTGGCATAATCCTCGACTGAATCCGTCAAAATTTTGAAGAGGTATTTCCAATTGATGGATTTAAGCTCACGATATTTCGGACCTTTCGATAACACATTTCGCAGGGAAGTGTTATTGACAATGTTGAGGTCACCGGTAATAACGTGGCCAGCCGGATTATAAGTTTAGACTTGAAGTCGTCAATATTGAGATCCTGCAAAACGTGTTTGTAATTGAAAATTTTAGTTGCAATAGGTTTGATATAGGTATAAGAAATGATTGGTACAACCTGATCTTTGAAATAAGGAGGTATTTTCGATTGAACTAATTTATGATGAAGGATATTGTCTAAGTTGACGCCATCGAGACCTTTGTTGGCAAAGGAAGGATTAAGAAAAGATCGTTTCTCTTTAAATATACTGTTATATTCAGCCTAATCTTACTATCTCGCTTCAAGCATTGTCACATTAAATTCTAAATCACGGTAATATTTTTTTATATTCAGCCTAGTCTGACTATCTCGCTTCAAGCGCTGTCGCATTAAATGCTAAATCACGGTAATATACTGGTATAACGAATATATATTTGGTTGTGTTAACGTTGGTGCATAACCTGTACACGTCACTACCAAAGGCATTCATACAATTATTGATAAGATTTGGTATGATATCCTACGAGACAATAATTAATCAAAAGTTGCATGGGCACCGATGTAAACACTTGTCGAACCATGTATGTAATGAACATTAATTCATAATGATAAAAAAAAAATGACACCAACAATAAAAAGTAACGACGGAAAAACAAACAACAATAAGTTTAAAAGTTTTGCGCAACACTTAAAATCTTGAGCGCACAAACTTTAAAATTGTGTAATAAACTTTTAAAATTGTTTCAAATTTGCGCGAGCTGTTCGTTAATGATAAACCTCGGCAAACTAAAAAAAAAAAAAGAAAGAAAGAAAAACGAAAAACGAAAAAAAAATTCAACAAATAAGCCGTTGCGGCTTTATTGTAATTTGTACACCTTCTGTTACATCTATCGAGATTCATTAATCGGTATTAAGATCTATCGAATAATATATATAACATCAGAAAAACCAAATATTATAAAACAATTATGTTTTTTTGGGGGTTGAATTTTGTTATTGATTAGTCACACAATAACATTATATATACCACGACATTTCTTGCGTTGCAGTTCAGCAGATGACAATGTCTGTTATAAATAGATTTTTATATCTTGTTATTTGTGGCATTGTAACCGCAGACTATCGTAAGTTATCATTTCTACTTTGATTAACACTAAATAGCGTGACTACAAACGTAGATATTTGCACATTATAGAACAGCTTTCTTGTTAATATGCATAACATTTTAAATGTCGACCTCTTCTTTCTTAAACCGTAAATTTATACATGAAAATTGTTGTCCTTATATGAACCATCAACTGTGTTCATATTTTTTGGTAGTGGTGTCAGTATAAGTATGGTACACGAGATGGCACATTACACATTTTAGAAAATTATTCGATACCGATGCTTACACATACAGCTATACCCACAGGTAACCTTTTTCATAAGGTTCATCTTAATATCCATCCGCTCCACAGAGAGTCATATAGTTAACAAACATATCACAACCACATCAAAGCTTAAGGCTTCTTCTGAACATTTGAAAGTCCCTACTATGTATTGGCTACCTAAACTTCACAAAAAAACATTTACATATCGTTTCATCTCGGCCTCTAGTAAGTGTTCTACTACTAATCTGTCATTGCTTTAAACAAGCTCATTTACTACTATTAAAGAGCTTATCATAAACTATTGTAATAAAATATATGAACATAGTGGTATAAACCATTTTTGGAGTGTAAACAATTCTTTGAATGTTTTAGATAAATTATGTGCTTTTGATGGTCCTTTTGATTCTGTTGACAGTTTTGATTTTTCTACTCTTTACACTACACTTCCACACTATCTTATTAAACCAAAGTTTTCCTAATTAATTAAATGGTCGTTTGGTAAAGCTGAATGCAAATATATTTGCTGCAACTCATTTAAAGCCTTCTTCTCGAATGAGAAAGGTAAATCTGCTAGATACACTTACTGGAGGTGTGATGAGATGATTGAAGCTGTTAATTTTCTCCTTGATAATATTAATGTACGTTTCGGCAACAAAGTTTATCGACAGGTTGTAGGTATCTCCATGGGCAGTAATTGTGCCCCTTTAATATCAGACTTGTTTTTTGTACTGTAACGAATCGCAGTTCATGACTAAACTCAGTAAAGACCCGTCGAAATTGCATTTAATTGATAAATTCAACAACACTTACCGTTATCTTGATGATATTTTTTCGTTAAATAATCAAGAATTTTCTCAATATACTGCTGAAATTAAAACCAAGCAACTTACTTTAAATAAATCAAATTTATACGGTTATAACTGTCCTTTCCTAGATCTAAATATTTCGGTTTCAAACGGGAAACTCCACACTATTTTTTACGACAAAGGGATGATTTTTCGTTCCCTATTGTTAATCTTCCATTGTTAGATAGTGATGTTCCTTTAGAACCATCTTACGGTGTTTATATTTCTTAGCTCGTTCGCTACGCCCGTGTCTGTTGTGACGTTTTTAATTTTAACGAACGCAATCTATGTATTACTAGTGAATTATTTAACCAGGGATATCGTTACCATAAATTACTTAAAATCTTTACTAAATTTTTCCATAGATATAAAGATTTGGTTTTGAAGTTTGGTTGTACCTGTAGAAAACTTATTTCAAACGGGATAGCACCTCCTCATTTTTACGGAAATGTTGTTAACCGTGCCCGGAAATTTAGAAATGATCCTTGTAAACTTATCGCTCCTTTTAATAAACTTATTCTAAAAGGTTACCAATTCAACACTGTAATAAGATCATTGAAATTGTTTTTATTGGTTTAAATATTGATTTTGTTATCAGTAAATTAAAAGCAAACTAAATATTACTAGTATGATATATACATATACACATTCATGTTATCTTCAATCTGTCGATACCTGTAACTGGCATTGCACAAGGTCATGTTTTTCTCTGACTGTTTATGACGTCTTTACACTAAATCCATTGGATGCTGGATGTATACGGATTGGTATTTTAGTCTTAGATGCATGATTTTTTTATTAGTTGTTAGTGGCTTTGAACTAGCTGTCAGATAACTGCGAATACTCTCAGATCTGTTCCTAGTGTCTTTTTGTTGTCGGGATGTACAAGTACCCGTCCACGTCCATTTGTATTTTTGTCCATCTGATGAGTTAAGCCTTTTTCAACTGATTTTTATAGTTCGTTCTTATGTTGTACTGTTATACCACTGTCCAAGGTTAGAGGGAGAGTTGGGATCCCGCTAACATCTTTAACCCCGCCACATGATTTATGTATGTGCCTGTCCCAAGTCAGGAGCCTGTAATCCAGTGGTTGTCGTTTGTTTCTGTGTTACATATTTGTTTTTCGTTCAATTTTTTATTTAAATAAGGCCGTTTGTTTTCTCGTTTGAATTGTTTTACATTGTCATATCGGGGCCTTTTATAGCTGACTATGCGGTATCGGCCTTGCTCATTGTTGAAGGCCGTACGGTGACCTATAGTTGTTAATGTCTGTGTCATTTTGTTCTCTTGGACAGTTGTCTCATTGGCAATCATACCACATCTTCTTTTTTATAATGACCATCGGCAGTCACAAAGTGTATATTAAACTTTTTGCTTTCAATTTCAATTTAAAATACTGTATAATTTTTGTTTATATTGGCGAGTTTTGAATGTTTCTATTGGCCACTCGATATCTCTCGGCCGGAAGTCAGAATAAAATTATTGGAACCTCTCGAACTTTTCGATCATTTATGGTTCATTTATACAGGTAGTTATCTAGTAGACGTCTTTGATACGGCCCCTCTATGGATAGGCTACATTGTGACATTGTATATTTCAATAATCAAAGTAAATTGGAAAGTAAAACAATAAAGACTAAATTTCAGTCAAAAAATCGTTTAGATATCAGAACCTATTTGCCTTTTCACAAAACATATGCGTATTCAAGTATAATGATAACGCAATTATATAATGCATGCTTTGAGACGGTCCCTCTACTCGTTGTTTAAGTAGTATTAATAAACCTGGGAATAATTTATTGACATACAATGACCCAGAATAAACTGATTATTTCTGAACATTTAACATTTGAGATGGGAATAATTCATTGCCATACAATGACCCAGAATAAACTGATTATTTCTGAACATTTAACATTTGAGATTTTATAAAATTAGTATTTCAACCATAGCATGCGAAAATATCGGAAAGCATGAAGAAAATTAGGAAAACGATATTTCTGTTAAAAATATTTATCTATTAAAAATCGGATATACAGTGGTCGGAGAGCAGAAAAGATAATCAAACAAAAAGGTTTTTATGTAAAAAAAATGTATAATTTCATTAGTAAATACTTCCAGACTAAGAGAATATTTATTGTCAGATTATTAACTTAAAGGTTAAACTGACATGGTTGAATTTATTCCTAATATATTTATAGAATATCATCAAAATTGTAATTGTATACATGCATTATGTCTCACATGTTTGATCAGTCATTACATTTATAAAAATCATTTGTAACGTATGAACACCAATGAGCAGGGATGCGTACTCATATTTGCTAAATATCTAAATTTAAGATGGCCGTGAATAAAATATTATACTTGCGTGGTTTCAATTCACAATGATCTTACATCTTTGCATCTTACAAAAAACGTAATTAATGTTTTACAATAATCATAACAAAATTAATATTCATCATGATGTCAATTGTTTTATACTGTTTCAGTAAGGATTTAAAAGTCAGTGCTTATCTTTTGTATAGCAATATATATTCATAATCGTTAAAAAGAGATTCATTTGATCAATAAAATGTCCATCCGTAAATATTTGACATTTGTGTTTATTGATATTATATTCAAGTTATTGTCGGAAAAAGTTCACTGAAAGGAATGCATGTTTTATTAGTTCAACCTTATAGCATCTAAATATTTGTACTATCATGGTACGGTTTTGAAAATTGTATTCCATCAATTATTGATCACTGTGTTTACAAGCTATCCTACAAGTCTTGATTCATTCGCATTTTACATCAACCTGTTCACCTGCACCCTCACTATCGGTTTGCGTTCACAAAAATAATGGATAAAAATGTCAAAGAATCCGGAGTCAAAACACTTGAATTTGGTAGTTTGACATCCGAATTTAACTATTAGATTATTATATGTGATGATGCAAATGTGTGTTCTTATCGAAAGAGGGACGAAAGATACCAAAGGGACAGTCAAACTCATAAATCTAAAACGAACTGACAACGCCATGGCTAAAAATGAAAAAGACAAACAGAAAAACTATAGTACACATGACACAACATAGAAAACTAAACAATAAACAACACGAACCCCACCAAAAACTAGGGGTGATCTCAGGTGCTCCGGAAGGGTAAGCAGATCCTGCTCCACATGTGGCACCCGTCGTGTTGCTTATGTGATTACAAATCCGGTAAATAGTCTAATTCGGTAGGTCACATTCATGAAAGGGAAGGGAATTGTAGTTACGACGTAAGGAACATATCCGATATCATTTGTGAAACGGTTATTCCATAACGGTCAACCAACTCGTGATGGCGTCCTTAAAATTTACGAAGGGATGATTTCAACTTCACCATTTGGAACTCTTGGTTTAACAGCTTCCATGTGAGCAGTAACCCTCTATCAAGAAAATCATGATAGGAAATTCAAGCACGGGAATATCGTATCAATTGGGAGATATATACCCCGTATGCAGGTGCTGCTGGAATGTTGCTACTTAGAAATGGAAAGTTCACAATTGGAAAGCTGAAATCATCTCTTTTGTCGTAAAGTTTTGTTTTCAACCGACCCTCATTGTCAATTTCTAGATGTAAGTCAAGATATGAAGCCGACTTAACTGTATCTGTAGTATCCTTTATCTCCAATTCGATGGGATAGATGCGTTCCACATAGTCACCAAATTTTGAATTGTTTAGTGAAAGAACGTCATCTATATAGCGGAAAGATGAGTTAAAGGATATTGCTAACTTCTTATCTTTCTTCCTAAGAAGTTCCTGCATAAAGTCAGCCTCATAATAATAAAGAAACAAGTCCGCAAGTAGAGGGGCACAGTTTGTTCCCATTGGGATGCCGACAGTCTGTTGAAAAACACGTCCTCCGAAAGTTACAAATATGTTGTCAATCAAGAAATCAAGCATCTTGATAATATCGGTTTCAGAGAATTTTTTGTTTGAATCAGAGTGATTCTTTACAAAGTATGATTTATCCCTTCCTAAGACAAGATACTTGTATCTACGTTGGCCATTCTTTTTTGTGAAGCAAAGTAATACCAACTCTTTCAATTTGTCTTTAAGTTTGGAATGTGGAATACTTGTGTAAAGAGTAGAAAAGTCAAATGTTTTAATACTGTTACAAGAGGAAAGAGAGTTAGATTGTATGTCCTCTAAAAGATCTTTGGAATTTTTAAGTATCCACATCTGATTCACGCCACCTCTAGAATAGGCAGTTTAGTGAAAGTATCAGAGCGTATGCTTTTATTTACTATTTCTTGCACAGAAACACCACGTTCATGTATAAATATTAATTTCTAACGGGAATGCGAATTTTTGCTTTTCTTATATAAATTCAGGACACGGCAGTAAAAGCTTGACATGTGACTTTTAAGCACGGTCATCATTGCTTATGGTATATTGAACTCTAGCTGTTTCTCTTTTGTTTTCTTTTTTGAGTCATTGTCCTTTTAAAAACTTTGACATTTTCGAAATGCCAAGGATTTTTTAGCTTAGCTTCGTAATATATTTCGACTTTTTATTTTTATTTGAGTGTCACTGATGATTCTTTGTAGACTTAACTCGCGTCTGGCGTACAACATGTTTTTCCTGCTATCTTTTTACATCTACATGTCTTTTTATATGTCCTTTTGAGAGTATATTCTGAAAATGAGATATTCCTCGAAACCAAGTTTCCCTCCAGAGTATTTGGAATGATTTATGTAAAATCATTTAATCCTTCAATTTTTAGATGTTTTGTGAGACCAAAATAAGTCTCTATATAAGAGGTCCAATGAAGCTGGTGTGCTACTCTCAACTGAGAAAAATATACGAAAACTTAGGGGGAGGGTTGGGATACCGCTATAATGTTTAACCCCGCCACATTCTGTATATATGTGTCTGTCCCAAGTCAGGAGCCTGTAATTCAGTAGTTGTCGTTTGTTTATGTGTTACATATTTGTTTTTCGTTCAATTTTTATACATAAATTATGCCGTTAGTTTTCTTGTTTGAATTGTTTTACATTGTCATTTCGGGGCCTTTTATAGCTGACTATACGGTTTGGGCGTCGCTCATTGTTGAAGACGTACGGTGACCTATAGTGGTTAATTTCTGTGTTATGTTGGTCTCTTTGGGAGAGTTGTCTCATTTACAATCATACCACATCTTCTGTTTTTATGTTTAAATTTATCTATACAACATCTATCATAAGTACAGACAACTTAAATAACGAGTCGAGAATATGAAGGCATCCAGATTAAAAAGCAAACTGAAAATTCATATTGCGATTGACCTGTGCAATTTGCATTATACATCCGGTTTATAGAAACTGGGATTTGCAATGGGATTATGAAAAAAATGATGTACAATCCCAAGTAATTGAAAATTCCAAATGAAATAGTCGAAATTAAAATATATATTCAAGTGATAGCTGTATATTCACAACTATTCAACATTGCTTTCAACTGACTTATGCAAAAATGAACACTTTTCCTCCAATTCAAAAGCAAACAAAAATTAAGCATTATTTTTTTGTTATCAGTCAGCAGTTTTAGGTTTACGTATTGCTTTTCTTTTTTGAAGAGAAAGCAAATTGTTCTTATTTTGAATGATCTGCTTTTTTTTTTTTTAGCTTTCTTAAGTAGCCGAGAACTAACCAATCTTTTTTGTGATTTTTTTAATTGTTTTATTCCATTTTGCAATTCTGATTTTACTTTTTGCATTCATATGAATTCACTTTCAATTACAGATGTGAAGAACGATAACATTTTTAGAGTGTTGGAGAAAATTGGAACGACTGCCAGCAGAGAAACTTGTACAAGTTTATCACCAGATGAAGAGTTAGATATTGCCGTAGATTTTACGAAGTGGGAAGAATATGCCGATTTAGCTATCTATAATTCAAACTACTTGTCAGCACAGATCCAGAAACACGGAGGATCACTAGAAACGTTTCATGAATCGCTCTGTCACGATCTAGTTACAAATTTAGTAGTAACAGCTAAACCTGAAATACTTAGCGGAGTTGTGGAATTTGCGCCAGGAGTTTTAAAAAATTATGAACTATTTGCAGCTTTTGCGGTAAATACTAATGGCACTGTGGAGTCGGTAGAGTTAGGAAGTTTCTATAATTACACAAACGATAGCCTGGTCAACGAATGGTACAGTGTTCTAAGAGACCAAAACTACGAGAATGTGGCAATAGACCGCACTAAAACAACTTTCAGGTTATATTGTTTTACAAATATTTTCAATTGATATCGTTCCATTTTGATATACAAAGAAGATGTCGTATGATTGCCAATGCATGATTGCCAATGTATGATTGCCAATGATTGGCAATGCTCTCAGCAAGAGACCAAAATGACACAACTATAGGTCACCGTACGGTCGTCAACAACGAACAAAGCCCATACCGCAAAGTCAGCTATAAAAGCACATTTATGAATGACTTGAAGGTGTTTCATTATAATTTATCCTTTATGGTGCCCCATGCTACTTACTGCTTTCACGAACGACGTGTTTCCAAAAGAAGAAAATACAAATTCACATGGATCGATTAAAAATTAATCTAAATTTAAGATTTTTGTTGTTTCTCTCTCTTCTGAATGTTTATTTTTACTTCTTGTTTCTTTGTTACATGTGTCGTATAACTCTGTAGTACGTATACTAAAGTGACTGAGTTGCTTGGCTTTGTTCCTTTGTATCGATAGGATTTGTCCGACACAAAGTGTGAATATCAGTTTGTTATTATTGTTTATCTAATTATTAAAAAAGGAAAGCAATTTGAAGAATAAAAAATATGACAAAAACAATCATGGAATAAATCTTTCGTCTTCGAAGTAATAATGTAATGTTTAAACTTGCCTTATCGATGTTTTTCCTCTTTATTTAGAAATGGAACCATTATAGAGGCAGACATTTTGGTCGCCCGGAGAGATGATGGTCATGTGACTAAGCCATACTATGATTGCGGAGGAGGTTACGTCTGGATGTTTACCTACTCATCTCCTATCTTTGGGAGAAATAGAGACGGGTCACCTATTTTTAAGTAAGAAAACAAATATTGTTACATGTAATAGAAATAAGAAGATGTAAAATGAGTGCAAATGAAACAACTCTCCATCCAAGTCACAGTGTAAGAAGTAAGCCAATGTAGGTCAATATATAGGTTCATACACGGATCCTTGGCTCACACCAAACACATATAGCCACTAAAGTCCACAAAATGACTTTTGAAAAAACAAATCAAGCCTGAAAACGAATAGTATAATCTTAAAAAAAACCCAACGAGAAACGAGAAATACGTTTAAACCTCCATCAACACGAGCTCAAGCTTTCTAAAAAGCTATGAACTGCTTCTAATCTACCCCCATTGATTGCGTTATGATTCTAGTCTACCCAAATTGATTGCGTTGTATCATTCTAATCTACCCACATTGATTGCGTTCTATAATTCCAATATACCCACGTTGATTGCGTTCTAGGATTTTAATCTACCCACATTGTTTGCGTTCTATGATTTCAATCTACCTACATCAGTTGCGTTCTATGTTTCTAATCAACCCCTATTATTTGCGTTGTATGATCCTAATCTACCCACATTGATTGCATTCTATGATTCTAGTCTACCCAAATTAATAGCGTTGTATGATTCTAATCTATCTACATCGATTGCGTTCTATGTTTCGAATCAACCCCCATTGTTTGCGTTCTATGATTATAATCTACCCACAATGATTGCGTTCTAAGATTTTAATCTACTATCATTTTTCTTTTAACAGAGGAGTAGCTACGATAGATATAGAGCTTACAGATAAAGACATTAATCAATGTGACCTTGGATATGACGATGACTCTGTTGATTTATTTTTCAATGTATTTAGAGGAACTCATAAATGTCCAATCGAAACCACGGTAAAACACAATTTTATTACTGGTACATATTTTGATACACATTTTCTTTAATTGCAATACCGGAGTGTCTCCTAGGATTATGTGAACTAAAAGTTATACAAGTTTATGAGCTGTTATCTATATGTTTTTGTCACATGTGTAAAATTATTTAAATAACAGAAATCTGTTTAACAGTCATTTCGACTAACATGAGCAACTCGACGGGTGCCACATGCGAAGGAGGATTTGCTTACCCTTCCAGAGCACCGTAGATGATCCCCAGTTTTTGGTGGGGTTCGTGTTGCTTAATGTATTTTTCTGTGTTATGTTTTTTTGTACTCTATTTGTTTGTTTGTCTTTTTTGTATTTAGCCATGGCGTTGTCAGTTTAATTTTCGATATATAAGTTAAAATGTCCCTGTGGTATCTCTGTTAAAATCAAATGACAGAAACTATAACCATCCTTTCATAATTGAATACAAATTAAGTGTTGAATTAGGGAGCTACCACTTGATTTTTAGGGGGGGGGGGGGGGGGGGCTAGGATGAAATTTGAAAAAAATAGGCAGGACAGGAGTTTTGAGTAAAAAAAAAGGCAGGATGAGACACTTGCAAAAAAAAAAGTCAGGACGACAATTTAGGTAAAAAAAAGTCAGGATTAACTAAAAAAAAAAAAAGGCAGGACCGAACAGAGTGAAAAATAAAAAGGCAGGACAGAGATTACAGCTAAAAAAAAAATGCAGGACAAAATTTTTCGTCCTAGCCCCCCCCCCCCCCCCCCCCCCATAAAAATCAAATGGTAGCTCCCTTAGAACCGTATGACTGCTTTTAAATAGTTGTTGTTGTTACGTAAATATGTATATTCCATTCTAGTGTAATTTCCGTCCCGGATTCGGATTCAGAGTAGGTGGATATATCTGTATCTGCAATGACGGAGTTGACTACAACGGCAATTACATTGGCTTCAACGGAGAAGAAGTAGAGAAAGCCACAGACTTATCAAAGTTTAAGTGTGAAACGTAAGTAAATATTACTTACTGCAATCTTCTATATTCAAAAAGTATTAATTTCTAAAACCACTTCGTTTTGACCGAGTTTTGGGAAAACGATTGGGATAAGCTCTACGTATAGGAAAGATTTTTACAGTCTTATGGATTTTGTTTCATACAGAAACATTATTTACTTCAAAACTTACTCTCGATCGCCATAATCTGAATAAAACTGTTTTTGATCGTGCCGTTAATTTTTACCTGACTGTATACAGTTGCTCCAGTAATACACTGTAGATCGAGGATCACATGTGTGCTATTTTCTTGTACTGCTTTGTCTACGAGGAAGGCGTCGAGTTTGTTTTCTCTACATTTTGGAATGATTATACACATATCAGATTTCTTTAAATCCAAAAGGCACAAATCTTTTTTCAACCTAAATTTATGATGCAATTACATTTATGGACATTAACAACGCGCCCAACTCAGTCACGTGATATCAGTTATGATTCTCTCGAGATCGTGTGGTGGGTAAAAATGATGTTGCAGTTTTAACACTAGATTATGTGAATAATGAGTACTATAAGTCAAAGTTGATTAATGGGTTATCAATGTCTATTTTCAAATTGAATACATATTCAAAATGAATCCTGCTTTGGACTAGACCAACACTCTGAACTGAAATTTAACGGTGCTAGTCACAGTGACAAGTTCGACAGTACGAAATGCCACCCTACCATAAAACACTATTTTGGCTCCGAGCAGACCAGTGTATGCTCTTTTGCGTTAATGCTGCATGTACAAATAGTTTATAAGCAGCGAATACCAATTTGTTCGTCTTTGGTTTGACATGATTATGTATCGGAGCCACGACCTCCTGCTTTCGAGGCGAACAAGTTGCGACGAGACTACTGATTCATTATATGTATTATAAATAAATACGGTAAAATAAATACTTCAGCCAATGTATATTATAATGATACTTTATATCAATCAGTCTATTTTATTGACAGGACACATCATGGATATAGATCAGCATTCGGATCTGATTCTAATGACCGACAATCAGGAACATATCTCCCCTTCAATTCAGATGATGCAGATGTATATTATAAAGATCCTTATATGAAGTGAGAAAATATGTGATCTTTTGAAATGGACCGTTAAAAAATAAACATCTTGTAATATCCTTACCTTAAATAAAAAAAAATAATCAGACGGAGTTTTTTTTCGTTGATTTTAGAATAAATACCTTAAAAGTTATTTACAGTCCCGTACGAAAAACATGACACGTACTCCGGCTGGACAGTAGCCGTACTGAGAACCGTACTTATAATAATCATTTGGACTTTTCTTTGAATGTCTTTTAAGGGATAACCCGGCTGGACTTTCAGCGAAATTAGCCGTAAACCGGCTCGAAATATTTAAATTAGCAGGAGTCCGGTTCAGAAAGTCCAGCTGAACTTTCATAAAAGTACGTCTGAAAAAATCCAGCTGGCATTTCTGGCAAAAATATGGCCTCTATAAAGTTCAGTTGGACTTTACAAAGTCCGGCTGAACTTTGAGAAGTCCAGCAGAACTCATAAAAGTTCAGCTGGACTTTTTAAAGTTCTATTTGACCTTTAAAGATGACCTCAGCAGGGGTTGATCCACAAAAAATGAGGGGGTGGGGGGTCCACCCCTGCAGAACCCTCCCTCTCGATAACTACTGCTTAGTTTTTCTTCAGATGGTGGATTCTTCTGCTTTGATATGCATCCCTTGTTATAATCTGAAAATAAAAAAATAAAAACATTATGCATATACTGCTTATTTCTTTTTTTTTTCTACTGTCTTACTATCAAAATCAAGAAACGGGGAATTGTGAAGCTAAAGCTTATTCCTAAAAATGTGTGGTTATAATTATCATGATTTATATATATTAAGACTAAATAAATTTAAAGTGCATAAAATAAAAGTATTTTA
Organism: Mytilus edulis; assembly: GCF_963676685.1. Taxonomy (NCBI): domain Eukaryota; kingdom Metazoa; phylum Mollusca; class Bivalvia; order Mytilida; family Mytilidae; genus Mytilus; species Mytilus edulis. Next base: position 51,947,019 of record NC_092345.1, read on the forward strand.
AGCTTTGAAAATCACTCAAACTGAAATATTTTGCATAATTAAGTATTTAATGTAGTTTTTTTAATTATTTTTACTCATCAAAAATAAAAATTAAGCTATTTTTAATGTTGTAAATCATTTCATCAATATGTTGAAGAAAAAAGAGCATATCAGATTGTACTTACCAGAATATGCAATTAAAAAAACATGCAAACAGCAATCTTCCTAAATTGAAATTGATGCCAGTCAGAAGGATCCATCTTCTCTAATAAAATGTAAAAAGAACTACTTCCAAACATTTGCTTTAATCCAATGTAAGTTTCTCATTTTGTTTAAGAAAGAAGACACATCTTCCGGGGCCTGTAATTCCAAATTCAAATTTTGTTGTATTGCAATACATGAGGTTGTTTGAGGAGCTGTGAAAATTTTTCTTCATATGACTTCTTGCATATATGTCTTAATTTTGAATATGTGATATATTAAAAAAAAGAAAATCAATTATTATTTTGTTCAATTATGAAATGTTTAATAAAAGTGATAGATATTGCAGATATATGTATTTAGAAATGTGTTATCCTTCAAATGGTCTCATGATCAACCTCTGTGTAGATGCTACTTCCTGTGACCTGTCCAGACTGAGGTTAATTGAAAACAGATGACACTCTCTACAAGATTACTGCTATTAAATCACTGTTAATGGCTCAAATTTCTAATTGATATTAAAGAATGATGATAATTATTTATTTTATGCATTCATCTTATTAAATATAAATATACTAGAAAATGTATAAATTTAACCAATTAATAGATGTAATTTTGCTAGGGGTTTTTATTTCATGAAAAAGTAAAAATGTTAAATAATTGTTGAAAACATTAACTGGGATATAATTCAATCAAAATTATATCACCTATATTAAATTTCAACTTTCCATTTACAGTTTATTTTAGATATTTAAAATTTTATAATGGAATTGAAAATTTTAGGGGAAAAGATCACATCTTATAGTTTGATCTTAAAGTATATTGTAAAAAAATATGATATCATTATTATAACTCTTTTCCATTTTGAAAGAAATTGTTCCTTTTAAAGAACAGAATCCTAGTGACAAACTTTTTATTTCTGTAAGTGCAGATTTGGCTGATGAAAATTTTCTAAGTCTTTATTCCTGGCTCATAAATGACTGTAAAATTTTCTAAGACAAAAATCCTGCTGATCATTCTACAGAAAGAATAATTTTTCTCAAAAGTCCAGCCTTGTTTATTTTCTTGTCAGAATTACAAAAAGTGCGGTTGGACTTTTAAGAAAATACCGGCTGGCAAATAACCGAAGTATAAGAAAAAGTACGTGTACGGCTCATGTCAGACTGGACTTTTCAAAGTCAGACTGGAATACGTCTCAAGTCCAGCTGAAGTCCAGTTGAACTCCTGTTGAAATTTTCGTACGGGGTCTGGCATGATGAACAGGGCCAATCCAAGTGATAAATTGAAAACAAACTGACAATGACAAAGTTCGTTTTCGCAACCACGTTGCGAAAACGAAAAGACTAACATCAGCAAACAAAACACAACATAGAATACTAATAAAAGATTGAGTAACACGAAATCCACAAAAAACCAGAGGTGATTTCAGTTGCTTCGACATGTTTATACATTTTTGCGATTTCAAGAGCCAAGTAATGGCCTTTACATTTCATTCTCCATTGCTCAACTATACCGACACGCGGTTCAACATAGGCCCAGGAATATGACCACATCACAACACATTGCAGGGCCGGCCCTAGCCATTTTTAAAAAGGAAGATTTTTAACCCAGTAGAAAAGGGGATGGGTACAACCATATTTCCCCATTTAAATGTATTGATCGTCCAAATGAAAAGGGGTGCCTATCCCCATGAACTTCCTCCTTGATGCGTAGGTATCGGGACACGTCATCCAAAAACATAACAAACGCAAAAAAATACAGACAAAAACAAAACCCTAATCTAACATTAAACAACAGATGTTGACGAAACAAGTAAAACACCATTATGGGATGTTGATAGCATGGGAAATACACTCAAATCAGAGTACAAAAAGGTTGTCTATGAAGTATAATGCATAGAGAATCTCTTATAAACAATTTGCTTTACATGCTGAGAAGAAATTTACAGTAAATTTGAGAATGCATGGGGAATTCATCAAATTGAAAGTAAATCACAAAGCATGTTAACATATTTATCAACATCCATTTAATATGCGTAAATACGTTTTTTTAGTGAAATTATTTACAGGGTCAGGGCCATTACTCCACGTATGCAATACTTTGTTTTCTAACAGCTCACCTGGTAATAAGGCTACGTGAGTTCTAGTCATCAATAAGGTTTGCATTGGCGCTCGTTGTCGTCTTTGTCGCCCTCGTCCGTTGTTTTTAAACATATTTTTTCATTGAAACAACTAAAATAACATTTAACAAAATTTGGCCTGAGTAATCCTAAGTGTATCCAGTATATTAACGTTTGTGTTTTTCATTCCGACCAGTCAAAAAATAAAAATAGAGCATACGAGTGCAGTTGCATTTATTACTCCACGTATGCAATACTTTGTTTTCTAACAGCTCACCTGGTAATAAGGCTACGTGAGTTCTAGTCATCAATAAGGTTTGCATTGGCGCTCGTTGTCGTCTTTGTCGCCCTCGTCCGTTGTTTTTAAACATATTTTTTCATTGAAACAACTAAAATAACATTTAACAAAATTTGGCCTGAGTAATCCTAAGTGTATCCAGTATATTAACGTTTGTGTTTTTCATTCCGACCAGTCAAAAAATAAAAATAGAGCATACGAGTGCAGTTGCATTTATTGACTTACATGTTGACTATAATTATAGACATAAAAAACATGAACTGGACACAAATTATCAAAAAGTCAAGATCTACCTACTTTCTATTCACTCTAATTATCAGATAATTATTGGTGCATGTGGTTATCATTGATAGGAGATTTTCTCAAGGTTTTTGCCTATCATCTTAAAAACTCAATTAAGGCAAACATGTTTAGCTTTATAAGGATCTAAAAAAAAATTTGGACGAATCCCTTAGAAGTGATTGCCATGAAATGAGTCTTTTTTGCTTATTTTAATGTTTTTTTCTATATTTGATTTTTTTTTTTTTTATAGTTGAATGGTAGATATTGCAAACAGCAAATTCAATCAGAAATTAAAGATCTACAAAATAACCAGTTAAACTATTATAATGACCAATAGATGACTTACTCTTTTAACTTGATATGACGATTTTGTTAATTTATGTTTTACAAATTTTCGTGTTTTTACCATTTATTTCGAAAAAGTATGATAGAACAATGTATGCAGAAAGCGCAAAAAGAAAAAAATAATTAGAAACCCAGACAAGATCTACATGAATATCAAACAGCCGAAGTCTTCGCATGGATCATCGTACATTAAAGAGGTTCTACATAACTGAAGACTTATAATGGCTTATTTTCATGTTTTCTTTTTATGTTATCTTGAAAACTACATCCCCATGATCATAGATTGGTTGAAACATACATAACATCAATAATCAGCAATATATTTTTGACTATTTTGTTTTTACAATTTTTCCAATTGAAATATTATAATAGATAAGTATATTGCAGAAAGTACAAACGATGAACAGCAAAATATGATAGCCATGATAATTTTTTTTACCAAAATCAAAATATAATCAAATCATCATATGACTTCAATGGGAGTTATTGCTCTTTAGTTCTGATCATTGCTTTGAGTTTTGGGTAAACTCTATAAAGTACATATAGAGAAACTTTATACAGAAAAATGATCAGCAAAACAATATCAATAAGCCAGATATTTTGTTCATGCTAGTACAGGTGAGCGACAAAGTATCGTTTTTGAATAAATCGTAGTAATTTCTTCAAGATGTCAGAATAGTTCTATCTAATTGCAATCTGTTATGACTTATTATTAACAACATATCATTCGTTTACAGTAACATACGAATTCTATCTATGAACTGCATGTCGCTCATTACCTTATTTTTTCTTCTTATTTCATATTCGAATATAATAGCTGCTTTGTTGATAAGATGTACTAATGCTGCGATATTGGCATGTGTTACTAAGGGGTGGGTGACGTTTTGGTAAATAGTGGATAGGCAAATTGAATAACATAAAAATACTGTTAAATCAAAACAAAGTATCAAATTTTAAACGGAATAGAAACTTTTGCTGGTGTAGGGTGTTGACAAATAGAAAAGGATTTCTTAAAACATAACTGGTTATCAAAACATAAATTTAATAATGTGTAAATGTTTGCATGTGCTATGGTGTTTCTTGGCTCTAGTTTGTGTATCAGTATGGACAAACAGCTGTAGTGAGGATGCAGCCTGTGATGATGTTGTTACCATGCCATTAGTGGATAATCTGGGGGCCACATTAAAAGCTGATATAGATGTCAAGAATCTAAACAAACATTTAAAAACTTTCATTGAACAAGAAATGAAGAAAGTTTTTGAAGAAACCGCAAACAATGTGAAGACTCTTGTTGAAAAGGGAATTGACGAATTGAATACAACAGTTCAAGAAAAACAGTCAGGTATTTCGTTTTATTCGTTTTTGTTTTGTTTTTCATTTTTCAGACTTTCCGTAACTATTTTGCTATCAGTCAGATCTTAGTTTGTATAACAAAGAAAGAGAAAATTGTTATTTTCATGCATAAAAAGTTCAAACTTTTGGAGACTAACTAAGATTCATAGTTCAACTGACAAAACCCTAATAGAATATCTATAATTACTTTTACAATTACCTGCAATTTTCACTATCTATTCATTTTACCGTTACGACAGCAAGATTTAATGATCGATCAGAACATCGAATATAAAGAAGATCGGATGTATATGAAGAGATTTTCTAATCAATGTGATACATGAATCACATCCTATATTTGTCGTTGAAGTTTTTCATGAAGAATCCCAAGGTTAGGACATGTTCAAAATAGCTTTTAATAACAGCGAGACTACTTAACTCAGTTTTTTGTTTTTGTCTTTTTAAAATCTGTTTTTGTGCTTCGTATCGATCTGAAAGTTGAAGGTGGTACCTAACACTACAGGGAGATAACTCTGTAAAATCAGCTCAACGTTTTGATTACGCTGTGTTGTTAAGGGAGTATCAAGCTTCTCAATGATCAAAATAAGTGTTCATCAAACTGTTATATAACCAGTGTAATTTTTCTGATAAAACGGTTGGTTCAAATTTTTTGAAATTTTTATATTTTTGTCAAAGGCTCAGAGTAAATACTTTGTCAAAATTTAAAGAAAATTAAACGAGCCAAATTAATTTTAGTCAAAGTGTTGGGTCCCACCTTAACCCTTTCCAATTGAATTGTATTGCCTGTACTATTCTAAACCTCACTACATGTTCATCTGCTTGTCCATCGACTCAACAACGTTGTGAGGGGTGTCTGTTGTTACATACATATATGTCTAACTTTTCAGTCATTTATGGATCTTATTTATCTCTTTTTCTCTACATCTGATTTAGAACATATTTAGAGCTTAACATATTGTTAATACACCAGAATACCTTGACATATATAGATGTCTTTTATTATAGGCTGCTTTTACAACATTTTCCTTTTGCTTAAATAAAATCAGTTCAGATAATCAAAATTGAAAGACAGTAAGTTTGATGAACATACTAAAAAGTGTCATTTTATTTCATTTTTACATCGTATTCCGTTTATTTTTAAGGTGTGACATACATACGATGGGGAAGAAAAGATTGTCCAAGTAGAGCAGAACTGGTTTATACAGGTAAATGATTCTACATTCGAGTTCGACTTCTAAAATATGTAACCTGAAGTAAAAACAAGATGTTTGTTTCATGGCTTTTTAAACGTTTGAAGACATGAATGAATCAATATGGAAATTTACAAACTAATACCCAAAGCACTTTAAATGAAGAAGGTTATCTGGTGTAGATTTAGTAAATAAGCAAATATAATTACATAATAAATTTTCACCTTTTTCACCTTAAATGATTGACATTTTTGTTTCATGTTTTATCGTGATATTTTTCCTGCAATGTTGCATTTTCGATTACAAAACCTAAAACCACCTCTTCCTATTTGTAAATATTTTTTTGTGTTAAAGTTTCACCAACGCACCATGTAATATATATTATAGTGTTGTGTGATTGTTATAATGATGTTGGTCCAAAGTGCCTGTGTGTTGGAAAATCGAAATATTTGACTGAGACAATATAGAATAATTGACTTTTGATGAGATTGTTACAATAATTTATCATCCCCAAAGATATGACATTAATTGAGGACAACGATCAAGTGTGAATTTCTAGCAGTTGCAATGTCATAGGTCACTGTTCAATTTTCGTGTTTTGGTCTGTTTCTCATATTATATTATAAATATAAAATTTCGACTTTACTTGGTAGATGGAACGTGTACATGTCTGTTTGGCAGCAGTCAACCATGTGTTATAATCTTAATCACTTTAACATGTATAACTTGGATGGAGAGTTGTCTCATTGGCACTCACACCACATCTGCCTTTATCTATAAAAACGTTTATTTTTTTTTAAATTTCAGGATTAGATTTCAGCATTCAAATTTTTAATATTCAATTTTTACCAGGGTCGATCGCGAGGAAGCAGTCAAAAACATAAAGCTTCATTAAATTTTCCTGGTTAAATGTGTTTCGCAGAGATAATGAACATTAATTAAGCTTTATGTGGCGCATGGTGTGTGGTAGGTATGGAACGCCGAAGCTGCCTTATGATAATGACAGAAAAGTATGAAAGATACATACATGTCAACTGACCCGTATACTGCGGGTGTGACCCGAGATTTTCACAATTCTGAGGGATCACCCGGGACATCCGCCGGGTCATTGAAATAACCCGGGAATTCCGAAAATGACCCGATTTCACCCGTATTTCTTAGCCTTGAGATTGATTTCATAAGTAATATTCCTTTGAAATACCGGCAAATTTGTAATTCTTCCATGAACAGAAAGTTCATCTAGCTATGTAAACTGTCACATTAAGTGACCCATTAAGTGCATGGCTTTACTTGACAGCTTTGGTGTCAAACACACTGTTAATTAACACCAAATACCTTAGCTTTTAGTTTAGGTCGTCAATAAATTGCACTATTGGTTTACAAAGATATTTCAACTAGAGTTACTTCCCCTTATTTGTCACCATTCAAAATTATTCCTTATATTTACGTTTTATGGGTGAAAAAGATTAAATCATTAAAATATAAAATTCAAATACATATTGAAAAATAACTTTTCATTATTTTTATACCTTTATAAATCTTTAAAAAAAAGTTGAAAATTATTTTTTACATTTATACTTCCTTTAACTGTATTACTATATTTTATCATAGTCTAATTTCCTTGGAAATCGAATGCTGGTATGTTAAAGGCAGTAGCTATATTGTCAAACATTTTAAAATTACATTACAAAAATAAATTGTAGTAATTGATGAGTTGTTGATCTCAAAACGTAAAGAACATAAGACTGTGTTACATAAATTTATAAAAATCTTTAAAAGTGCAATGAAATAATAATCAATAGGATTTAAAATGACTTAAACAAGTGAACATGCATTGACGTTTTGGTATCTTTAATATACATTATAAGAAAATGTACCAGAAATACTGAAATTCAGCTGGAAAAAGTTCGTACGCGTTATGACCTGAGATTTGATTATTCAATGCAGGTCATGACCAGCATTTTCATCGTCACAGGTTGACAGGTATGAAGATAGCTACATCTTGTACCAATATGTCCCATAGTATATATGTTTATCTTAGTGATATAGCTTTTTAGGGTTTTTCTCCCAGAAACCAATCCAGGTATTTTATTCAATAATAAATTTATTGTCAAGTTATTTATTTTAGGACAGGCCGGTGGTAATCATTACACGAAGAAAGGAGGCGGTGTTAACTACCTTTGTCTACCAAATGATCCAGAAAATGGAGAACAACAGTCGTATTCAAATGACCAGATATATGGTAGTGAATACGAAATCAAGTATGCGCACACACCAACGGGATGGCCCGGAAGTCTGCACAATACGGAGGTACCTTGTTCAGTCTGCTTCCGGAAACATAAATCCGCCATGATAATGGTTCCAGGTATTTTGAAGTTTAAAAACACATTATTCAATTAACCACCTTTAGCGCTGCACCCTATATGATACAAATTTTGCTTGATAAATTACAAGGAAGACTTAGCCATAATAAGTCATGGTAGGGAAATCGACTCTACTCGTAAATAAATATTTAATATAGTAACAAGTATATGTACTTCTTTAACGTCGCTGTAGCAAATTTCACAAATTTGTAAAATTTAAGTCCTTTCTTTGTCAGAAAGTTTTGATTTTATTAGACTTTTATTGTATTGATAATGAATGTAAAGATTTGAACAGATCAAAATGTATCTGTGAAATCTTTCGGTTAAAACTAGTTAGATAGATACGATCAATAAAGTCAGTCATTATACTAGAATTGATAAATGAGACTTCATTGATACTCAAACATGTTGAAGGTTTCAAGAATAAGATATAGAAAAATTTGCTTACTGCCATAATTGGTTTTCGTTTTATGTCAAACTTTTATTTGTCCATTGTTTCATTGTTTTAGCTTTTGCTACCCATGGGTCTGTCATAGATGAGCATATATACAGAATGTGTTTCACTCATCATTGAAGGCCTTATAGTGACATATGATGTTAACATCAAAGGTTTTGGGATCTATAGTGTCTACAAGTCAATGGTTTTTCTACCGCCTTTTTCAAATTTTATATGACTAAATAACTATATACCACATATCGACCTTGTACGACTTAAGTATTACTGCGATTTGTTGATATTTCAGGCAGAAAGACATGCTACAGTGGTTGGAATACGGAGTATCATGGCTACTTGATGAGTGACCACAACAGTCAAGCCAAGATCGACTATGCCTGTGTTGACAGTAATGCTGAACCGCTGGACAATTCAAATGATGTGAATGAGGATGGAGCTCTGTTCTTTACCGTACGAGCAAAATGTGGAAGTTTAAAATGCCCACCGTACACAAATGGTGCAACGGTTCTTTGTTCTGTGTGCACAAAATAAAGGATAAAGAAAATTAAGTCATCTAGATATGTGCCAGCATATCAATTCAGTGACACCAGTTAATTGATTGGATAGTTAATGGTTTTCATGCAATGAATTAAGATAAACAAATTGTCTGTGTTTTTTTTGTGTCTATCTGATTTCTAGTCTGTTTAAATATGATACATTCATATGTCCAATATTGCTGTTTCCATACAACTGATTAAAAAAACGAAAATATAGTGCAACAGTGCTAATTCGGAATGAACTGTTGTATTTCTGTCATAAGGTGTATTTGGGTATTGGTAGTCCCCTGGGGTTGCAATAACCTCGTAAAGAGATATTTTATACGGGGTATATAACTCTCAATTGATACGATATTCCCGTGCTTGCATTTCCTATCATGAATTTCTTGACTTGATAGAGGGTTGCTGCTCACAAGGAAGCTATTGAACCAAGAGTTCCAAATGATGAAGTTGAAATCATCCATTCGTAAATTTTACGGACGACATCACGAGTTGGTTGACCGTTATGGAATAGCCGTTTCACAAATGATATCGGATATGTTCCTTACGTCGTTACTACAATCCCCTTCCCTTTCATGAATGTGACCTACCGAATTAGACTATTTACCGGATTTGTTACCACATAAGGAACACGACGGGTGCCACATGTGGAGCAGGATCTGCTTACCCTTCCGAAGCACCTGAGATCACCCCTAGTTTTTTGGTGGGGTTTGTGTTGTTTATTCTTTAGTTTTCTATGTTGTGTCGTGTGTGCTGTTGTTTGTTTGTCTTTTTCATTTTTAGCCATGGCGTTGTCAGTTTGTTTTAGATTTATGAGTTTGATTGTCCCTTTGGTATCTTTCGTCCCTCTTTTTTTATACAGTCTTACGTGTTTGATACATTTTGACATTTTGGTTGTTTTAACTTGAAACTAGGCCATATGTATTGTGTATTTCCGCACCCTCTTATGACGCGCAGTTTTGATAATTAATTTAGAGTTTAAGTTAAATTTTACTTCTAAAGCAGTTTTTAGGTTTTTTTCTTGAATAGATATAGGAAGATGTGGTGTTAGTGCCAATGAGACAACTCTCCATCCAAATAACAAATTTATAAAAGTAAACCATTATAGGTCAATGTACGGCCTTCAACACGGAGCCTTGGCTCACACCGAACAAAAAGCTATAAAGAGCCCCAAAATTACTAGTGTAAAACCATTCAAACGGGAAAACTAACGGTATAATAAATGTTTAGCAGCAAGTTTCGCCTAAAACTTCTAGGCCCTGTCAGTTGAAGTTTTAGAAAGCGATGAAGGGAGTACACATATTTTTAATAATTACTCTCGAATATTTAAAAGCTTTATAGTGTTGATATCGAAAGCTAGCTTGCAATTACTAGTAACAAAATTTGAGGTTTTGCATGTGTCTAGTTATCCATTTAGTATGACGTTCATTTTCACTGAACTAGTACACATTTTTGTTTAGGGACCGGCATCCCTCAGGTACGGAATTGTCTCACTATGATGAAATACCATTAGTGGCCTTTGGCTGTTTTCCGCTCTTTGGTCATGTTCTTGTTTCTTTGACACTTTCCCCATTTCCATTCTCAATCTTACTATCTTAAAGCTAACGTATGGCTTGTTATATATTACTGAATTTTTCAGCAATCACATAAACGAAAGGTATCTTTTATATACAGTCAGTCAGTAGCACCGATATTTAAATTTCCTAAATTGACCAATCACTAATAAGGTAACACAAAGTAACTAATAGAATCGCACGAGGTTAAAACGGAGCGATAATGGCAGTGTTCACGTTAAGCGTCCCTTTCTGTATATGGTGCATGACCTCTCATGCGAATGCAATCAGCCAAAATGTAACATTGGGAATAGGACACAGTCGATGAGATACATGTAACATATTGAAAGATTGGACATTTTATGTATAATTGCTTGTATTTGATCTTCGGCATATACGTTATTCATCAAGTCCATCTTTTTTTGGTAACTTTCGTTTAGGTCGTTTGTTGCTGTAAAATCTACATTTCTAACCATTATTCCAGAAAATCTTATAGAAATGAGTTGGAGACGCACTCCTTTCTGATGATTGATCGTTTTCGTGAAATGATGTGGTCTCGAAATGTGCATGCTCTGCATCGAGTCTACTACAATGGTCTATTTCTGCCTGGTTGATCTTTGGTATTGCAATGTCAGGTTTTGTTAATTCAGCTTCTTGTGAGCAACTGCCATCAACTGTTACATATAAATAAGAATGCAGAAAATAACCAAAGTGATGTTTTCTACAGTATTGTTTCAGAAGATAAGATACGATAATGTTATGGAAACCTATACAGCAAAGCAAACAGAAAAAGGACGGACAGTTGCTTGAATAAATAAAACAGAAGAGCATTAATGACCATGTCCCCTTGAAAAATTGAAGAAACAAGAATATGTTCATTGTACACGGATGCCCCACTCGCACTATCGTTTTCTATGTTTAATGGACATTGAAATTAGGGTAAAAACTCTAATTTGGCATTAAAATTATGAAGATCATATCATAGTGAACATGTATACTAAGTGTCATGTTGATTGGACTTCAACTTCATCAAAGACTACCTTGACCAAAAACTTTAACCAAAACCTTAACCTGAAACTTGCATTATCATTTTCTGCGTTCAATGAACCCTGAAATTGGGGTCAAAACTCTAATTTGACATTAAATTTAGAAAGATCATATCATAGGGAACATGTGTACTAAGTTTCAAGTTGATTGGACTATCGTGGTGGGGCATAAAAATAACCCAAATACTTTTTCTTCCAATCAAATAAAACAAACAAACAAAATACTTTTTCTTCCAATCAAATAAAACAAACAAACCAAATACTTTTTCTTCCAATCAAATAAAACAAACAAACCAAATACTTTTTCTTCAAATCAAATAAAACAAACAAACCAGTTTCTTGAAGAAAAAAACGTCACTCAAAAAGAATGTATTGTTATTCATCCAAACAAACAACTTGTTTGTAATACACATACAGACAATTGCTAAATATCTGGAAGAAATATCCAGATGACATGACAAAATCAACAAAAACGTATAATTCGTTTATATATAATTAGTGTTTCAAATTATAATCATAAGCATACGGAATCGTCATGCATGAAAAAAGAAAAATCACAAAAATACCGAGGAAAAGTAAAATTACTAATCAAATGGGAAAATCAAAAGCTCAAACACAGCAAACGAATGGATAACAAATGTCATACAGGCAATTTCTTAAGTAGAAAATGATGGATTAACCTTGGTACTTTTGAAAGTCATTAAAAGATATTTTACGATTGCAAACGTTAATGATTCTGGCATTAAAAATTATAAACTATATATGTATAATCATACGTCTACCTCCTTCAGACGAACGTGTTGTGCGTTATATAATCCGTTTCGTATTTTTGTTTATACTGAGCCAGTACCCATGCTCAATTTTCAACCTCACAATCTTCGTGCTTATATTTCTACTTCAGAACATGCCCGTACAAAGTCAGGAACATAACAGTTCTTTGTAGTGTTTTGTTGACTTTTTCATCTTTCTATCATTTTGGTAGTTATGAGCTAGCAATGTACTTTATAGTCGTTGATATCGTCTATAGCTACTTACTTAAATATTATTATAAGGTTGAAGTTGTGTAAATGTAGTAACGACATTGTGTTCACTAGTACAGTTACCAACATCCATAGTGCAGATACTTAATTTGTTGTTGATATTTTTTAATTGCAAAATCTAGTTATTCAGCCATGAAAATTAATATAAAATAGATTAAATAAAGGCAACAGTAGTATACCGCTGTTCAAAATCTATGGACAAAAAACAAAATTGGGGTAACAAACTAAAACGGAGGGAAACGCATTAAATACTAGAGGAGAACAAGGACACAACACCACAATGTAACACACACAGCAACGGACTAAGCATTAGACAAAATCCGATGGGAATGACCAATATAACATCAAAACCAAATACATGAATCTGGGATAGAAAAGTACCGTGACACGTCTTATAGCAATGTGAATTACCTTTTTCAAAAATGAGAAACTTGATGGTATGATTGATATTTGTATTTGTCATGATAATGTTTATAACATGAGGAGATAAATACACTATGTACAATGTAACATACAGAATAGTTAGTTTTTTTTTTTACATATGACATATATGAAAGGGGTAGGGGTGGCATATATTACATATTTTATTGATGGAATAAACTTATGATAGTTAATGAGATTAGTGAGGTATGGATGTCAAGACTTAAAAACAAAAACAAATGTTTATATTTAAAAGACATCCGATAGCTTACTATCCATATCTTTACCCGATTACCGACAATTAATAGAAAAAAAGACACAAAAACGTAAGCAGTTAAATACAAGTGATGATTAATGGAATGGGTGAACATATACAGTAAGTACATTTGTATAGAAAAATAAATTATCATCTGTAGTTATGTCCTATATACATGTTCATGATACATTCTGACGTTGATAGTATGGTTATTTGAAACAGAGAGAACAATACCATTTTTTTATTAATGTGAATCCGTTCTTTATATATAGTCGAGCTTTCTTCAAGTTTGTAAAAGGGTTATACCATTTGAGTCTTATATCACACTATGCTTTAAATCAGCTTCAAAGTCCTCGTGATTTATCGTAGAAGCTTTAGATAATAGATGAACATTTTCCTTACTTTTAGTCTTTGTGTATATCGTTATAGGAATATCATCATCTTCATCTTCTTCATCAGAAAGTAAGTCACTTCCAGATTGTTGATTCTGTTCAAAGAATATAATTTTGATGTTTCGCTATAGTAATTGTAAATTATAAATAATATTTGTTCCTATGAACAACCAAATTATATATGTCTGCATTCGAAAGGGTGGTTTTAAATAATGGATGTGAAGTTATTCGATATTCGATATTCAATATCCAAGCAGCTGCTAGCAGTCGGTTCGACATTTAAATTTAGTTTAAAATAATAAAAAAAATAATATATTTAATAACATTAAAAGCATGATTTTCATAGTTGAAAGGAGTGGAAATATACGTAGGAAATCGTTTTATGGAGCCTTCAAGTTGTCTAAAACTCTCGTTGTCTTCGAATATAAACTATAATCAATGCTTATGTAAGTTACATATTTGTCTTTATGTAATACAGATTTTTATCCGTAAAACGACATCAAGACAGTAATTTTATATCTCATATTTCTAAAAGAAAAAGAAAAAACAGATCACTCTAGACATTTAGAAATATAAATAGAAATGTATATGGAAAGCCCCATAAAAAAATATATATATAGCGAAAACCTACCTGAGACCGCTTAAATGACGGTGAGGCCCTCTGTTCTTTCAATATCCATAAAATCGAAGATGACATTATTCTGGGGAATCCGTCTTATACAACCTTTACATATACAGTCTATGATTTAGTTGATTTATAGGGACATTGAAACACCAGGGGGCCTCACCGTCATTTAAGCGGTATCAGGTAGGTTTTCGCTATATATTTTGTTTTTGTTGGGGCTTTCCATATTTAAGCGGTTTTGGGAAGGTTTTCACTTGACATTTCTTTTTTGGGCTTTTCATAAATATTTCTATTTATATTTCTAAATGTTTCTAAAGTTATCGGTTTTTCCTTTTTGTTTTAAGAAATTCATATATAAAAGTACATCTTTGAAGTCGTTTTATTGATAAAAGTCTATATTACATAAAGACAAGTATGCAACTTAGAAAAGGGTTATATTCAAATTAACATGTACAACAGGTTGAAGAGGTCAATGAACGACTTCCTATGTATCTTATCAGTCATCTTAACAATGAAAATCATGCTGTTAATGTTATCAAGAATTTTTTTATTTTTATGATTTTCAATTTAATTTTGAATATCGAACCGACTGCTAGCAGCCGGATGGATATAGAATATCGAATATCGAATAACGAACCGGCTGCTAACTTCACATACATTTTTAAATAAAAAATTTGAGTGTAAAACTAAATGGAATTATGATTTGGATTACTTTTGAACAGTAATGTCCATGTTTCGGTCAATGGAATATTTTCGATTCCGTGATAAGCTTAATCAGAAAGGAGTTGATGCGACAAAATTACGAACAATGGCCAAATTGTGATGTTTACAATGTACTACATTTGTTAACAACAAAATAAACAAAAATACCGAATTCCACAGCCAATTGAAAAGGAGAAGTCAATAACACCTGACAATATTAAACGCTTGTTTATATAAACCAACAGAAAGAATGGAAAACAACTGTTGTATTCCTTTACTTGGAACATTTCGAAGAACATTGATGGTTAAACCCTTGTTTTATAGCTAGCTAAACCGCACACTAAGTATTACAGTTGTTTATAGTTTTGTTTCTGTTCAGTATTCGTTTGTTGATGATATAGAATATAGAATTTTGTAGTACATGATAATACAGAAAACAACGTAAGATTCTTTGTAAGTAAGAGTCAAACTAATCGTATAAAACTATAAAAAGCATGAATCTATATAATCGCATGACTTACATATTTCCATAGCTGGTTGCAGTTAAAACATCTCATAAAAAATTCCGGTAAACAGCAACATAGTTTTTCTGACACTGGATAGATGTAGCGTGAATTAATTTTCCCTTTTCTCCATCCTATAGCAAATGAAATGTCAACAAGTAAGATTATGTATACATAGTAAGGTAGGAATTATTTTAATAAAAAAAAAAGCCCATACAATGCAAGTAAGCATGATAAAAAAAAATGTTTTTCGTTTTGCTGTAGATATTTACGGACTATTGTCCGTACTGCACTTTATTGGCGGTGAGATGGGACCAGTTATTCGGTGTCGTGTCTTCGGCATATCATTTATTATCATCTTCTTGTTATATTCGCTTATTTATTTTATTTTTTAATTAAAAAATATTACAAAAAACAAAAGTCAAACATATTGTGATTTGAGGGGGGAAATTTCCACAACTTAAGAAGAACAATTTTGAGTTTTTATGTATTTTGTACAAACGGGATCATCATATGTTATGCCAAGGTTCAATCCTTTATGTGATATCGTTCTTTTAACATCAAAATTTGAAAATCAATATATTGGCGATTGCTACACCTCTAGATGCCGCACGATCTGCATACTCTCCAATGAGGTCCGGGAAGCTTATGTTTAGTATTTCTATGTTGTCTTTACGTCATTTGTTTGGGTATTTTGCCATGGATTTGTTAGTTTGCCACTATGAGTTTGAATCTTTCTTTTGATATCTGGTATAAAGTTTTTTGTTACTTTACCAGTTCGCATGTTATAAAAAGTTCACAATTACAACGACCACATTAACGCAGACATAATCATCACTGAGTATTAAAGCAAACATACCTGTTGCCCAGCTTATTAGTATTCCAAACACAACTGAGATACCAACAGCAACCGTTGGATACCATAGAAACGACAACTGATATATTATTTTATATCCAGACCTATTAAATAAAATGAAACTAGTTATTTTTAGTTTATCTTAAATTTGGTAATTAAATAAGATACATAAAGAACATACAGTTTTTGGACCACATCGAATGATATGCATACACACTGGTTATTAGTTAATTGCCAGGTTATTGCCTGCACGGGAATTATCAGCCAATCGGTAGTGATTTTTTTAGGTCAATAACAATAACTTACGTCCCCGAGAGTATCACCAGCCCAGTAGTCAGCACTTCGGCGTTGACATGAATATCAATTATATGGTCATTTTTTTTTTTATAAATTTCCAAAACTTTTAATTTTCGAAAAACTCAGGATTTTCTTAATAGGAATAGATTACATTAGCCGTATTTGGCACACCTTTTTTGAATTTTGGGTCCGCAATGCTCTTCAACTTTGTACTTGTTTTGCTTTATAGCTATTTTAGCTATCACCGATTAGTCTTATGTAGACGAAACGCACATCTGACGTATCAAATTATAATCCTGGTACCTTTGATAACTTTTTACTTACTTCAAATTGCAATAGAATGTCTCATTGAAAAAATAATTGTATATGCAATATTCAGTAAAACAGCTATTTTTTTCGTCACCAATTGTTCATATAACACTGAACTAAAAAAATATAAAATGTTTACCAGTCCACAGAATGATCTGTCATAAGCTCCGTTACAACTTCAGGTTTACTCGTAGCACTAAAATCTACTACGTGCGATGTAAATTGGTTAAACAAATCATTAATTTGGTCTTTAACATCACATCCATCCGTTCGGAAAGGTAATTCTGGTAATGGAGCTTGATAAACAAATGCCCCAGCGACGATCCAGAATATAACTATTGATCCAATTATAGTTCCAACAGTCGCTCCCTGAAAGTAAAAAAAATATATGATAATCTAAATTATGAAATTTAATTGTCTAAGAAGTTAAAATTATCTAGACGATCGATGCAGCCTTGTAAGGATCGTATTCAGATTACAAAATCATCTTTTTTTATTTAATTTTTTGCTTCGTAAGGAATTGCAGATAAAATTAAAACATAGTAAGATTTATTCCTATGAAGAATAAATCCGGTTATCGGAGAAAAGAGGGCTCTGTTTTGGGAGTTGTCCCGCTTTTCACACGTGGTGGAATTTATGTATTATGAGTGACGTTGATTATTTTAACCTTGATAACTTTGACGTCATTCCTTCTTTACCACGATACAGCAGAGAGAAGACGTAGAAAACTGAGTTCCGCATAAATTAACAAATGTTGTTTCAAGATACCCACCAACCCACCACTCAAGTTGAAGTAATACTCCTAAAATGTAATTAATATGCACCTGTTTAATATGTATATATGTTATATCATGTTGTTAGTTTTTTGCTGTTTTTGTTCTATTTTTCAGGTTGAAATGACTGAGAGTTTGTTTCAATTGTAATCCCAATCCTTCGACACGGCTTCATAAAGACTTCGATCATTTAATGGAGAAAATAGCGACACAACATCTACAAATATATTATGCTTCTTATAATGGAATAATGTATCCACTGATCTTCTGTTTCCCAGGGCCAGCATCCGATATATTTTGGAAGCAATAATGTTAATAAAGATATGATATTACTATATAAGGAAATGACATTGTAAGGAATAACAATAAGGTGTAAATAAGGAATAAGGAATGGACAATAATGTGGAAATAAGGAATAAGGAATGGACTATAATGTTTAATTATATACTAGGGACTTGCCAATTTTGTTTCTTGACAGTCCAATTCTTCGTCAAGCCGTGACCGTACAATTTTGTACTTTTTCCAAATAAACTATTTCTTACTTTATATTGTATGTTATTTGGCCCCACGTTGTCTCAGATAAAACACTTTATCCTGCAATTGGGTGTTCTACTATACAGATTAAGCAATACAGATATCCGCTATGCTGTATTTGTATCCTACACAGATACCGCTTTAAAGCTCCGCCTACTGCCGGACTGAGTATTGTATGAACCTGCGTGACCTCAGAATGTGTATTGCAGGCGCATTCCAATGACGTACCAATGGCGAATTCACGATTACTTTTATACGTTCTGTTTGTTTTCAAACATTTCTTTAGAGCAATAAAAACCAAACCACCTTTTTGATAACATACACACATGAACAGCAGTCTTTTCTGCGATGACAACTATTGATTTCAAAACTCGAATGTGTATAATTGTGTAACAAAAACAACCATGTCAATTTCAGCATGCATGTTAAGTGAATGTCTAGTCTGAAGCGTAGGACAACGCGTACACTCCTGTTTTAAATTGGACAATGTTTTGTTATTTGTTTTTACTGTTGAAATAAGTTGTTATGTTATAATAGATAATTATTTACCTTGAGCGATGTATTATTGTTGACCATTCGAGATTCGATTTTTTGCGAACCCCTCTTCAGCTGAATGTGTGATTACTGTATCGTATTACTACACTGGCCTCAAGGGATTTCAAATCGAAGGTAAATGCAAAACATGTGTTTTTGTGTCTTTCAAAAGACAAATAATATACAGAATTAATTGCAGGATAAAGGCAATAACTGTTTAGTGTCTTTAAATATCAGCTGTATTTGTACTCGGCTCGAAACAGGTGTAATAGCTCGCTAAAAGCTCGCATACACATTGTTTCCTAGCCTCGTACAAATGCAGCTGATATTTAAAGACACTAAACAGTTATTGTCTATGTACGTAATAAGAATAAGTACAGTATATTATATGTCTGAGGGAAGCATATAGTGTGTGCATGTCAAAACATTTCAACAAGAACATAGTACATTTACCTTAGCTGTATTTGGCAAGACTTTTGGGAATTTTGGTCTTCGTTGCTCTTCGGCCTCGTACTTTGTTTGTCCTTTTTAACTTTTTTGGATTCGAGCGTCACTGATGAGTCTTTTGTGGAGGATGCGCGTGTCTGGCGTATATACAAAATTTAGTCCTGGTATCTATGATGAGTTTATTTACCCCTATTGTTTTAGTTAAAGAAACACTTCAGTGTTACGTTTTAATCTTCTATCTTGTTTTACAGATTAAAATCCCCAATGTATAGTATAATTTTTTTTTATTACTTTTCATTTTACTATTTAGGCTGAAAAATTAGGAGACAACCATTTCCTTCGCGTCAAGTTTTGTAGCATTTTGAATTGTAAAATGATGAAATTTTGGACAATGAAAGCAAGTATAAATAAGCTCTTGCAGACAATAACACACATTTTACATTGATTAATTTTATAAGGTTTGTTTAATGCCATCTTAAAAATCAATACACATCTATCACTCCTTCTCCCTAAGATTTCACGATGAGTTGTCAATGATTATATTTATTTTTATATTGTTGATACTTTTATCAATAATCCATATTCTCTATCATATGCACGAATGTGAGCATGCACACACGATTCAAATATGCATATCACAAATATTTCAATCTCGTATTGTGTCATTGATTAACGGAATGCTGTAATTAAAATTAAACAAAAAATTGACTCACCACTGCATTCACGCATGGCATAAACATTCCCATTATAAACAATGCCAAAAGGGGTCCACCAGCCATACCTAACACTGTTATCATAATCTAACAAAAGAAAAAAAAATGATTTTACTTTATTAAAAAGAAAGCCAAGTATATCTACAAGAAGAAGTAAAGGTAAATGGCCTTACTCGTGTAACACTAATTGAAATGCTCTCATTTGGATATATATATCGTACTACAAACGACATTGACTATAGATACATGTAAAGGATGATAAAGTTGATCTTTTGTTTAAATGTTTAATTACAGAAGATACGTTATTGTTATCGGTTTTGTCAAAACTCTTGCTAACTTGCATTATAATTAATCATGAGATATTTTAAATTGTAATTGGATTGTTACTTATTTTTTAAAACATTGCATATGAAACCATGTCTTGATTTATTGTGCGTCAAGTCTAATGTCCGAAACCTATCAGTCAAACATGAAGTAAACATAGAAGTTTTAAAATACTATAATAGTAGGCTAACATGAATATATTTCGTGGCATATTCATATATAAGATTTTTAACTTCGAACATCAAAAACCTACCACAAAGAATACACTAAGATACACAGAAAAATCCCGACTAACGGCTTACCATACCCATATTTTGTACTAATCATTTTATAAAGTTATTGATCAATATTTCCTACAAACTAAGAATATTGTACTTAGACAAATCATTTTAAACGGCGAAAGTACCTGCAAAACAGTAGTTCCCAGAAAGTAACACAAAAACGCTAGTCCGATAACAAGAAGTCCACCGAGTACACCTGAAATCAATAATGTGTGTAATAAATGTTGCGTTAAAATTTGTTTAACATGTATATTACAATTTTTACCATTCGTATACTGTAGAATACGACCAAATATAATTTAGCTGATTTTTCCATTTGCATTAGAAAGATTCAGGACCATTTCTCATTAAAACATAGTTGGTCAACCTAAACTGTAATAAAGTATAATTTTGTAAAGCTTTTTATCCATAAAAAAGTTGATCGTTACAGTGTCTTGATTTAATTCTAGCATTCAAGCTATTACATCATTGTACATATACCCCTTTTTTCTTCGACAATTTATCTTCCGTTATCAACGGTGCTTTTGAATATTTCCTAGTTAAGGTGGTACCTAACACTACAGGGAGATCATAACTCATTAAAATCAGCAGAACGTTTTAATGACGTTGTGTTCATAAGGGAATATTAGGCTTCTCAATGATCAAAATAAGTGTTTGTCAAACTGCTATATAACCAGTGTAATTTTTCTGATTAAAAGTTGGTTCAAATTTTTTGAAATTTTTATATTTTTGTCACAGGGTCAAAGTAAATACTTTGTCAAAATTTTAAGAAAATTAAACGAGCCAAATTAATTTTAGTCAAAGTGTTAGGTACCACCTTACGAGATCTTTTGACTATCAAGTTGACTTTCACCTGGTATGATACCATGATATACCTCAGTTTACATACCTGGATTCATTTCTGTTTACCAATCATTCCCATCCCTTACTTGTGTGTATGTATACCTTGATAAATTTGCGTTTTTCTTATTAAAATTACCTAGCAATTTTGCCAGTCTTGCTTCTGTTCTCTGCGACAGTGTCACATCACAATAGTCCAGTGTCGGCTTGATCAAATCTTCCAGCACAGTAATTGATAATGCATTTAAACACGATGAAATAGAGCTACAATGAATTTAATTATATGCAATCAAATCAACACCAATTCTATTGTGGTTTATACAAAGTTTTAACGAAATACTGAGGAATAAAAAAACCGCTTTAAAATCCTTCAATTAAAGTTATGTGCAGGCATAAATGAAGGGTTTGGTTTCGATGAACACGATGAATGAATTAACACATTCAACACGTATATAAATAATCTCAATGGAGATATAAATATACTACATAACGACACTGGCTCTAAAAGCATGTGCAGAATTATTACATATTTTCCATTGTTTTAAATGTTTAATTATAGAAGACAATTTACAGCAATGATACGTGATCGTTTTATTAGGACAACAATTCTGCTAAGTATCTTTTTAGTCTTTTTTCATTTGAACTGTTGTTTCAATTTTATGTTATGGTTGTACAGTTTCAATGTTTTCTATTTATTGGAACGGTTGAGCGCCAACAAAAACATTGAACCGACCCATAGTTTTCAGGTCAGCAGTTTGAAATCATTTTTTTTGGTAAATTTTTCCTGAAATAAGTTTTTTTTTTGTTCTATAGTTATAGTTCACTGATATGATTTAGCTCGGCGATGACAGCCATATGGTTACCATTAGCTTTTCACATCGTTAAGTTTTAATGTATAGAACATTCCGCATATATTCTTATTGTTTAAGTAATATTATTACCTTAACGCGGCACTGAATATACAAGCAACAAATAAGCCAGGAATACCATTAACTGTTCCCAGTGTCTCCATGACAAAATATGGCAAAAGCTGAAAATATATCAGAGGATAAACAAAAACAAAAACAGACACAGAATAAACTATTTTAGCTTTAAATCTGATAACTGTTTGGTCGAATTATGAAGGTGTACTCATTGGTAGATTATCAATACTTCCATTTTGTAAGATCTATCATTACTGTTACAATTAAGTCGGTTTATTCCGATCATGACGATCACATTATCAACTGGTTTAGATGAAACATTCATAAGGGTAAAGCTTGGTCTCGTCTGACTACTACAGGTGTAGCGTAAAAAAGCGTATTCCAGTTAAGTGTTAGCTGGACTACTTTAAAATACAAAATATCCGGTTTTCAATGACAGTCATTTATACTCCGTCACAAAAAACGAGTCATTTGAGGAGATTTTCCTTCGTGTATCATTTTGGACTATTGCACTGTTTCACATTTGAGTATATAACAATTCAGGTGATTTGTTTTTAACAAAGATACGCTTTGACGGAAATCAAGAGAAAACACATTTAAATATTTTCACACTTAATCAATACTCAAATGTGTAAACCATAACTAGTTATCATAGAAATCTTCGTGAATATCATTTGAATATGTTCATTACATTAATTTTCTGTTTTTTTATCTTGTTTTTTCCCTCCCCTTTTTAAACCTTTAGATGAGCATCATGATCTCACCTGGTCTCTTGCTAAAATCTTTCCATCTAGCAATGGATCACAAGTAGCGTAAGCAGCATATATAACTAATCCACTTAGACATACTAGCGTAATAAGCAAGATGGTGGCTGGAAGGCTGATAAATAATGCGCTGAAAGATATATTATATTAGTCAGATAACTTGTATTATTGTATAGCAATATAATATTTCCAACAGAAAGTAACCAAAAGTTAGCGTGCAATAAATTCTAATATTGCACTAGTGCAATAAATCTTCAAAATTGATGACGTCATCAACGACAAAATCTTAGTTTAAACCAATTTTTACTTTCAAATATTATATTGCTATACAATAAAAGGGTTATTGCATGAATATTGGGGAATAGTGTCCCTCGTAGAACATATATTGCACTCGCAAGCTCGTGCAATATAAAATTCTACTCGGGACACTATTCCCCAATATTCATGCAATAACCCTATATTATTATTGTTCTTATTTATGTTGTTGAGTATTTAAATAATAGTTATAAAAACTAGAAATGGTATAATAAGAACTGGTTGTTCTAGCAGTAGTGGTGTTTTAATTATTTTTTTGATTGCAGAATGAATGTGTTTCATTATTAAATTTCTCATCTCAATACAAGAGTACTTTTTTTATTTAATGAGGAAATTGCTAATTGTTTTTGGTTCAATATATGTTGGTAACGGTCCTGTAGCCTACTTAAAATTGTATTCATTAAGAGAACAAAAGTTCCAAACATTGGGTAAAAACACTACAACGCAACCATAGACAAATTGATTTTGACCAACAAAACTGCAAAAGAAACAAGGATAAAATAAGATGTTACAGAAGAGTTCGCAGGATACATATGCTTACAAAATGTTAAAAACTATATATATAATGT
This sequence comes from Mytilus edulis, assembly GCF_963676685.1. Lineage (NCBI taxonomy): Eukaryota > Metazoa > Mollusca > Bivalvia > Mytilida > Mytilidae > Mytilus > Mytilus edulis. The sequence goes on from NC_092345.1 coordinate 51,971,155, forward strand.
ACTTTTGACCTCTTGTCACTTCTTGTCAAGTAATTACCATTTCCACTGCTCTATGATTAATACAAAAAAATAATAAATATTTAAGGCTGAAAGAATGTCGAAGGTAAGTTGATTATTATACAAAACTGCTAGTTTTTGTTACAGAAAGTTGCATGTCACACAGTAACTCACTAGTAAACTGTCTGAAAGATCTCAAGCGGTCATAATGATCTGAGCAGCTCTAAAAGACTGAGCAAAAACATTTTTAAGACCTTTTCGATCTTTGTGTACATTTTCAGACTTATCCACTGTGATAAATTTAGCACTGTTGGGACAATTGTCTTGCAGTTAAAAGAGGGACGAACGATACCAGAGGGACAGTCAAAATCATAAATCGAAAATAAAATGACAACGCCATGGCTAAAAATGAAAAGGACAAACAGACAAACAATGGTACATAATATGTGCACTGTTTATACAATTGTCTTCCAGTTAATATGTGCACTGTTTAAACAATTGTCTTCCAGTTAATATGTACACTGTTCAGACAATTGTCTTCCAGTTAATATGTGCAATGTTCAGAAATTGTCTTCCAGTTAATATGTGCACTGTTCAGATAATTGTCTACCAGTTATTACGTGCACTGTTCAGACAATTGTCTTCCAGTTAATGTATGCACTGTTCAGACAATTGTCTATCAGTTAGTATATGCACTGTTCAGACAATTGTCTTTCAGTTAATTTGTGCACTGTTTAGATAATTGTCTTGCTGTTTTAAATATGTGCACTGCTCATACAATTGTCTTGCAGTTAATATGTGCACTGTTCAGACAATTGTCTTGCAGTTAATCTGTTCAGTTAAATTTATGTTCAGACTGTTCAGTAATTTTCGTTTTCCTTTAAACATCACAATTATACTGAAATACCAGAAAAGCTACCGAACAGTATTAATTTGTCTGCAAGCGAATTTTTAACAGCTCTGAAAAGTCTAAAATACTGAACATTACGAAATAATATATTGGTCCGACTTTTCAGACGATCTTAAGATCAAAATTAACGTTTAAGACTAAAACTCATTTACAAGTGACTCTTGACACTTATGGTAATGGTTATAATTCGTAGTGACTGTTACGCTTCTTAAAGTGATATGTATACTTATTTGAAGATACTTACAGTTGTGAGCTTCTTACATTACTAATACTCATGTATCTCTGTAACATTGTTTGATTGGCTCCATAGATAGTCAGCTGACCAATAAAACTTCCTACTATTAACCCCCAAAATGTGCACCGTACAAATGGACTAGGATCAAAACTGAAAATTGACCAAAGCAAATCCCTACTAAAATTTAGAAGCATTTACTTTATATATTCTATTAACAGATATAAAAAAAAACTGTTCTAAACATGAATTTAGTAAATATGGAATTTTGTAATATGTTCTCTTTTAGTGACTTTTGGTGTGCGAAAGGTTCACAAAAACTACTATTCTACCAATTAATAACCATTAAATAACTTAATCTTAGACAATATTGATTTATCTTCTAAAAGATTGTGATACTACACAGATAAATGGTAATGCAAAGTTGTTATTGGAATGAGCCTTATTTTATAAATCTATGCATGCAATGAACTACACTCGACATCTTGTAACTGTTTTAACTGAAGAGCAATAATTTAGTTAAATCTTTAAAGCATTTTGAAAATAGAATTGATTTGTTTTTTTCTATTGCAAAAACGCTTACTTGAAAAATTCAATTCTGTTTCCTTCCGATGCAATTTTCCAGACCTCTGCTAGTCCTCCCAATTTTGAGCTCCCAATTGAAATGATGCCAATAAGACCACCAACAACAATGAATGTTTGGAAGGTATCTGTCCACAATACAGCCCGCAATCCTCCCTTCAGAATATAAATATTGTGTAGCATAGTATAGTACGTATCATTAAGTGAAACAATGATATTCCAAACAAATATTTGGTTTCCTTTGTGAAATAAGTAACCATATTTGTAAAAGAAGCACATTTATTGAAAAATAAATCATTGGAACAATTCTGCATATTTAGTATAGCAGTTCATAAATGAATATTGGTCTTGCCACATAGATGCAAATATTTAGAATATGCTATAGGGTCTTTGAAATTTTCATCATTACAAGCTGATGTGAATATACATAGTTGAAGGCAAAATGTTCGTCCTAACTTCATACATTTTCTAAGACAAATATTAAAGCATTTGTATTTTAATGCATACATATGAATTGAACATTTAGTACGTATATTGTAACATAATTATTGTTAACATATAATTAGTTTGAAGTCTGCCTAAGAAAAAGTCTTTTTTCCAAATACTTTTTTGTACGTACCATAGATGTATAAAATGTGACTACAATACCAACACTAAGTATAGATCCCCACAGAGACAAACCAGTTACTACAATATATGATATAGGTTCCTAAGATTGTGTTTATAAACTTTGAAAAGAACATATCTTAAAGGCAAAGTTTGTTCATTCATACATTAATTTGTAAAAATGAAGGTTGAGATCTCAAAGGAAATGATTAACTATTGCATATTGCAATTGTGTGTGCCATGGCTGTAGTGTTGACAATTGGTGTGGATTCTTGTCTTTCTCCTTTCACTTGATTAACTACGCAGTATATTTTGCTATCTCACTTATACAGCTGGTTATTAGGCATTATATTTTGATTATACTTAAAAGTGTAATGTTTAAATGCAGATACTATTATCAACTGGTAATAAAAATTTGAAAAAAAAGATATCTTATGGTAACTATGTTGCAGGTAAAATATCAATTTCAATGATGATTTCCTTTTTTTTAGAAGAAAAAATTATTCACAATTCCATCGCTATCTTTAACACAACTTGCCTTGATTCAATGCTAAAGCTGGCGCATACAATACGACGGCCATGTATAAAAGCTGAAGCAGAAAAAAGAAAGATTATCGATCTACGAAAGAACGGTAAGTACAATGTATTGTTAAAATTTCAAACTTGAAATGTCATATATAATATGATTGTTATTTCTCAGTTTAAAGCTGACAATTCTCAGTTTAAGCTTGACACTTCCAATTTTGAGCAAAGAAATGGCCCTTTGACAAAAGCAACAACACATTGAAATGAGAAATGTCCTTTGAAATGAGAAATATTCTTTGTAATGAGAAATGTATTTTGACATGAACAATGTCCCTTTAACATGAGAAATCTCCCTTTGACATGAGAAATGTCCCTTTGACATGAGAAATGTCCCTTTGACATGATAAATCTCCCTTTGACATAAGCAACAACAAATTGAAATGTGAAATTTCCCTCTGACATGTGAAATGTCCCTTTGACATGAGAAATGTCCCTTTGAAGTGAGAAATTTCAACTTGGAACAGCAAAATGTGAACTTGGAAGTATCAAATGGCAACTTAGAACCAATAAGGTTACCTTTGAAGTGAAAATGTTAAGTTGATAATAAGTAATGTCAAAATGGAAAAGAGAAATTAATTTAAAAAATATATGACCATACCAGTCAATCGTATCATTATATATTATAAATCACCTCATCTTAAAAACCAATATACCAGACTGATGGTAGATTATTTGTGGTCTCTTAAATCAATTCACAAAGATTATAAAACATTTGTCACATCTATACATTTGTCACATCTAATCATTTGTCACATCTATACATTTGTCACATCTAAACATTTGTCACATCTAAACATTTGTCACATCTAAACATTTGTCACACCTAAATATTTGTCACATCTATACATTTGTCACATCTATACATTTGTCACATCTAATCATTTGTCACATCTATACATTTGTTGATTGTTTAAAAACATTTCTTTTTTGTAAAAAAAAAAAAACCCATCAAACAGTAACACGTTTCAATCTCCCAACAAGCTCTCGCCAATTTGGTGTAATGCAATGAGCACAATCTTAACAATAAATGTTCATAGACATGTACTAAACAGGGAATTGTATTTTTCGAAAAAAAAACTCATCCGTTTCTGAAGTAGCGGCTTCTTCTGGACATTTGATTTGTTATAAGGTTTCCGAACCAACTAAATGATATATAACTTATCTACACATGACACTTTTATTTCCTACGAATTTACTTGCCTTGTCGTGAGTTTTCTGTCTCTAAAATTAGGATTTTCTACCTCACGATCAAAATATTGTTATATGACCTAGTAACATGTGTACAGAGAAACATCATTGCTCGCTTATGCAACAAAAACGTGAAAGAGCACCAATGTGAAAGGGGTCACTATACAAACCATGTGACAGAAAGACAGACAGGCAGGTATGTATATAAACTAAAGTGTATTTGCAGGTGATGCATGAATTTGATATATCAATCATAGAGAGGGAAGCATTGTAAAGTTGTTTTAACCTTTGGGATCTATAAAATATTACATAGCGCCAAAATAAACAATCTACTCGATGGACAATGCAAGTAATATGACTTTTTTGTAATTATTGCTAATATTTGCCGTTTAATGACTGTGGATAAATAAATAATAGTTACCATTTCTAAAGCAAAAATTCCACCTGCCAGATATCTTGTTGCTCTACAAAACCTCAACTCTAAATACTAAATAAAATAAATTAAAAATGAGAATAAAAAGTATATTATAAACATGTTTATGTCAATAAAAATTAACAAAAAAAACATTTCTTCGACTGCATGTTGTCTGCTCTTTGGTCTGGTTGTTGTCTCGTTGATATATTCCCAATTTCCAATCTCAATTTTCTTTCAATTGTTTTTCCAATACAACGTTTAATTTTCTGCAAAATTATAATAAATGTTAAAAATTTAACTCAATTATTCTTATACAATTACCATGTTACTTGAAAGGAATGGGTGTCAAATGTAAATGAAACATACAAATAAATGGCAAGGAAATGAAAATTCATATAACAAATAAAATGTGGAAGGCAATTTATTTACATAGCTAAGAGATCTATACAGAGCATAGGATTCAATATATAGAACATACTTATAACAAACTTACCTGGTACGCACTTGTTAATCCAAGATTGTGAAAAAATGGCAGAAAAACATAACACGTCGCAGGGTACGTAAGTAGACCAGAAAATGCAACTAAATAATATTGACTTCCAAAAACATACATTTCTGTCGGTGTACCTAACACGGTAATAGCAGACATGTAACTTGCTACTAAAGACATTGCAACCGGAAATACGGGCATTTCTCTGCCACCCATGAGAATGTCGTCTGCTGAAGCCTCTTTCGCGCCCCATTTTTCTTTAAGTAAATAGTATACTCCTATGAGTCCAGAAACTATTAGTACAGCACCAAACAAACAATAGTCCAAAGCTGTAAAGGTAGCAGCCATATTGTATTTTTATGAATGTAGCAATAATTTAACTGGCTTTATGTATTAACAACAAAGAATATAAAACATCTATTTTCAGAAAAAAATCCTGTTTCATGTGGTAAACGGACTACACGTGGCCTTTAACACTGGACATAACCTTCTACAAATACGTCTATTTCACAATATTTAGCTGTGAAATAGATAAGGAATTAAGAATAAACTAAGATAGACCTTGATCGCAGAATACACTTACGAAGATTGTATTTGTTATCTTAAGCTCGTGTTCGGTGTACTTTAACATGTTAATTCGAGAATGTTATACTATAAAGTCTGGATGAAATTAAAGCATGTTTGTTTTCTTATTGCGCGTTAAAATAAAGAAAATATATTTTTTTTTAAACAATTATAATGTAACAGTTTTTTTTTAATGTTTTTGTAATAAAAATGATACAGTCTGTATTTACCTTCCATTGGTGAAATACTGGTTCGAATATTAAACACATGTATTAGAATTTCATGACCGGGTTAATGAAAAACAACGTAATTTTTTCTCAACCAAAAAAAAAGAATTTACCTGAAAATAGCGAATTTAGCGTAAAATTGTAGGTCACAGGTTCAAATAAAAATGGTATTCCTGACTTGATTCGATAATAAAGTTTTGATTGGCTCCACAAAAACAGCGTTTTGTTTTTATCGAAATAAAACAGACTGTAATCTGCTTTTAATTTGGAAAAAGGTTTATAATTTAAAAAATAAAATACACAACTATAATTTAAAACTACTTCTAAATATGTTTTGAACCCACTCATATATATTTTATAACACAACAATTTAAAACATAAAATTGAAAATTTGCGCACCGTGTTTTCAAAATATGATATGATTATAAAAAGTGAGGTACGTAGATAACGGAAATAAGATACCCCTTCCAACTCATTAAAATACATTCTGTGTACCTACAAAATATAAGTGTAAACAAAGTTAAAATACAGAGTAATTTTTTTTCCTGAAATTATTTCAGTAGTAATCTGTATACATAATATTGATACATAGAATGTAAATCTAACCATTTTATTATTATTAATTTACTGAACAATCTCCCTGTTTGTTCGGTAAAACTAACACTATACAGGGGTGCCCTGTCAAATGATGTAGACATGGTATTCATTATAACAGCAATAGTGCAATAAATCAGATTTAAGATAAAAAAAAAATGTAAACAAAAGTCGACAGATATACGAAATTCGAAAAATTGGATTCAAGTAGTCTCCGGTGGATACTATTAGCAACTGCTATCTGTAATCAGGGATGTATAGAATTTTACACCGATGTTCAATTTGATTTATACAAAAAAAGATCACGTGTTTATAGTTTAACATGGAAACAGCTAAATATATACCTTTCAAAGTTTCAAGTTTCAAGTAATTGTGCCATAATCACACCTTCCATTTACCTGAATTTGATAGCTGCAAATAATCTAGAATTCTCAGAAAATACAGCTGAAATTTACCCCAAATAACTCTCCTTAAATTAATTTGATATAATTATTAAATAGTCCTATCCAATATATAGATGTCACTATCGCAAAATCAATGCAAATGTAAACGAATAAAGAGACGATTTTTCGTTCCTTATGGTTGATTTTACTTTTTGTTTTGATGTTTATTTGACTTTTCCCCCTTCTAACTGTGTGTATATTTCCAAACACGTTCGCTTAGTTTATGTTTGTTGTGAGTTAAAACTGCAGTATTGCATATATACATTTTTACAAGGACTTGGTTGTACCTGTAGGTTCCTTTTACAAAACGACATTTCAAATCTTACGTTTGCGGTAATGTAATTTATAAAGCACTTAAAATGAAATACGATCCATGTAAACTTATTGATCATTTGAATCAACTTATCCAAAACGATATCATTTAAACACCACTGTATTGAAATCAACATCAAGTATAGGTAAATGAGTTGAAAACTCATCTGAAAAATCAAGGATAGGTAATACCCCAGTCCCACTAGGCCACGATCGTACTACGATCTGTGAAAAAAATGCAAATTTTGATGATCGTAGTGCGATCGTGTAGATCGCAGTAAGGTCGTATCACGGTCGTGGTGAGGTCTTCAAGATCGTGAAGAGCGTGGCCAGCTTTGAACATGTTCAAAACAATCGTGGTGCGGTCGTGGCGAAATCAGGTCGTAGTAGAAGCGTAGTGAGAGCGCACTAAGATCGTAGTAAGATCGCTGTATAATCGTAGCGAGAGCGTAGCGAAAGCGTGATTCTATTCGGAGAGACTGTGGTACGATCACAGAGCGACGTTATCACGACCTCACTACGACCATCACGTTCTCACTGCGACCAAACTAAGCTTCCACTACAACTATACCAAGCTGTTCACGACCATAGTACGATTCTAGCACGCCCTTGCCGTCCTCATCACGCTCTTCTTACGACCTGACTACGTTCACACTACGATCATCATTCTCATTGTCATTTTCATATAAAATATATAAAAAAGCTCCCTAGATTTTGTTTGTTTGAATGTAATTATCCATTTGCTCTAACGGCTCAACTATGCTTTTCGTTTTTATATAGATTAGACCGTTGGTTTTCCCGTTTAAATGGTTTAACACTAGTAATAATTTGGGTCCTTTATAGCGTGCTGATTGATGTGAGCCAAGGCTCCGTGTTGAAGGCCGTACCTTGGCCTATAATGGTTTACTTTTATAAATTGTTACTTGGATGGAGAGTTGTCTCATTGGCACTCATACCACATCTTCCTATATATATTGATACATCTATGTCATCTCTGCTATCGTTCACTAAAATATCGTCATTGAGCTTTATTGACCAGCAATTATATATATAGGTTGTAATTTAGGTTGGATTGGTCGGTCCGACATCTCTGCTTGATCAGGATTCGTTACTTTGCTCCCTCTGCCTCTACATCAACTCCTACCACCATTCCCACGTGTTCTGGTAGATTTTGGTGGTATGACTGTATTGTTTCCGAGAAATCTACGATTTAATCAGATATAGAAGGAATTGAACTGTATTGATATGGAACACGATGTTGACGTTATTGCTGAGAACGTAGTAAGATCGCGCTATGAACGTAGTATAATCGTGGTAAGAACGTGTTATAATCGCAGTAAGATCGTGTTGCAATCGGATAACTCGTGGTATGGTCGTAGTGAGAACGTGAAGAGCGTAGAAAAATCTTGATAAGCGTAGTGAGGTCGCAGAATAAGCGCGGTGAGAACTTGGTATAATCGTAGCGGGATCTTTGTAGAAGCGTAGAGAGGACGTAGTAGCATCGTGAAAGCAACGAAAATTTACATTTTCATGCCGCTCATACCGCGACTTCACCACGATCTAAATTTATTTTAGATCGTGGTGAGCTTGGTGCGATCGTGGTCTAGTGGGACTGGGGCTTAAATGAGTTGAAAACTCATCTTTAAAATCAAGGATAGGTAAATGAGTTGGAAACTCATCTGTAAAAAAGTCACAGAAGATTACAAGGAGATATTCAAACTCATATGTCATGCACATATTTGGAAATATTTGTCCCCAACTGCCAATTTTAAAACAGATGTTGGCGTCTTTAAAGTATTTAATCGTCCCTTTGTGTAATGGCTTCCCTTTGATCAGCAACTATAAAGGAAATTATGATCGGAGAAATTCAACCTCTGAATAACCCTATCAACATGGAATTATTAATTATATATGCAGATTCTGCTGGAAAGTTGCTGCATAGAAATGAGATGTTCACAATTGTAAATGTTATATCAGTGAATGATATAAGTATTATTTTGTTTGATTGTACTCAATCTGTCGAACAAGTTATATTTTTTAACCCTGAAAATATTAAATCGATTGCAACTTGAAGCATACATTCACGTTAATTTTAGACTATATAAAAAACATTTAATTCAACCTCAGTCTACCAAGTACATAGTACATTAGGGGTAATATACGTAACAGAGGAAACTAAGCAAACTGATATTGATACATAAATGAACAAAGGACTTCTAGCAGTTACTGGCATGCCAGCTCCAGACCTGAATTAAAAGAGGGACGAAAGACACCAGAGGGACAGTCAAACTCATAAATCGAAAATAAACTGACAACGTCATGGCTAAAATGAAAAAGACAGTCAGACAAACAATAGTACACATGACATAACACAGAAAACTAAAGAATAAACAACACGAACCCAATTAAAAATCAGGTGCTCCAGAAGGGTAAGCAGATTCTGCTTCACTTGGAAACCCGTCATGTTTCTTATGTGATAACAAATCCGTTAAATAGTCTAATTAGGTAGTCACATTCATGACAGGAAAGTGGATTGTAGTTGCGACGTAAGGAACATATCCGATATAATTTGTAAAATGGTTATTCCATAACGGTCAACCAACTCGTGATGGCGTCCGTAAAACTTACGAAGTGTTGATTTCAACTTCACCCTTTGGAACTTTTGATTTAATAGCTTCCTTATGAGCAACAATCCTCTATCAAGAAAATCATGATAGGAAATGCAAGCACGGGAATATCGTATCAATTGGGAGATATATAAACCGTATGCAGGTTCTGCTGAAATTTTGCTACTTAGAAATGGAAAGTTCACAATTGGAAAGCTGAAATCATCTCTTTTGTCGTAAAGTTTTGTAAACTGATTGAAAAACTATGTCTTCGTCGTATGATAATTGAGCATTCTCCCTCACGTTTTGAGTTCAGTATCATAATAAAATATATGAGAAAAACATAATCCGTATCTTGCAATTGCAATTGGAAACACATGATTTCAGAATAAATGCGTTTAATCCTAATGCAAAGACCCTATGAGTGAATCAATATTAATTCCAAAATGTGCCATAATATTTTAAATACCTGATAACTGAATCGTAACTATATCCCTTCGTAATAGGTCTGTCTAAAGGTTTTGAGGTGAATGACGATTTTTTTTGTGCTTGTATAGAATATTACCATAAGAAAATGATGCGAAATACATGAACGTATAAGAAATAAATTTTGAGAGTTTTTCTATGCTGCGTGCAAAGCATTTTCTGGATACATGGTTTATCATGTTTTAACATTCCTGTAAGTCTTATAAAGACTGTTGAGGTAGGTTAAGGAGATGACAATTAGATGACTCTTTGTGCTATTTTCCATACCTTGTCAGTTTTAGCTGTGAAATTCGTCGAACAAAGCGGAATAACTTAATATATTTTGTTTGTTAAAACAGTGTATGATGTTTACTTCTATGACTGTAGTTCTCTGTGAACCAGGAATAAATCAAACAAAAATAAATGTTGTTGCTTTTATGATATTCAAATTCTGTATAAAAAAAAACATAATGATAAATATAAGAAAGAAGATGTGGTATGGTTACCAATAAGACAACTCTCCGCAAGAGACGGAATAAAGCTTGAATAATATCTATGTATGTGTTTTGATACAGAATGCTGTTTTCTCATTTTGGTTGGAATGCCCACACAATGAATGCTCTTTGCAACGCATTAATTAAGATATACATGAACAATGATGAAGCCAGATGTTGTTTTCGTTGATGGTGTTTAACCTCCATAGTTGTATCATTTGTTGCTTGCTTTCGAACGTAGTAAAATTTGCTTTCGAACGAAGTGAAATTTGTTTTTATATGTATTCCATTTTTGTAGCTATTATGTTTTCTGTTTTGTTACCGTATAATAAAGTGATTTTAATATATATATATTGGATTTATTTCCAAGTGATCCAATATTGGAGGGATTTACAAAAGAAGAAGAAGTTGGCAAGAATTCCATCCTAGCCACTTTCATTTGAGTACTTATTTTCTATTAAGATGTTGTGAGGCAACAGTAGTTTTGCGGTAGACATGTAAAATAATTTATGTGTATATATATATAAATCTATGTTTATCCATTAAAAAGTGATAGACGCTTTATGTGTTTTCAAGTAAATCACATGTTGGTTCCCATTCGAAATGTAAGGAAAAAGAGTTGATATTAAGGAGACTCATTATACTATTTATAATTATAATGTATCATCAGATAACTGTAAACTTGACCCATTGACGGTAGCACGGGAGCTACCATTTGATTTTTATGGTGGTGGTGGGGGGGGGGGGGGGGGGGGGGGGGTGGGGGGCTAGGATGAAAAATTTTGTCCTGCATTTTTTTTTAGTTGTAATCTCTGTCCTGCCTTTTTTTTAATTAGTTTATCCTGACTTTTTTTACCTAAATTGTCATCCTGCCTTTTTTTTTTTTGCAAAGTGTCTCATCCTGCCTTTTTTTTTTACTCAAAACTCCTGTCCTGCCTATTTTTTTCAAATTTAATCCTAGCCTCCCCCCCTCATAAAAATCAAATGGTAGCTCCCCAAAAGGATGAAATTATCGAATTTCAGAGAGCATATGGAGTTTTTGTTTACAGAGACTGGAAATTTGGATACGACCTGGGTAACTTATCAGTCCTTTAAATAAACATATCTTCAAAGGGTACCAATTCAAAATTTTGTTTTTATTAATATTTTAAAATCAAACTAAATATCATTTGTTTAAACATATGCAAATTCATTGCTATACAATCTGTCGATACTTTACCTTGGCATTGGTAAAGGTCATGTTTTTCTGACTGTTAATGACGTATTTACACTAAATTCATTGGATGTTGATGGATGTTTACTAATTGAAATTGTGGTCTAAGAGTATTCTCATATGTGTACGTAGTGTTATTTTGTTGTGGTGATGTATAAGTACCTAGCCACATGTACAGTTCTACGTGTTTATTAGATGTGTTCTGCTTTGTATCGATCTGTTGAATATATCTCTTTTCAAGGATGCACTTAGGTGAGGTTTTGGAATTTGTGTCAAATGTTCGGACTCTTTGGTGTTTTTCCATACAATACAATGTAAAATATTTTGCCCCATAACACCCATTTATTTTTCCATATAAGACTTAATGGCTCATGAAAGGTCATTTACCAAAATTTTAGAAGATTCTTGATTTTCTTTCTTTTGTTTTGAGACCCAAACAATAGCTATGCAAATATAAGGTAAAAGTCCGAATCAGCCTTTTCCCGCCATATTAAATCGCAAATATCTCGAAAAGGAGGTCCATGACCTATCAATATTTTTAGCTTATCTTTATCTTTAATTGATGCTCTACCAGCTTATAGTATGAATTTTAATTTCTTAATTTATTATTTTTTACCTAACCTCACCTAAGTACATCCTTAACTGTTAAATATAAAGGTTTTTTTATGGTGTATTGTTACACCATTGTCCAAGGTTAGGTTGGTGCACCGTCTTACTAGCTTAAGCCCATTCTGTAAGTGCTAGGAAGTCAGGAACCTGTAATTCATCAGTGGTTGTTGTTTGTTGCTGTGTATCATATTTGCAGGCTGTTTGAGTTGTTTTACATTTGTCATTTCGGGACCTTTGATAGCAGTCTATGCGGTATTGATTTTACTCATTGTTGAATGCCGTGCGGTGACTTATAGTTGATAATGTCTGTGTTATTTGGTCTCTTGTGGAGAGTAAGTTAATTATCTTCTTCTGTTTATATCATCAGCCTCCAAAAACAATCTATGTTGCTGCAAGTCTGTGTTTAGTAATGATCAAGTTGGCGTGTTTTATCTTACTGTTCGCTAGCCTGAGTATAACCTAACGCTTGCTTTCTTTTTTATGTTGACCTTCTTTCATTGTACAACGTAAAATTGAGTAACGCATTCGTGTAAAATCTATTGATTAAATTGTTTAGTTGACAGGTGTGGACATAGATCAGTGTCAATAGTTTGTTTGGCTGTTTGATAGTGTTTTCTGACATAAAGAGGATTTTCTCTGATAGGGTTCTATGTTAAACTGTGATGCAGAGTGGCAGCAAACCTGTACCAAACACTAAAATATCAGTGTATTTTATCTAACATTTAGTTTTAATGTTCAAGACTGTCATGGAGGAAACACTAATTCAAATCAATGCCCACCATTCATAGATTTTATTTAGTTAGACATTGCTTTTAACTTCAAATCCACATATAGGCCAACATGCTTTGAGTGCTTCGTGTGTATAAATATATGCATTCCTGTAATTAAATTTTGTACATGTACAACGTTCCATTTGGATGTTTTCCTTTCAAAATTTTAACTTTGGCTTCTTTTTGAATACACTCATCTTTTTTTTAAATGATCCGTTAATGGAACACAGCTAGCTGAGTGAGCCACAACCCTGGAGAGATTTATTAAAGAAACAGAAGATTGCAAACATTACCAAATTATTCCGATAAAATATCTCCCACAATTTTGTTTTGTATAGCAGCAAAAACTCAAATAAGAAGAGGATCACATAAGGTGCATTTCTGCATGATGTGATTTTAATATGCGAGATGGTATCCAAAAAACCTGCAAACATGTAGTATTTGTATGGTTCTACCCAAATGGTCCAATTATATACTTCATCAAAATGTGTTTAAATTTTTACTTTCCAAAAACAACTTGTCAACTTCATAAAAACTTTAATTTCTGCACAAAGGTTACGACATACAATGATCGGTAAACAGGCAACAAACATTCAGATAAATGGGGAATATGTCCATGGGACACATCTAATGCCCTCGCTTGGATGTAGGATTACTAGTATAAAGATACATAACTGAAGAACTGTAAATGAGACACCACTCAAATGTGTATGTGTATCTGCTTTTTTGTGGTAATAAACATTGTGTACTAGTTTCCTAACATTTGCTTGAGGAAAACTTCAGCTAGAGAATAAAAAAATCTGTTTTTTTTTTTCATTTGTAATGGGACTCAACTCTAGAACAGTAAAAGTGAGGCCAATATTTAGAGCAAATATAAAGATATAAATAGTTAATTTTGTTCAGTTAAATGCATTCTTTACAAAGTAAATTATTATTTTGCACTAATAAATTGCAGTGCTGACTTTATATTTTAATAATTCATTGTAATGCAGGTACATGTACGGCTTCATGCAAAAGTGGTGTATGGGCTTTTAGAGAAGTACTCTTTTATTTTTATTATAAAACAAAAGGACGGTTTCTGTAATAATATCAATTGGATTTATATTTAAATTTTCTGAAAACTGTAAAATCAACCAACCACCCTTTAAGGGTCTCAAACGTTAAATCTGAATTTTCTAAAATTCTAGAGGGAGCAAACATCAAAAGATACAATTCACCGAAGTTTTATGGAAAAACGTGAAAGCAGTTCTACTTAGAACAGTTCTACCATAGAACTATTAGGATCAGTTCTAGTCGTAGAACTGCAAACAGAACTGATCAAATCAGTTCTAACCATAGACTGTCAGCAGAACTGATTAAATCAGTTCTAGCTGTAGAACTGTCAGCAGAACTGTCTAAAACTGTTCTAGCCGTAGAACCGACCAAACCTGTCAGGATTGTAGAACAGTTCTAAATGACGTCACTGCAGTAAGGGTATCTCACTGGTCACTATTCAGTATTATTGTTATTGTTGATTAAGCCAATTTTTTACTATTATATTCTTTTGACTTATTTATATTTAAGACAAAGAGCTCTCAAAACTGTTCTATGGATAAAACTGACTGAATCGATTTTAACCGTAGAAATGACTGTTCTAGTCGTAAACTGTTCTAGCCGTATAACTGTTATAGTCGTAGAACCGTCTAAGTCAGTTCCAAGTAGAGCTGTCAGGCCCACTTCTAGATTAGAACTGTTCTAGTCAGAACTGTTTAAAAGGTGCCAGGATGACAGTTCTAGATACTGTCCTAGAACAGTTCTCCTGACAGATTCTGACAAATTTGGTGAGAGGTTAGAAGTGATCTCCACAGTGACTGTAGTTGTTATTTTGTCTATTGTAGGGATTTTAATTCGCCCTCATTCCACATCTTCTTTTTGTTTATATTAGCCTAGCTCGTAGTGTTTTTATAGACAAAATTGCAAAACAATAAAATCAACATGTCAGGTTACTCCAAAAAAGAACATGAAGCAGTAGATAGATATGTCTATAATTGTTTAATAAATTTTGTATTCTAACTTATACAAATCAACATTTCAGGGCAATAACTTCAAAATATGCTGGCAGATTTTCAAACAAATGTCATTGCAGAGTGAACTTGTTGTGCTGACCATGTTTGCTCTGCCAGTTTTTCTCGAATTAAAAAAAAATGTAAAAATACTAACCAAAACTGTTATGTCCATCTTTGCATGTTTCCTAATTTACTTTTTCTATATGTCTTTTTATATTATATATGGCTCTGTACTTGTACATCCCGTCATTGTTTTATTGCATTATGGTAACATTGTGTGTTTTTGTCTTTAATTTTCGCTAAAATGTTTGGTCTATATACCATTTTGTGCTTCTTTGTTACATATTTGTTTTTTTTAATAGTAATTAAGATTATAACACAATAATGACTGCTGTACCCGTATTTTTTATATTTTAACCTCTTATGTTTGGGTTTTTTCCCCAAACATAATAATTATTGTCATTATAAAATAATTTGATGTTAATGTCATACTAAATATACAAATGATAACTTTAACTAGCTTTAAAACCGGTTTAATCCACAATTTTTTACACAAGAAAATGCCTGTTTTATTTTTTTTTAATTTTCCTCCGATTTCAGTATTTTGTGCTTTTACTTTATGATGTATACATGTATGTATACCTCAAATAATGGCGTTTTTCCCTAAAATCCTGAAACTTTGTTAAAAATTGATAATTTCCTTTAAATTATTGTACATACATGTATCAAGAGCATACATGTATATTTGTGTTAAGAACATTTTCATGATGTTTTAGACAAAATCCGGCTTTGTTTGTCTATTAAAATAGAAAAGCTAGATGTTTCTCTCCTTAAGATAGAAATTGTATCTAAAAAAAGAAAAAAAACAAATTTAAAGAAAATTTCTAAAATTTGTACCCCTTTTATCTCTTAAACTTTATTAAGTCAAACATATGAATCACTTAATAGGTGAAAAATAATAGCTTGTATGCACAATTCGTAAACAAATCCAACAAGTCCAAGGACACAGTCATCGTCCTTTGAATATAGTCCCTAGTGTAAACAGTGTATAACTTGCATGTTTCATTTGATACACTTTCCCAATTTATTTCTTGATATTAAATGCATGAAATATTAAGTAGGGGGATGTACATGTTAAAGGGAATTGGGTGCTAGATCTTTATGTTAAGTAGTGATTTGGTCCAGGTAAAAAGGTCAAATTCTAATATGACGTCTAATATGTATACACAAAGCCTTGTTCTAATGAGCACAAAATATGTTTGACACACGCACGATCTTACTGTGTATATTAACGTTATTTACATCGTTATCCTTTAAAATATATACATTTAAGCAGCTAGCATAAACTTTTATTATTTATTTTTATAAAACAACATATATTTTGCTCGTAGTTTTTAAACTTATCAAATATGAAATGTAATGCACAGACTCCTCGGGGAGGAAACGGGAAAAACCACACATTTTTACGGTATTTTCGTACGCTTAGACCTATGTAAATACTGTATTTGTCCTATTAGAATCGAAATAATTCCTTCGTGTCATGCTCTATGCTCATTTTAACATGGGTAGGCATTATATTTGTCGATATTTTACACTAATGCTCAGTGTAAAATATCGACAAATATAAAGCCTACCCATGTTAAAATGAGAATAGAGCATGACATGAAGGAATTATTTCTTAATTTTATCACGTCTGAAGCTGTCAAATTGAATTTTACACCCCCTTAACACAGAATTGTCAATATTTTGAGTTAGAGCTGGTAGAGTTTCAATAATTTTGATATTATTTGTTTCACTGGTAGTACACTAAACTAGAAAAATCTTTTTCAGAAAGAGCAGGTGCGACTTTTTTTATGAATTTATTGTCTAAAAGAAATGCACTACGAAATAACTGTGTTCTCGGGCCAACTATATCGTATGCTCTTAATGAAAGATTGTCATCTTATTAAGATTTGAAATAGTTGGGCTATATATAGCTACTTACGATAAGAAAACATACGAAAAAAGGACAATAAACAGATGGGGTCAATTATATTTTTGAGATATAAAGAGTAATGCACAGTTATTTGCAGACACCTTTCAAGAAAATAAAAACTTATAGCCCATAACAAATACTCATGGTGCTAGCTATATACTGTGGATTTCATTATAATTATTCGTTGAATACCAATGTTCGTGGGTTTCGTGGGTACAGGTGAACCAGAAATTCAAATGTTCAATGAATGATATCTGTTTAATAGGCTTTGTATACAGAGATTGGCAAAACCACGAAATCAAATATCAACAAAAAGTTAATATGCAATTTTTCAGCAATCCACAAAAAATTGATACCCATCAAAATAATTAAAACCACAGTAATAATTCTGCAAAATTAAACCCCATTGGTATATTTGACATTCCCCAAAAGTGTTATTAATTTTCAAATAGGAAGATAACAACGTCGTCGAAAATAGTTGAATGTTACCTAAATAATGGTAATCTATCTGATTTTATTTGTAATAGAGAGGGGGTCGGCAAAGGGAACCGTTGTCTCTCTACCTATTTGTTTTTTGTCGGGAACTGGTGTGGTGCATCAATAAAATATGACAACGTCAACATTAATGTTTTACTCAGCCAGTGTGTAGATGATTCGACTTTGATCCTGGATGATAATCTCATCTTATTAGTTGTATTTGTCTAATCTTTTCTTTTTTTGGTTCATTATCATTAACTTAATAACTGACATTATCAATATTTTTATTATGTAACATAGCAGGTTTTTTTTATTTTATTTTTTATGTATTGCATCTCATATAACAAGAAGACAGATAACCATATTAAGCACTTGTTGTTTGTTTCTGAAACCTATACGTGAATGTAAATATAAAATATATAATTTCATAATAAATTATTGTTTACACTATCACAAAACAGATACTGAATGATTAAGACAGAAGGCAATTCTCTTTGAACTTATTTTATTCAGAATTTTGTTATTTCATATCATCAACTGAAGACAATTTGAATAAAATCTGATGTTGTGGTATGCTAGTGCCACGGTCCCGCTACCATAGATGTAACAATTTCACAAGTGTCCAATTGAAGACTTGTTAGCATTTCTGATATTGACTTCGTACTTTCTGGCGCACACGAACCAAACTGACAAAGACATGACTTAAAACTGGTTGCTTGTCTGCAAAATAAAACAAAAAATCTTGTTATTGCATTGAAAACGACATTTTGAGACTAAATTCATTTCTATATGTTTGGGTTTTTTCGAGAGCAGTCCGGTTTTTTTCGAGTGCGTCCGTATTTAATCAAGTGTCTTTTCAGATTTCCTATAGCTTAGCATGTTTTGTGTCAATGTATTTACGTTTAAAGACAATAAAAATGTTCAAACTAAATACTTGTCAAGGCATGAAACTAATGCATTCATCAGTTCGTTTTATAATGGTGTACTAACTCTTACAATTAATAAAAAAAACATCGTTCATTTATTAATATTGTTGTTTTTCACTTCTTATAAATTACATGTACAGTATATATTCGTGATGATAACAATCTAATGTAAGCATACACAATTTGGAGTGAGACATATCTATACATATAGTGTGTTAAGCTGATGAACTATTCCTTTCGTTATTAACTACTATAGGATATATTTATTGCATTATCTTCGGGCTAAAATTTTCAGTTTTATACGCTATTATATCTTCAAAGCCTCACATCAAGAAAGGAAATACACACACAGTGTACACAAATGCTTTAGTTTACGATATCGGACTTATAGAAAGGCTCAAATATCATTTACTAGTTATTCTTATACTAGTATTTAGTATCTTAGTACATAATTAGATAATGTTGTTTCATTTAAAATATAAAATACTTTATATTCATACTATACTGCAGTATAGACACATGTTTTTGATTCGCTGAATAAGACAGATCAGTGGCGGATCCAGGGGGGGGGGGGGGGGGGGGTTGTGTTCCGGGGGTTGGAATCCCCAATTTTTTGGACTATCAATGCATTTTAATGGGGACATGTGGTTGGAACACACCCTTTTATCGTGGGTTAGGGACCCCCCTTTTGAAAAAGGCTGGATCCGCCCCTGCACATGTATTGAAAAAACATATCGTCGTTCGAATTCAATGTTACATTTGGTTTGATATTTTGTCATATTAAGCTATGTTGGCCAGAAAAATTTCTTCCAAAAAGAGAGAGGCGATACCAAAAGGAATTCAAATTTAATTCATAAATAAACATACAGATAATACCTTTGACAAACAAGTTGCTTTCTTTAAAAAAAGAAAAGAAAGAAAAGCATCACGTGAACCTAAGACCGCTGACTGTCAGGGCCACCAACAGATTGTTGCTGAATTTGTGTTAGTGTTTGCTTTTGAATTGAAATAATTGACTGAATAGAAGAAGCCAGTTGAAAGTGTATGTTTACAGCAACTATTTGAATATACATCTTAAAGCTCGACTATTTTATCATTTATTACTTGGGAATGTACATAACTTTTCCGATTATATCCCTTTTGCAAATCCCAATTTCTACAAACCGAATAACTTGTGTAAATTGCACAAACCAATAGCAACATAAATTAATGCACTCAGTTTGCTTTACAATCTGTAATTCTGGATGCATTTATTGTATCTACCATGTCTTTGTATTTTGTTTCTTGAATGGATGCCTTTTTATTATCAACTCGTTATTGAAAATGTCTTTACTCATGGTAGATGTTGTATAGATATATTTAAAATCCAATTTCCATGTGCGGTGAAACCTGTGGCATGCAATTGCTTGGGTTCTCTTATAAAGAGACTTATTTTGGTCTCATTAAACATCTCAAATTTTATGGATTTCCTGAATTTACTTAGATTAATTCAAACATTCTACAGGGAAACTTGGTTTTTCCGAAAAATATCTTAATTCAGAAGTTTTATAGTCTAAATAAATTATAAAGTTAAGGAATCTATTCCTTGGGTAGACAATCCTTAGCTTTTCGAAAAGGTCAAAGTTTTTTATAGGACAGGACAGTGACTCAAAAAGGAAACAAAAGATAAACAGCTAGAGGTGAGAATATCGTTAGTAATGATGACCGAGCTTGAAAGTCACATGTCAAGCTCTTTCTGCCATGTCCTGAATTTAGATAAGAAAAACAAAAAATACCATTTCACTAGTGAAATTAATATTATTGCATGCAAGCAGTATTTCAGTGCACGAAATAGTAATTAGAAAGCATACGCACTGATACTCAGGAAAAGAATATGTATTTGCTTCATCACATATATTAATCTAATAGTTTAATTCGAATGTCAAACTACCTACATTATTCATTGACATTTTATCTGGAATTTTTTAGAAAGCAAACCGATAGTGTGCGTTTGAAATGTGATTTATAATGTGAATGTATCAAGACGTAAAGGATGGTTGGTCAACACAGCGAATACACTTTTCAAAACTGTACCATACGGAACAAATGTGTAGATGCTATACAAAAAAAATGTATATATAAGGTTAAACTATTCAAACAAACAAACAAAAATAGTATTGAAACTTTATAATAAACATACGTTCCTGTTAGTATTTTTTTTCCAAATATTTTGAATATACATAATATCAATAAACACAAACGTCAAGTATTTACGGATGGACATTTTATTTATCAAATGAATCTATTTTTAAATTCTAACATTCCACGATATAAATATATTGCTATACAAAATATAAGCAAAGACTTCTAAATCCATACTAAAACAGTACCAAACAAGAATGTGTCCCCAGTACACGGATGTCCCATCCGCACTATCATTTTCTATGTTCAGTGCACCGTGAAAATAGGATAAAATCTTTTATTTGCCATCATAGGGAACATAGATATAGGAAGATGAGGTGTGAGTGCCAATGAGACAACTCTCCATCCAAATAACAATTTATAAAAGTAAACCATTATAGGTCAATGTAAGGCCTTTAACACGGAGCTTTGGCTCACACCGAACAACAAGCTATAAAGGGCCCCAAAAATACTAGACGTGTAAAACCATTCAAACGGGAAAACAAACGGTCTAATCTATACAAGATTGTTTACTAAGTTTCAAGTTGATTGGACTTCAATTATATCAAAAACTACCTCTACCAAAAACTTTAACCTGAAGCGGGACTCACGGACGGAAGAACGGACACACAGACCAGAAAACATAATGCCCATAAATGGGGCATAATAATTAACGTTAACATTATGAAGTAATTAAACTTTGTTATGATTATTGTAAATTATTATTACAGTTTTTTGTGAGCTGTTAGAATTTAAAATCATATTGTGAATTGAAAACACACAAGCATTTTTATTTACGACCGTTAAAAATTTAAAATTTAATTAGTTTACCTTACTTACAGTTTTATTGAAATATTACAATACAAATAACAATTACTTTTAAAACCTTACAGTAATAAAACGGCATGAAATTTTTAACTAGAAATATTATAATGATTTTTGTTTATCAACATTTTTTTTTGTAGAATGCAAGGATTTATTCAGATTTAATTATTATGTTTTCTTTACAAATGAATATTAAAAAAATACCGAAGCAGACTCTGAGTGTCCTGTCATATAAAATATTCATTTCTAAATTGCAACTTTGAAAATATTCTGACTTCAATGATTGTTAATTAGTTTCTTCAGAACCATAAATAGCCCCCATAAATACAGTAAATATTTTGTATATATTTCTTTGATTTCGATTGAATTAATTAAATTAAATACTTTTGATAATAATAGTATCTTTCTGTTTTCCCATCTAATATAAATATTTTAACCAGAATGTTCTCTCCCGTAAGTCTATGATATAAATACACAATATCACGTGGTTAAAATCTTCAAACATGTTATCAGACAATGGACAATACCACGTTATAATGACCTAGATACACAACTGTAGTGTACAGTGGTCGTTTTATAACAAATATAATTGCGCCGTCATTATACTTGTTTATAAATCAAAGCGCTTATAAACATTTACAGGTGCAATGTCATGAAGTAGCATAGACATAGAGGGACCGTATCAAAGACGTAGATAACAACCTGTATAAATGGTCGACAACTTTCGAGACGTTCTGAGAATTTTATTCTGACTTCCGGACGAAAGATATCGAGTGGCCCATAGACACATCCAAAAACTCCCCAATATACAAGTGAGAGTTCACGCAAAAATAAAAACGACGATAGAATAATTAATTAGAGAAATCAAAACATCAAATAGAAATCTAACAACTCTGCAACACGAACCCCATCAAAACCGAGGTGCTCCTAGTGGTAGACAGCTTTTGCTCTGCATGTGTTACCCGTCGCGATTCGCATCAAGTCAATTTCCAGTTATTAGTCTTTTTTTATTGTCATAATCGAGAGAGTGGGGACGAGATTAATTGTTGTCCGACAATATGAACATAATTCGTAGTCATATTTGACATAGATATTTAATAACGTCAATGAAACTATGAAGGCGTACGTAAAACTTTCAAAGGATTAACAAGTATAACTTTTCTAACATACACTTTAAAAGATGAAAAGATTAATACATAACGCATGAAACTTTAATTTCTATATCAAGAAATGCT
The DNA here is from genome assembly GCF_963676685.1 of Mytilus edulis. NCBI lineage: Eukaryota > Metazoa > Mollusca > Bivalvia > Mytilida > Mytilidae > Mytilus > Mytilus edulis. The sequence continues at coordinate 51,994,100 of NC_092345.1, forward strand.
ATACGTATACACCTAGCTAAAAATAAATAGATTATTAATGAAGGACATATAATTTCATTTTCCTACGGAGTCATGGAAATTGCATATTTTGATTTTTCAAGCAGCAATTCATGATGTTCAATTTATTAAATTCTATTTCCATTCAATTTTATGTAATAGAGATCTGATTCTATACTTTATTTTGAAATGTCAAATAAACTTACGAGCAAGTGAGCGAACCAGGTCTACTGAAACTCAAACCACGTACAGTACCCTGCAGACATCCAAGGAATGATTGCTGTGCCATACGGTTATTACTAACACATGTCAGAATGGCTTTAATATCTATAATACAAAATCGAATATTACTAACACATATCAGAAGGGCTTTTAGATCTCGAATACAAAATCAGTTGTTAGTAACACATGTCAGAAGGGCTTTAACACCTGTAATACAAAATTGGTTGTTAATAACACATGCCAGAAGGGCATAAACATTTGTAATACAAAATCGGATATTACTACAACATGGCAGAAGGGCTTTCAGTATATAAAAAAGAAGATGTGGTATGATTGCCAATGAGACAACTATCCACAAAAAAACAAAATGAAACAGACATTAACAACTATAGCTCACCGTACGGCCTTCAACAATGAGCAAAGTCCATACAGCATAGTCACCTATAAAAGGCCCCGATAAGACAATGTAAAACAATTCAAACGAGAAAACTAACGGCCTTATTTATGTAAAAAAAAATGAACGAAAAACAAATATGTAACACATAAACAAACGACAACCACTGAATTACAGGCTCCTGACTTGGGACAGGCACATACATAAATAATGTGGCCCAACCCTCCCCTAACCTGGGACAGTGGTATAATAGTACAACAGAAGAACGAACTATAAAAATCAGTTGAAAAAGACTAAACTCATTAGATGGACATAAATACAAGTGGACGTGGCCCGGTACTTATGTGATCTGTAATACAATACAAAGTCTGTTATTACTAGCACATGTCAGAAAGGCTTTTAGATCTGTAATACAAAATCTGTTGTAAGTACCACATGGCAGAAGGGCTTTTAGATCTATAATACAGTACACAGTCTGTTATTTCTAGCACATGTCAGAAGGGCTTTAACATCTGACAGTAATACAAAATCGGATATTACTAACACAGGTCAGATGCCCATTAGGCTTTTAAATATCTAATACAGAATCAGTTGTTAGAAACACATGTTTGAAAGGTTTTAGCATCTGTAATACACAATCGGTTGTTAGTTACTGTACACTTGTCAGAAGGGCTCCCACATCTGTAATACAAAATCGGTTGTTACTAACACATGACATAAGGGCTCTAACATCTGTAATACAAAAAAAATCGGTTGTTACTAACGCATGTCAGAAAGGCGGCTTTAAGATCTGTAAACAATTCAGTGTTATATGTGTGTGGAGATATCATTAAAAGAGAATTGTTTTTTTAACGTTTAACCTGTTTTTTTCTCAATGCATCAGGAATCGAATTAGAATAAAAACAAGAATGTGTCCCAAGAACATGGATGCCCCATCCACACTATCATTTTCTATGTTCAGTGGACCGTGAAAATAGGATAAAATCTCTAATTTGGCATTACAATTAGAAATATCATATCATAGGAAACATGTTTACTAACTTTCAAGTTGATTGGACTTCAACTTCATCAATAACTACCTCGACCAAAAACTTATACCTGAAGCGGGACTGACGGACGAACGGACGAACGAACGCACAGACCAGAAAACACAATGCCCATAAATGGGCCATAATAATGATCTTTTTTAAACTGTGGTTTACTGTGTAAATACCGTTCATTTTCTCGACATCACACATTGACGTGGCAACATTCTTTATATGCGACATTAGCTCTAAAGGATTTCTGAGCTGATCAGTGTTGCACAACATTCTCAAATCTGCAATGTTGTTATGGTAAAATGGAATCACCTTGCGAAACAAGCTAAAAAGAAACACTTAAAATTGAAGTAACGATCCACTGAACACCAGTGATCATGCAAATGTTAAATTGATTCCTAAAAAGTTAATTTCATGTTATGGAAGTACAATATTCATTCATCAACTATAGTTATGACTAATTAATAAATTCAGCTGAAATGAGTATTATAAATATAGGTACAAGATGTATACAGTGACATCATTTAAACAATAAGAGATAATTTTTTTCTCTAGAATTCAGTTTGTCTTTTCGAAAAAAGAGAAGTTCCATTTATATTAATCAACAGAACGTTCACGAAGATGTGGTATGGGTGCCAATGAGACAACTCTTCATCCAAGTCACAGTGTATAAAACGTAAACAATTATGGACCAAACACGGAGTCCTGGCTCTTACCAAACATCAAGCTATAAAGGGAACCACCATGACTAGTGTAAAACAATTGAAACCGGAAAACAGTCTAATTGAATGTGTTCCAGTTGCATTAGACAAACTTCTTTCTCAACTAATATTCATAAATCCAGGGCATAAATTAAAAACGAGGCTATATTCGGTAAACATTTAACAAACATGGCCGCCATGAGTGAAGACGTGAAAGATTTCCTTGAATTATCCAAAATGGGGAAAGGTAGTGATCAAAATTATTGCTCCCTATCTGCAACAGCAATGGTCGTCGCCATCAAGTTCCTTTCCACATATTTCCTCAAGCTGGTACAAGCTAGAAGACACTCGTGGATTTAGGCAATCAGAAGAGACCCTGGACAACTATTCAATGTAAGATTATGAGTTTATTGAATCATCGTTGTTTAGCCCGTAGAATCTTCAAAGCCATTTGGTACCGCTATATCACCACATACATGTCCTTTTTTCTCAATTTGACGACTTCTTGTGCAATATCTACCTTTATATAAACTAATCATAGAAACCAGGATTAAATTTGATATTAACGCCAGTCACGCGTTTCGTCTACGTGATAAAAGACTCTTCAGTGACACTCGAATTCATAAACGTTAAAAAGGCCAAATAAAGTACGAAGTTGCAGAGCATTGAGGACCAAAATTCCTAAAAGTTTAGTTCAACCGTAGTTTTTCGTGGAAATCTTTTTTTTTTGTAAGTTATGTTTTGTGGGCTTGGTTTATCGAAGAGACAAATCAAAGTAGCAAACCCAAAACTAAGGAAATTGCATGAGCAATAAGGAACAAGACTGGATTCTTCGACAGAGTAATCGTATCTTTCTATGCATGTATCAACTACCGAGCAAAATAACACCTCAATCAAAATGTCAGAATGGGGAAACAATTAACCGATCAGACGATTTTACTGTGATATAAAGACCGTGACGTGCACCTGCCGGTAGTGAGTTGAGACACCATCACACTGTATTTGTAATTCGTGATAGTGACCGTTAACCTTCTGAATCGACGATAACAATTGCATTTGTTTTGCTTGTGTTCGTCGTAACGGTAGGTTTTCAGTTTTTATGGATTTTCTCTGTGTCCGATTCAGTTCGAAATACACTTTATAAATTTGGATTGAATCTCATTATGTCTTAACACGAGGGGTCAGAAAGATACCAGAGGGTAAGTAAAACTCATAGATCGAGAATAAACTTACAACGGTATGGCTGAAAAAAAAACCAAAAACAAACAGACAAATAATAGTACACAAGACACAACTTAGAAAACTAATGCATAAGAAACAATTGTGTGAATGAACATTATTTGCTAGAATATAAAATTGATAATACAGAACATCTTTACAGTTAAGACATGAAGTTTTTTTTAAAGTATACACGAGGTTGAAGCATATCAAGGACACATATATGACCTCCTAATATACAGAAACAGAAAGGATAATAAAAATAGATAAAGTATCTTTTTGATACACATAATGGTGAATATCCACTTTACACTTAGTTAACGAAACTCCGAAACAGTGGTGACGTCCTCTTTGGTACGATACGTTGACTTTATAAAAGAGACCCGAGAGATGCGAAGTACTGGTTGAAGTGATGATAGTTTAGCGAAGCACCACCACCACTGTTTCGGAGTGTGTTTGTTAACATATACTATATGTAGGAGATTATTATAGTTATTTCTCACCTACAGTAATCATCTACCAAAGTTTGATTGAAAGAATACTCTTGCGTTAAGGTATTTGTCTGTATATAACTTTCAATATCTGGTATTGTCTCTTGTGAAGCAAATTCTTCTACTAATTCTTGAATTCTATCTGTACATCTTTGTGAAGGGAGGGGTGGAGGTACTGCTTGAGCAAAACCTACAATGAGAATGACATACAGGTGTTGTCGACTTTTATCACTTTATCTCTTTATCAATAATTATTACTTTTACCTTTTAATAAAGGTGTCACGGTAGTATTGACATTCTGGAATTTAAGTTGCACTTTTGTCTAAATAGTGTGATTGGACAAAACAAACAGCATATACTTAAAATACCTTTTCAAGCTGAGGTGTGAATTAGGTGTAGAAATATATGAAATAATTTTACATACAGGTTGAAAGAGGGACGAAAGATACCAGAGGGACAGTCAAATTCATAAATCGAAAATAAACTGACAAGGTCATGGCTAAATGAAAGGACAAAAAGACTAACAATAGTACACATGACACGACATAGAAAACTAAAGATAAACAACACGAACCCCACCATAAACTAGGGGTGCTCCGGAAGGGTAAGAAGATCCTGCTCCACATGTGACACCCGTCCTGTTGCTTATGAAATAACAAATCCGGTAAATAGTCTAATTAGGTAGGTCACATTCATGAAAGGGAAGGGGATTGCAGTTACGACGTAAGGAACATATCCGATATCATTTGTGAAACGGTTATTCCATAACGGTCAACCAATCGTGATGGCGTCCGTAAAATTTACGAAGTGATGATTTCAACTTCACCATTTGGAACTCTTGATTTAATAGCTTCCTTGGGAGCAACAACCCTCTATCAAGAAAATCATGATAGGAAATGCAAGCACGGGAATGTCGTATCAATTGGGAGATATATACACCGTATGCAGGTGTTGCTGGAATGTTGCTACTTAGAAATGAAAAGTTCACAATTGAAAAGCTGAAATCATCCCTGTTGTCGTAAAGTTTCAATCGACCCTCATTGACAATTTCTAGAAGTAAGTCAGGATATGAGGCCGACTTAATTGTATCTGTTCTATCTTTTATCTCTAGTTCAATGGGATAGATGCGTTCGACATAGTCACCAAATTTTGATTATTTACTGAAAGAACATCATCTATATAGCGGAAAGTAGATTTAAAGTATATTGCTAACTTCTTACCTTTCTTCCTAAGAAGTTCCTGTATGAAGTCAACCTCATAGTAATAAAGAAACAAGTCGGCAAGAAGAGGGGCACAATTCGTTCCCATTGGAATTTGAAATGAGTTTTTAAGAATTTTGTATTCACTGCATGATAAAATACATCAAAGCACTAGTAGCCTTATGTTTCTAAATAGCAATAAATTAAACGGTCTTCATACATATTTAAATATTTAAATTATGTTTTAATATAAAAATGAAAGTAACTCATCAGTTAACTGAGGATGTAAAATTTTGGGTAGTGTTAGAAAGTGGTGAAAATTCTAAAAAGGCTATCATTTTCTCTATGGGCCAGGAAAAACTACCAATGCCACCCAAACTATATTTATATCTGTGTACGGTAAATTGTGGAATACATATATACTATATTTGATGAGCTTTCAATCTTAATGTACAACTTTTGTATTATTGACAAAAAAGTCACAGTTGGTATAGCATTTAAAACATAAGGGATGTAAATTTAGCTACTGCATAATAAATTTGAATTAGTTATTCTGAGGATTTCAAGAATTTAAATAAATTAACAATAAATGTGTTTGACGTATATATCATGTCTTTTACTTCAAATAAAGAAATACAAATAAAATTAAACAGCAATAAAAATTATAAAAAAAGTAACTTACATGCTAACATTAAAACCAACAAGTTAACAAAATACATCATCTTTGAACGATGCAACATCTATCTTTGTTTAGGATCCTTGTATTAGGGTATTTATATATTCTGTTAAGCGTGTGAATTAACTCAAATTTAAAACGACATAAACTGATATAATAGGTTTGAAATGTAATAGCACTTATAACAGTCATCATAATTGTAAGATGGCTATCGCATTTAAATATATTATATAATTTTTTTTTTGCTGTTGTTTTAAATATGTGCGTTGTGATAAATATGCGTGTCATATGAAACAGCATTAAAAAGTAAAATCACAAAAATACTGATCTCCGAGGAAAATCAAATTGCAAAATCAAAATAAAAAACACATCAAACGAATGGACAACAACTGTCAAATTCCTGACTTTGTACAGGCATGTTCAAATGTAGAAAACGGTGGATTGAACCTGGTTTTATAGCGCTTAACCTCTCACTTGTACGACAGTTACAGCAATTTCCGTTATATTGACAATGATGCGTGAACAAAATGGGACAAATAGGGGTACAAAAACAACACGGAACCCACCAAAAACTAGGGGTGATTTCAGGTGCTCCGCAATGAGAAGCAGATCCTGCTCCACAAGTGGCACCCATCGTGTTGCTCATGTTGTTACAAAGCCGGTAAATAGTCTTATTCGGTAGGTCACATTCGTGTAAAGAGAAGGGGATTATAGTTACGACATAAGGAATATATCCGATATCATCTGTATAACGAATATTCCATAAAGGTCAACCAACTCGTGATGACGTTCGTAATATTTACGAATTGATGATTACAACTTCACCATTTGGATCTCTAGGTTTAAAAATGAAAAGTTCACAATTGGGAAGCTAAAATCATCTCTTATGTCGTTAAGTTTAATGAAGTCGACAATCATAGAGTATGTTTTCTTTTGTTAGCACATTATTGTTTTGTTTTTTCCGTGAATTCACGGGACATATCATAACTTGATGTATTATTTATACATAACCAAAATTATGATTTAAATTATCAACAGCGGGACAATACTGTAATTATACCATAAGTTATTTATTTATACGAAAGATACCAAAGTCTTCTAAACGCAGATTCTTCTTAGTTGATAAACAGATGAGCGTTAACATTGCTGAAATGCTTGATGTTTTGTGCCACTTTTTATTTTATTCTATTTATTTCGTTGTACTTTTGTAATAGAAATGTAAGTAGGTATAACTAAAACAAACAAATGTTAATGTGCAAACGAAGACGTCATTGAGTATAATCCTCACCGAGCTGCTAGTATAATGACAACATGTATGAAGGTGGTCCTTTGCCCAGGTGATTGCAGACAAACGATGGTAGTTAAAACACACAATATTTATGAAAAAGTAAAATCACAAAAATACTAATGTTGTAAACGGTTTTCCGTTAAATCAGTTAACCGTCGGAAGTACCGAATACCGAATACCAAAAACGCTAACTGGTTAATCGGGCTTTTTCAATTTAATAGATTTGATATAAATGAGTATTGAAACCATTTAATATTTTTGTTCTCTTTTAAGGGGCACTAGCTACTAGAGATATATAAAAAATCTAATGCAATATTTTTTTTTGCTCAATCATTAATGAAAGGCAAATAGTGCAAAAATAATTCGCTTTTAGCAGCCAGTATGGTTCAATTTTGTCAAAGTAAGCTAGAAAAAACATTGATTATGAATTATTCACTTGCAAGTGAATAATTCGACCTCATTGAATCCGTATTCATGTGAACTTCAATTTACCCCCTTCGCTTGAGATGGATAACACGTGAATTGTATGTGTAATGTTTTTTAAGGAAAAGAATGTCAACATTCAAAGTGAAACAAAGGTAAATCATTTGATTGACCGATTCGATCCACAAAATATCATTCTTATACAGGTAAAAACGACGATAAACATTTATATTATGTCTATAATATGAAATTAAATTGACCTAGATTAATCCAACAGCACGAGTTTGCTTAATCTATTTATATTTATATTTATTTTTATATCGCTTATATGTTCATCGGATGACTTTAGAGGTCAACTTGATGATTAATCAGATGGCGTCTTGACTAAAATACACACGAAAGGAAGCTATGTATGTTCATGCCTGTGCCCTGAAAATTGTTTATTTCCGACGTTTAATTGTTTAGATAAATGTTTTATATTGTTATAAATCAAATTTGAGAATTTGATTAAAATCGGTGAACATGGATTTGACAGCTAGTGCCTCTTTAACAAATTATGGTCCTTGTAATTAATTTGACAGATCAATTGTCCAATATATTGATTGATATCCTAACAATATAATATTAATTAGCTCGGGGCAAGATCTTAAGGAAACAAACTTAGTATACATGTTTTTAAAGGGGCACTGGCTGCCAAATTCATGTTCACCGATTTGACACAAATTCTCATATTTCATTTATAGCAATGTAAAACATTTTTCCAAACTGTCAAAAGTATAATATTAACAATTTACAGGACATGGTCTCAATAAGATGTAGCTTCGTTTCGTGTGAATTTTAGCAAAGACGCCATCTAATTAACTATCGAGTTGACCTTCTATGACCATATAAGCGATGTAAACATAAAGAAAGATATAAATAGATTAAGCAACTCGTGCAATTAGATTCTTATAAGTCTGTTAAATTTTGTATTATAGACTAAAAATTTATGTTTATCGTCGTTTTTACCTTTAAAAGAATAATTTTGTGTGGATCGAATCAGTTAATCATATTATTTACCGTAGCTTCACTTTCAATGCTGACATTCGTTTCCTTTAAATACCCGTACACGGACAATACATGCGTTATTCTTTGTCTTTCTACGGGATTAAATTGGAGTTCACATGAATACGGATTTAATGAGGTCGAACTATTCACTTGCAAGTGAATAATTCATTATCAATGTTAATTAGTTTAATTTGACAAAATTGAACCATTTTAGCTGATAAAAGCAAATTATTATTTCACTATTATATATTTTTATTATATCTCGTAGCTAGTGCCCCTTTAAACAGTAATTTCAATCAGTAATCCGATTTGATATCACGATTAACCCTAATATTTTATTTATGATTTGATATTGCGAAGACCTACATCTGAATGTGCAAGCTCGATCGTTCAAGGCTTTTTGATGCTTTAAACGCCAACTCAAATATTGCGAAATGCATATCAACGTGAATGTAATTAATGCAATATCAACGTGAATGTAATTAATGCATACTTGATACGAGTAACAGGCTAAATTATTTCAAATTAAAACACCCCACATTATTTTCTCAGACATAAAAAAATATTAAGATATCATCTATTTCAGACATTTTCAATTCAACCAGATTAAGGATGTATTTGTCTTTCATTTCAGTCTCGTTGAAATCTCGTTCTGGAATTGTTTTCAAAACATGTGATATAAGTGGAAAATATCAATGATTTTTTCAAATATTATAATCAAACATAACTCTGTGAAAAACTTGTTTAGTTACAATGAATAGTTTGTGAGTATTCCAGTTTTTAAAATTTTCGACCAATCAAGTCAGTCTTTTAGCCAAATTTTCGAGAAAATAGGTGAGGGTACAAAAAATGATTTTACAAGAATCATATCATTTTTGTCTTTTCAAATTTCTTAGATATGTATTTTGTCATTCATTTATAAGAAAAAAATGAAATAATATGAATGTTGTTCTTAAAACTGAGAACAATCACAAATTTACAAAATTGACAACATGGTAAATTTTACACAAAAAAGCATCAAAATATGATGAAACTTTCTTATATTAACACCTACCTAAAGTTTTTTTTAAGTTTACTTTATTCAGACTGGTCCACTTCATCTTTATTGAAAGTATGCAAAAAAGTTTAATAGTGGAACTGTGATTTTTTTCATGATTATAGCCCCAAAACAGGTAAAAATTGATGAAAAATGGGAAAATCATCAAAATTGGGTATTTTCAAAGGGCCGTAGCGAAAAACGAAGTGCAACACCATATAATTGTTTTCTTCACAACTATTTTTTTAAAGTCATATAAACCCAAATATCAGGTATAACCGGTTATTCAAAACTGTTCGATTTGACAACACTAAAAATACTGAACTCCGAGGAAAACTAAAAACGAAAGGTCACTAATCAAATGGCAAAATCAAAAGTTCAAACACGTCAAACGAATGAATAACAACTAATATATTCCTGACTTGATACAGGCATTTTCTTATTCAGAAAATGGTGGATTAAACCTGTTTTCTTTGGTTAGCTAAACATCTCCCTTGCATGACAATCGCATCCAATTCCATTATATTGACAATGATGTGTGAAAAGAACAGAAAGATATAATGCTAGGTAAAAATGTCCAAAAAGGGTACAGCAGTCAACATTTTGTTAAAATCTTATTCACTATAAAACTTAACAGATATATTACAGAAAAGCACAAAAAAGGATAGACAAGACACATTAGAAAAATTAAAAGACAATTACAAGTATACAAAAATTTACCATAGAACAATAACACAGTTACGGGATGTATAAGTACAGAGCCACGTCATATGTATCAAAGGAACATTAAAGGCATACAGACAAAGCACATAAGCGAAAATGCAAGACAAGATAAAATTGAGAATGGAAATGGGGAATGTGTCAAAGAGACAACAACCCGACCATAGAAGAACAGACAACAGCAGAAGGTCATCAACAGGTCTTCAATGCAGCGGAAAATTCCCGCACCCGGAGGCGTCCTTCAGCTGGCCCCTAAACAAATATATATACTAGTTCAGTGATAATGAACGCCATACTAGACTATATAAAGAATATACAAATTATTATAGACTAATAACACAATGACTGGATGTACAGAGTCACGTCAAATGAATATCACCAAAACATATTTAACAGAAAAAGTAATATTCATAAAGACATATAAAAGAATACTATACCACGTCATTAAGATGATAAACAACGTCAGTACCTAGAATCTATAGTTCAAGACTATCGTGTACTATTTGAGAAGCTGGTACGGAATATTTGTCAACAAGGTTTTTGGTACCTTCCGATGATTTTGTTGTTTAGAAAAAAACGATACGTTCTTTAACATATGCCTGGTTTACAAATTTTCTGGTCAGATACTGGTCACGTTTTACATAGTCTGAGTAGAAGCTTCAACTTTTGAAAACCGAATAACTAGGGAATTGTATACTCCATATGCAGGTGAAATTGGTATATTGCTACTAAGATGGGGGAATTGATATTTTCAAAATTAAAATCGTCTCATTTGTCATAGATTCTGGTACTGATATTAGCGTGTATGCCAAATTCGAGGTATAAGTCTAAAAATGAGGTTGGGAAAGCCGCGTCTGTTGTTTCTTCAATTTAGCTCTGAGAGATATATTTAGGGAAACCCAATGAAAAAGTTTGGATTGTTAATGGAAAGAATATCATCAATATATCTGAACGTGAATTCAAATAACCTGGCTTCTTTGATCTTTTTTTAAGGTAGTCTTGGGTCCAGGTTAAAGCAACAAACAATGGCAGTTAAACCACAAAATATGTATAAAGGTCGACTAAGTCCTGAGTGCAGGAACAACGGACAAACAATGGCAGCAAAAACACACAGTACCAATAAAGGTATTCCTGGGTCCAGGTCAAAATGGGCAAACAATGGCAGCAAAAAACACACAATTTGTATGAAGGAAGTCTTGGGTTAAGTAGAATGGACAAACATTGGCAGTTAAAACACACAGTAGGTATGAATGTTTTCCTGGGTCCAGGTAAAACCGGTCAAACAATGGCAGCAAAAACACAAAAAATATACGAGGGTTTTCCTTGATCCAGGTAATAACAGACAAAAAAAGGAATTAAAAAACACAACATGTATGAAGGTATTTCTCGGTCAAGGTAAAAGCGGACAAACAATGACAGTTAAATCATACAATATGTATGAAGGTGGTTATGGGTCCTGATCAAACGGGCAAACAACAGCAGCAAAAAAACACAATATGTATAAAGGTAGTCCTGGGTAAAGGTAGAAAGGGCAAACACTGGCATTTAAAACACACAATATACAGTTATCAAAGGTACCAGGATTATAATTTAGTACGCCAGACGCGCGTTTCGTCTACATAAGGCTCATCAGTGACGCTCAAAATATCTATAAAGCCAAACCAGTACAAAGTTGAGGAACATTGAGGATCCAAAATTCCAAAAAAGTTCTTGGTGGGGGTTCAACGGACAAACAATGACAGCAAAACACACTACATGTATGAAGATAGTCCTGGGTTCAGAAACATAGGAGAAACAAAGGCAGCACAAATACACTATCTGTGTGAAGGTTTTCCTGGTAGCAGGTACAAACGAACAATATCAAGAAAGAATCCCTTGAAGCAGGTAAAACGGACAAACAATGGCAGCAAACACACTCAATAAGTATGAATGTTTTTCTTGGACAAGTTAAAACGGACAAGCAATGGCAGCAAACACACACAATAAGTATGAATGTTTTTCTTGGACGAGTTAAAACGGACAAGCAATGGCAGCAAACACACACAATACATATGAATGTTTTTCTTGGACCAGTTAAAACGGACAAGCAATGGCAGCAAACACACACAATAAGTATGAATGTTTTTCTTGGACAAGTTAAAACGGACAAGCAATGGCAGCAAACACACACAATAAGTATGAATGTTTTTCTTGGACCAGTTAAAACAGACAAGCAATGACAGCAAGAACACACGATATGTATAAATATAGTCCTGGGTGCAGGTATCACGTGAAATCAATCACAGCAACTACACATCATATGTACCTATAATGTGATAAATTGAAACATAACTAAAGACTGCCATATATTTATGAAAGCGTATGGCCCAAATAAAGGCAACAATAGTATACCGCTGTTCAAAAGTCATAAATCGATTGAGAGAAAACATATCTGGGTTACAAACTAAAACCAAGGGAAACATATCAATTTTAAAAGAGGAAAACAATGAAACAACAGAACACTAAAGTGCAACAAAACAAACGACAATGCAACATACATAGAAACAATCTATTAAAACTACAAATCTTGTCGATATTATGACTTTTTATTTTGCCGTTTCACATAGTCATTTTATTCAGACTGTTTATGACATCTTTTAATCTTTACACTTAATCTGTTGGATGTTCTGATTGATAGTTTATTCTGGAAAACATGATTTACATATATGTTGTTTATAGTTTCAGTAACTGCGAAAATTCTTAGATGTGTACTTTGTGTTTTTTGTCATTACGTAAGTTGCGTTTTATGTTTCGTGCCAATTTGTCGAGTAAAGCCATTAACGGTTTTGTCGTAATAATGCACACCTTCAAAAATGGTAACGCCGATCTCATAGCCTGGAATCAACATCCATAACACATGTATAAATGTGATTATGGTATCTTAATTTAAATGGGATATATGTGAGAGTCACAAAAACTATGATTACTAAAATTAATTATAAATCCTTTAGTACTAGTATATCAATGATTGCCAACTGTATATGTTTAATATCATTCATAATTACAAACAGAAAGTAGAACAATGTGACGAAGCATGGACACAGAGTATGTGCTTTTTTTTTTTAATTAAGATTGAGAATCAAATAAGATTAATACAATAGTTATCAAAGGTACCAGGCCTTTTTTTTAATACGTCAGACACGCACTTTTCGTATACACAAGACTCATCAATGACGCTCAGATCATGAGACTTCATTTATTCTAATGGTTCTTTTTTTTTTCATTTAGCGGCATTCTTATTTATTTCCTATTTTTTATTTTCAGGATAAGCGGTTGTCAAGGATTTGCGTTCTCTATCATGTTTTCATAATTGTTTATTTTTTAAAAGTTATCAGAAGTAGCAGAACCAGCTCTGGTAAAAAGAAAATCTTTAATCTGTGCATCCCGAACTCAACGTTTGCATCTCCCTGAATTGTCAATGCATGATATTTCCCCAAATCAATTCTTTTCCACAACTAAAGCAAAGCATATGATTTTGACCTTTCTCCACATTATTGATATATATACTATATGGCAATCCTCCATTGAAAAGAAGTGTCATAACTTGGTTTTTCTCAACATATTACAGTTTTAGTATTAAAGACCTATTTCGAAGTTGTTATATCTGTCCTTGGTAACAATATTACGAAATTTAGCCTTTTGAGAATATGTAACACGCATATGATGAGACAACTGAACGGATATGAGTGATTGGTGATATTAGACATAAATGTACAAAATAGCACATGATAATTTAAAACTACAGCATTTTGTCAGTAAATTTACCTTTTTAATAGAAATTATACTAAATCGTGATGTTTGTCATTTTGTAATCGTGACTAGGTTTAATATAACCGAAATATATTTTCTACATTAAACATAGACGATCAAAATGTAAAATAGATTTTAAAAGTTGATTTGTATGATTATACTTATGGCTCATCCTACACATTGGAAATATTAAGTCACTCTTGAAAATGCAAATATATGATCAAATATTACTTCCTATCAATTTTGTTTTTTGATTACAACGTCGAGCAGTATTGTACCAAGATTCACATGGTAAAACTGATTCTGGACATTGTGCGCTCTGTTGCGATAAACAACAGCATATGAAAGAAGTATCAAAATTACAGTGAAAACAAATACACATATAACATCAAATAAATGATAAATAAACATTTAATTTCTGACTCAGGAAAAAAAAACATAATCCCCCTTGGGGTAACTGTTCCTATATTGATCATTTCATTTGTTTGTCGTCTTTCACATACAGGTTTCCGTGAAAGTATCACTGAACGTAGCATTGATCAAACTCATCATAGATACCAGGATTGAAATTTTGTAAATGCGCCACACGCGCATTTCGTCTTCAAATGACTCAGTAGTGACGATCGAGTAAAAACAGTTCAAAAAAGACAAATAGAGTACGGAGGTGAAGAGCTTGTAGGACTCACAATTCCTAAAAGTATTGCCAAATACAGCTAAAGTAATCTATTCCTGTGGTAAAAAGCCTAAGTGTTTCGAAAATGTAAAGTTTTGTAAACAGTTAACTTATTATTATGACCATATCAATACAATACAATACAATACAAATATGTTTATTATAGTGACATTGTGTATAACAAAATATGTACAATATTGAAATATTTCAATTAAATTACACCCGGCCATGGACCTTTAAGTCACTTCAAATAGATATTATAGTATTAATTCAGATTTTCATCAGGAATTTTATATACATATCAATGATAGTCAATGTCAACACTAAAGTGACGACTACTGGGCTGGTGATACCCTCCGGGAATAATAATTCCACCGGCAGTGGCATTGACTCAGTGGTTATAAATAAATTTATCATAGATACCGATATTAAAATTTTGTAATTGGGCCAGACGCAGGTTTCGTCTTTAAAAAACTCATCAATGTAGGATTAAAAAGATCCATGTAAAAAGAAGGGCATGTACACTGTACAATTATTCCATACACCAAATATAGTCAGCGTTTTGCATATATAATCTAAGAGACTAACATGAAAACTTTACGTTGACTAATGAACAATGGAAATAAGTCATGGCCAAATGAACCCTTCAACCATTGACCACAAGGATATGAAGATCATTTAATTATTCTATACAACAAATAAAGTTCACCTACTGCGAATACCATTATTAGAAACAAAAGATACAAATGTATCTTGAGTAGTAATGATCCGTCAAATCAGTTTAGGGTATATGAACACTGCCTGATGGATACGATGCAATAATTCCATATACCAAATACAGTTGCTTACAATATACGAGAAATAGACTGAACCATATAAACTTATAAAACATTGATTAATGAACCATGTAAATGAAGACCTGGTGAACCATGCCCGTCGGGCTTATACAGCGTTAAACATTCAATACACAAAATATTGATAATAAATGAGAAATACATTTTTCCACAAAGAAAAAAAATACTATTTTCATCGACTTGTCACAACCATGAAAATGAGGTCAATGTCAAATTAATCCTGCCAGACAAACATGTACACTTTTTAATCAGACCATACTCAAAATATAATTTCTTATATAATAGGAGATACAGACCAAACTACATAAACTTATAATGACAAGTCAACCATAACAATGAGGGCAGGGTCAGATGCACCCGCAAGACGACTTTCATCAAAATATTTGACTTACTGCCTATTCGTATTTTAGAAATACACTCAACAAGAAAACTTGATCTCTGATCCATAAAATTACGGTAAAGGTTAGGAAGACGCGGTCTATCGAACATGAAGACCTTGGAAAGATCCCATATACCAAATAAAGTAATAAAGTTACTTAAATTAAGTGAAAAAATGTGACCAAAAAATAGGTTTTTAGGTCAACAGTAGTTTACCAATATTCAAGACTCATAAATGCATTTACACGACACACATCAAGAAATGAATCAAAGCTTTGTAAATTTTAAGAGCTTTCTCTGCTTTTATATGGCAGACGTATATTTGTATGGTCATGTTGTCCTCCAACGATATTTGTTTTCTAGACAATAACTTAAGTGCGAGTTTATTGATTCCTATGAAATTGTGCCACAAGGTATCATATCAAAAAGGAAGATTGGTATTGATTTATGCCCTAAAGAATTTGGTGCAAAAAATGGCAAAAAGCAAACATTTTTCTGTTTTCCAGACAATACCTTGCGTAAAAGTGTATGGATTAGTATGAAATTGTTCCATATCACAAAAGGAAAGTTAGATTGAGTTTTGGGGTTGTAGTCATATCAGCTGATGAGATTTCTAAATGGGTGAAAAGGCGTAAAACACAAGCAATTTCTGTTAACTTTAGTTGAATTGATTATTTCTGACCAATTTTAATAGGGTTTAAAAATCAGGATATCATTGAATTTCATATACTTTTTAAAATATGACAGTTTCTTCATTTGAAATACCAAATTTATTTGCAACAATATTGAAAATTCTCCATCTATTGGAAAAAGAATAGACATTTTACAGTGAAATAATGGAAATGAAGATAACAAAATAATTTTTTGAAAGTATAGTCAGCTATAGAATTGGCTGAATCAAAACATCCATGATATATACCAGGAGCAATAACTCCAAATAGGGGAGTCTGATTCATCTGATGGACTTTTACCCCATCTCCTTCATACATAAATGGGGCATGTGTCCATAGGGACACAGATGATCCCCCCGCTAGTATATAGCATTATAAAGGGACATAAATTAAGAAACTGTAAAAGTGATGCTTCAAAAATTTGAACTTAAACTGAATGAAGTGGTAATAAGCATTATATATACATTTCACTAAATTAAGTTAAAAACAAGATATAATAGAAGGTTATAAACTGTATAACATAATTCAAAGTGCTTATAAGCACCGGAGGGTAAAAATTGTTTTAACTTTTTTAGGGAACAGCAGTGTAGTAGGGTGCCCAATGAACAAATTTGATCGATTTGCCTTAACGGAATAACACACGGCTATATTTTATATCATTGGAAAGAGGAGAACAAGCCTCATCGAAATAGCGTTGTCGTCGTTGTCTGTCGTGGTCACGTTTTTTTTATAAAACAGGGTCAAAGGTCAAAGCAAAAATTCAAGAAAAATGCACAGTCATATTTAGATAGCTCGTTTCTCCTACATATATGCGTTTGAAGCAAAGTAAAGACAACTTATTTATAGAAAAATATCTCTTGTATCTACATTTAAAACTTATTTTATATTTTTATCTGTGAAAGAGTATATATAAATGATTTGTTTCGAAATTAACGTCGAACTTGGTTGAATATAAAGCTCTGTGTATAGCTTTGTAAGTAAAAAATACTGCAAACAGAGAAAAGGGGGGGGTAAAAGTAATGAAAACAAAACGTATATTAGAAACAGGTAAAACACCCCATCCTACATATACAGATGACTAAGCATGCTAAATGAGCAACAATTGAATGTTTACAAGTATTCCAAATATATAATAAGGGAGTGGGTTATGTACAGCGCCGATGTATTTTACAAACAATTGCAAACCAAAAAAGGCGTGAAAACCAATGGAACATTAAAACTTATAAAATGAAGACAGACAGACAACAGCATGGCAAAAAAACACGAAAAAAAGAACAAATGCAAATAGAAAATTATGATCGAGGCTAGTATTACCTACTTCTATCTTGTGTCTCCTGTAGTTCAAGCCCACCAATCACGCCAAGGTCAGAGAACTTGTGGAAGGGTTTCAATATTATTATTTTTTACATATCTTTCGGAATCCCCACTAATAGATTATTACTATATTTCCCACGATTTCAAAATTGAGTAAGATGTTTTAATTTTTGTTTAGAAAACATTATGGACTGCTAAGTTTTCTTTCGATAGCTAACAATGATTTATAAGGTACATACAGAAAAATGAAATCTTATACATCGTCATCTTCGTCGTCATCAATGTTTCTAACTGCAACCAGACAAGTATTTACAGATTGCCTGACATCGGCATAAATCTGTACATGATACATTTTGTTCGAAGCAAATGCAACCCTTTGAAAACACAGATTTCCTCTTACAAATACAAACTAAATCTTGCAGAAACACGGATGACATCTGACCATCGAGATAGACAGGAACAAGTCGTTCTTCTTTTCCCATTCGAACTAAAGAGGAGAATGTTAGGGTAGTTTTGCTATATTGGAAGACTTCAAAATTACGTGTGGATTGAAGCTCTTATTGCATATTGTTTAAAAGTAGATTCAAAAGGAGGAAGTTTGACAAAAGAGAAATTCTAAATTGTAGCCAATTTTACGCTCAATTTGTTTATGTCACAATGATATATTTCTAGTTTTGACTTGAGATTATTCAACGTTACAACAAGATCTTGAGCTGCATCTATAGATTCATCGATGTCACAATAAGAAAGGTTTGTCAAATCAGTGAAATCATCTGGGTTGTCCTTCAAGGCTAAAAACAGTGCGCTTACAGATCCAAAACAGGGCTGATTACGTTTTATCGCATCATGTTACAGCATGTGCGGCTAATAGAATGTTACAGATGACAAACCCGAGACTTTTACATATTTCGTGGACAGGTATATAGCGGCGAAAATCTTGTGTTCAAGTTATAGTGCCTGTTTGAAACCATACCTCATGCGTATGCTGCATGGAGGGGAAGTAATGAATACATAAAATCAGAACATCTGTATCTTGTGACTTTATTATTATCCTACCCTTGATTCCTTTTACACCGAACTCTTTGTCTACATGAATAGCATGTAAAATCATGCGAGCACTACTTCATCGGGCGTACAAAATAATTCTTAAAACCTGAAAACTCCTTCTGAGCTGATTTAGGGTCCTTGGAAGTGCTAGCTAGAATATGACTTCCTCATGTCTCATAGTAACTGTTGATCTACCATGATGCTGAACAATCGATTCGCCAAGAAATCTGATTAAGGCCTGCTGGTTTTCAATGACTCAGAGAAACTTTTTCCAGTCAGGAATTTGGCGACCTTCTATATGACCTGAAACACTTTTACAGACAAACAAGTCAGAACTTGATTCAGCTTTAAAATAACTGCAG
Source organism: Mytilus edulis (assembly GCF_963676685.1). Classification (NCBI taxonomy): domain Eukaryota; kingdom Metazoa; phylum Mollusca; class Bivalvia; order Mytilida; family Mytilidae; genus Mytilus; species Mytilus edulis. The sequence goes on from NC_092345.1 coordinate 52,013,637, forward strand.
TTGTGACTGCTTGTGTAAGATTTATAGCAAGAATGGTGGTACAACATTTTTTAATCATCAGTACGAAGATGGTCTAGGTCTGAAGCATCATGCAATAAACTAAAATCTTTCCCTGCTCCCATAGCCTCGATAAAGCTTTTGCTTGTGCTAATTCCTCGCATATTAATAAGCAATTCAGTAGAAGAACCCTGACATATAACACACTTATCCCATTGTATTTCATTCTTACTTCGTTTCGGGCTTGATGGACATAGTTTAACAGAA